>NC_143566.1:98619000-98946000 GCF_054136105.1 Typopeltis vanoorti
AAGTGGCCAGCACGTTCTCCAGATCTCAACCGCTTAGAACACATTTAGGATGCAATAGAGAGATGCATTGCTGCTCAAAATTCCTTTCCAGAAAACAAACAAGGCCTTATACTTGCCCTGAAGGAAGAGTGGGCCAGTTTGCAGCAAGAACTCCTGAATCGCTTGGTACCAAGCACGGTACGACATCATGAAAGCTGCATCACCATTCGTGGTGAACATATTCCACATCAAAATGTCTCTCCACATAGTTTTCTGCAAGCACTACATTAATTCCTTAACTACTTCCTCAGGAAATTTGTAACTTTTGCCAAAAGCATATTGCAATTTAATGTGTACAAAATTTATAACATTTTTTGTGTAATATAATTTATTAGTATGCTGGCTATGACTACAGCCACATTTGGCTGTAGTCATGAAATTTTTTTCATATACAGGTAAAAATGTAGTTCGTCCTTAGCTTTTTGACTCCAGTGTAGTTAAGGCATCATTAAGAGAAGGTATATAACAAGATGCCAAGAGTATAACTTATTAAAATGCTACAATATATGGAAGGAAATGGTGCATTATACAGAATAATACATAGCCTATATTTAAGTTGCAAGCCAGTGGCTAGAACCTCCATAGTTCAGTCCGTTTCAATGATGCCCTCTGGCTGGCAAGAACTTCAAATGAATCTGTCTAGGATGCAAAGAACCTTTATCAAGGATTTTCACAACTGAACATGAGTTAGAAGCTAATCTCATGCAGAAGGGTTTTTCTTCCTGGAAACATTGGTTTTTCATGCCATAGAACAAGCAAACCTGACAGAGTAACATGTGATTTATAGCCATAATACACTATGCTGACAGGATTAACTGCCCATCACAGCATTAATTATATTTTCTAAAAGCCAAATTACTTGGCCAAACAGCCATTAAGCCTAACACACAAGATGAAAGTGGGAAATCTGTCAAGTTATGGCAATGATACACACTATTTCCACTATTATTCATCATCGACATGGTTCATGTTATGAAGGAAAATGGCACTGAACCCGATATCAAAATTAAAGACATCAAACCCGGCTCTTTACTTTACAAAGATGTCATACTACTAAATAAGCCCAGTATAGTTCTTCAGGATTCTTTGACAGTATGAAAACTTGCAATAAAAATAGGAACATGGAAAATACCACCTGCATTCTCAATGGAAAACCTATATAACAAGCAAAATATTTTAGCTATTTAAGCTCAATTTTTAGTGAAAATGGCAAATGAAATATGGAAGTATATAACAGAATAAACAAAGCTGGTATTTTGAAAAACTAGCAGTATAATAAAACGGTGTTCAAACTAATTTTAACATGAATCTTAAGTTAAAATTCTGTAATTAAAGATAAGTTTTGAGGGGAAAAAAATCAAAGGAGCAAACAGATGTCAATTGCAGCATCATATGAAAAACAAAGATATTAAAAAGAAAACTTCATTAGCATTAAAGAATGAGCAATCAGAATTGATGGAAGATGGTATGACGACTTAGTGAATGGAAGAGAAAGGCTGGAAAAAACAGGTGTTTGATGTTAAGATGGTAAGGAAAAGACCAAGATCTACATGGTATGATGCAGCCAAAAGTGCTTTTCAAAGACCAATACTGGAGTCCTGACAAGTGGCAGATTAATTTGGAGAAATAAAATTGTTAATAGCACAATGATAATGCAAACTTTATTATCATAATATTCTACACATACTCGAGGGTATATAGAAATTTCTGGATGACAACAGATGTTTAAGCTGGCGAGATTTTACAGGAGAAATAATACATGTTAACCACTACACCTCAAATTTCTCTTAACTATCAACACCTTTGGCAAGATCACTTGCCTTCTCTACTTTCTCTGGTCTAGTTCCACAGACTGAGAACAAGAAACTATCCTTGTTCTCAGTCTGTTCTTTGTCAAAGAAGAGACCGAGAACAAGGGATTTACTTGGAGAGTAAACAGAATGCATAGTTCATCTTAGTTCAATATAACACATTGAATGAAACCTCTGAACTGAATCTGCTGATTCCATGGAGTTTTATTATTAATAATAATCAAGTGTACAGATAGACTTTCTCAGATACTCTTGATGTTTTAATAACTGCATGCAATGGCAAAGTGAAATTTTTCAGCAGAGGACCTACTTCATAACTGCTTATGGTTCAGCATGAGAGAGAAAAAAAAGAAAAAGAAAAAAAAGAGAAAGATAGCAACTTAGACAAAAGAACATTTGAAAAGGAATACAAATGAAATTAATAAAATTAAAATCTGTGGAATTCAAAAATTATATCATTATTATAGTACATAGTCAGTGTACTTGTCATGGAAGGTCAATTCAACCATCAACATGTCTATCATATTGAAAACCTAAAATCACACTCCCTGCATTCACAATGTGCTCTGACAATACATCCCCTCCCACAAACCAATCTGCATGTAAAAATCTGCTCCTCACACTACAGCATCATGATTCTAGTTCTTATCAATGTCAAAACATTTCATCATCATTATCAATTTCCTCTAGATCTTCATCTGGTCTCTTTTTCCTGCCATCTTAGCATCATTAAATACCTACTTTGCTAATATGTTTTATGTAATATGAATACTTTCAGAAGTATTTCAAGTTTAAGAGATAAAATAATTCCCTTGATGAGTCTTTGACACCAGGAGAGTTGATATAATAATAATAAAAACGGAACTCGAGATATTTACCATATAGTACTTTGAATATTGGAGATTTTGGATTTCTTATTACGTTAAGAACATATGATGAAAAACTTAACATTTGAAAATGAATAACAAAGTTGTATCTTACTTAAATGTCTTTTTTGTTTGTTTCTTTGATGGTAAATTAAACCACAACTCATTTATCCAATGGGTGGTCCACAGATGGAGACACAAGACAGTCATAGGAGATCTGCCTAAGACAACACAAAGTACCTCTCCTTAAACTCAGTCACTTCCTGCACTTTCACCACCCATTTTAGGTGCACTGCATCCCATGCTCCTACCACTATTATGTGAAAAGAGTCACTTCCATTCCAGGGGATGGCCCCTCATTCTTACAATATGAAAGATATGTCAACATCATTCTTATAACAAGTTTAAATGTCTCAAAGATATCACCACATACCAAACTCAGTCTGCATTCCCTCAGTCCTAACACTGTACGATCCTGTGATTTTTGCTGCCTGCCTTAGTACCCCTCTTCAAGGTTAATCTATCTTCAAATCCCAGTGACCAGATCTAAGCACAATCTCAAGATGTGGTCTGATCACCAATAAGAACTTCACACAATGGAGTCACTCTGATCTGTTGGCCAATGTTCTCTGTATGACAGCAATACGCCAGGTTACCTTCATTACCTTCATGATATATTAAACCCCTACACTCAAACTTCTATTAGCCAGATCCCTTGCCTCCTCCTCTACTTCCTCTGGTCAAGTACCACAAATAGAGGATGAAACTTTTTAGCAACGGATTCCAAATGCGAAGATCTTGCATTTAGCTGCATTAAAATGGCATTTCCATTCATTTACCTACTTGTCCAGCCTATTCAAATCCTCCTGAAGGGTCAACATTGGCACCATAACTAATTACCCTTATAAGTTTATCTTCTGCAACCTGAATATCTCCTCTCACAATCCACTAACAAGATTACTCAGTCACTGACATGATTACACAGTTGGGACCTCAGTCCTGAACCTTGTGATACTCTCACTTATGATCTTCCTTCCTTGATAAACACACCCTCATACACAACTCTGATATCTATCAGACAGCTAATCTCCAATATGATTCACTAACCTAATATTTAACCCATATGCTGTAACTTAAATATCAGTTTATCACTGGCACCCTGCCAATTGCCTTTGGAAAAATGGCAGTATAGGTTTATGATCAAATGCTCTTGTTACTCTTTATCAATGTCTACAATTCTACTAGAATCTTGTTAAAAAGGTAGCCAGATTATTTACAAGAATGTAAGTATTTCTATATCTTACCAAATTATGCTTTTTCATAAATGCTGCTCTCATCTGCCAAATTCTGTATACAACCTCTTACTGATTTTTCCAAAACCATAACCATGTGACACAAACCAGTCTACAGTTTGATACTTCTACTCTTAACCTGTCCTTATGTAATAATACTATCTTGCCTACATCCAGTTGTTAGGAAGTTGTTCCCTTGCAGGACTCAGCAAACAGTCAGATTCAGTATTCAAAATACATCCTCTTCTTATATCTCCAGGAATAAAGCCTACTTTTCCAAGATGAAAACACCCTAATAAAGTGAGCATTAAATAGCTCTACTACATTATCTGCATTTGTCACCTAACTACTGTCTCCACCTCCATAACAAGTCAACTGCACAATGAAATCTTGTTTGTTTGTTTTTGGAGGGGAGAGGGGCATCTAGTTTAACTCTGGTTAAACCTGCCTAGTTGGCCGAGTGGTTAGCGTATCCGCTGTCCAGCCAAAAGGCTGCAGGTTCAAATCCCACACATGGGCATGGATGTTTAGATTATCTGTGAAAATACTAGTGGTGGTGAGGGTAGACGGTAAATGCCATTGGTGTAATTGTGGTTGATTGTAGTTGGTGGACTGAGTAATGGAGACAGAGTTGTAGAGTAGGTACCCTCCCTAGATGAGTCTTTGGACTCCCTGGATGTGCCACGTAATAATAATAATAAAATAAATAACAGTTTAAAAGTAAATATAAATCCACTATCATCTTTTATTTCCCAATATATTATATATGAAATACTAAATTAGAATTTTATTACGAATCAATTTTCTAAAGCAGATGCGAGACAAAATTAAAGCTTCTCCCCCCCCCCCAGGATATTCTGAAGAAATAACCTGAAAATATTGACAATTAGTATGAATTTGCTAAGAGGCTGTCCCAATGCTTGTTTACATGCATACTTTCTCCTTTTTCAAAGTCCACTTCCCTGGAAATTTCATTTACATGAGTACGGTTGAATAGTTGAACTATAACGTTTTCAAAGAAATCAAAATTTTATCATTGAAATAACACTATAGAAAAATCTTTTGGCACATTGCAGCTTTGACTTAAATATCACTTAAAATGAACTCACGCAAATATACAGACTCATCTCAAAGCAATCATAAGAATCTGGAGTTAAATACCAGTGCGCACAATGCTGAAAGGACTGGCAGCACCACAAGCACTTTATTATTATGTTAACAGGTATTCTCCTTGGAGTTCAAAGACTCATTGCAGAGGCCTACAAACATATTGTTCACAATATACCTATTATACCTCCCTACAATGAATCCAAAATTTCCAAATGGGAGGAACAAACTATTAACACAATACCTAATATATCTCTCCTAATTGATTCACTGATGAAGAACTGACAACCACCTCAGCCAACCCATTCTACTCATTCACCACCCATATAGTAAAAAAAAATAATTTCACATCCTTGCTAACTAAAACTTTACTCAACTTCCAGTGATGATCTCTTGTTCTGTCACCACCTGCCATATACTCAAAAAAAAGTTCATCTACCTCCATTCCATAAAACACTTTTAGAAGTTTGCATGTTTCTATCATGTTACCTCTTTTCCTTCTTATCTGTCAATTTTTGTAACCCACAAATCCTCAACCTATCCTCATACAGAACATTCCACAAGCCCAAAACCATCTTGGTTACACACCTCTGAATCCTCTCAACCATCTCCAAGAAACCCATGCAACCAAATATGAGCACAATAGTCCAGATGTGGACATATCAGAGTCTTATGAAGAAGAATAATGACTTTTCTGTTGGTGTATTTTTGAGCATCCAAGTGATTTTCTGAACTGTTTTGCAAAATTTGGCAATATGATCTCTGAACTTCAGTTTCCTATCAATCACAACTCCTAGATCCCTGACCCAATCAATTTCCAGCAATGAAACCTCATCAATAGAATACAAAGACAAACTTTTTTAATCCAAAGTGATTAATCTTACATTTTGGCACATTAAAAGAATAACTATTATCTCTGACCACAATGAAAGCCTATTCAAATCACCCGACAAAGCGTGACCCAATCAATTTCCAGCAATGAAACCTCATCAATAGAATACAAAGACAAACTTTTTCAATCCAAAGTGATTAATCTTACATTTTGGCACATTAAAAGAATAACTATTATCTCTGACCACAATGAAAGCCTATTCAAATCACCCGACAAAGCGTGACCCAATCAATTTCCAGCAATGAAACCTCATCAATAGAATACAAAGACAAACTTTTTCAATCCAAAGTGAATAATCTTACATTTTGGCACATTAAAAGAATAACTATTATCTCTGACCACAATGAAAGCCTATTCAAATCACCCTGCTGAATCATTACCTCATCTTTATTTACTATAGCTCTTCCCAACTTATCATTGTCAGCAAACAACTGGATATCAATCTGTAAATTGCCTCCAATATCATAAATATACAGATTAAACAAAAATCTGTTGTTTAATATTTTAAATATATTAATTTTAATATGAAATGCTATTCCTATATTATTTCTAATGCAGCATTACTGCATTCTATGTAATGCAGAAATTAAATTGTGAGTGAAAGAAAACATTAAGTTTCCAAACACTTTTGGACAATTAACTGCATTATTTTTCTAATTTACCGAAGCCCGACTACTTAAGTTTCTACGCCCATCTCTCCCCGCTATCGTCCCACGTATACAACACTAATTTTTTATGATTATTATTATTATAGGCTGCAAATTCTAGAGTTAATTTATGGGTATGCAGAAGTATTCAACGGCCACCATTGATTAAGCAAATTTTTACTTAACCTTCATTTAAATTGCATTTTGAATTTAAACAAATTCAAACTGAATTTTAACTTAATCCAATCACATGAAAACCAGAGACATCAGTATTAACAAACAATATATTTTGAAATGCATTACCTGTTTCTCTAGTTGTGGAGGAGTGGGTGGTGTATTCTTAAGTTGTTCCATCGTATTAACACGATTACTTAAGGTTGCTTTCTGTTCAAATGTAAAGGCCGGATGATGAATAACCATTGAAAATAAAAGAAGTATTTCACTTATCATCTTTTCATCAGCCAAAGTACAAAAGTATGGCAAATTTTCTACTTCGGTTGCATCCATTAAAATCTTGTATATTGCATTAGAACATTCGCGATTTTGCGCCCGCAGCAAAGCTACTGATACGATCAATTTACTTCTGAGTACAGTGTCTCTGATATCAGTTAATTTGGAAACATAAGAAAAGTCATTAGCTTTCTGCTCTACTTCCCTGAGATGATAGTAATCCTTTCTACCAAGATCTTCAAGGCACGTCCCAAAAAATCTCAGCTCCAGAGGAAAACACATACTTAGTAAGCCACACATTATGTCTATTCTCTTTGCTCCACTTAAATCTTTAAACAATGCCAAGAAATCTTCTCTGACGGCCATGTCTATAGACAAATTGCTAATATCTACTAAAAATTTCCCCTGCTAAAATTATTAGCATTGGTCCACTTGAAACTTCAGGAGGTCGCCATTACACCCTTGACAGCCGGATAACTGTACAGCACCAGCCAATGAGAAATTTGAGTTAGTACAGTTTTATACCAATTATAATAGGTATAAAATATAAAGCGACCCTTATCGACAAGCACACTACATAAACCAGATGCTATATCTCTTAAGCATATCTAGGTTATATTAAAAATTATCCATAAGCATAGTTATATTTAGGAAATTATATACATATATCTTTCACATAAATAAAGAACCGCATTTAACGATTTAAATTATGCACAAAGCAAAATAAGAAAATCAGAATATAATTTCTCTCTCTCTCCCTATATAGATAGATAGATAGATATTTCAGTTTGATTGATAATTTTTTCCAGATGAGAAACAGAAGGAATTAAAAATAATAATTTTAAAATAAGATAATTTTTTTTATTTCACAATGGTAACTTTTATACTTAAATATAAACCGCCAATAGGCTGCATTTCGGCGATATAAACATTATTTAAATTAAGGGGATATTAATCCCACATTGTTTTAAAACCGAATAAGAAACTCAAAGATTGGAAACAGAGAGTTTCATACCGAATATAGTAAACTATAAAAGTATCGGCGATTACTAGCGTGAGCTAATGCAAGTAGTCCTAGCACGTAGTACAATCTCGGGCAACTCGTTGCAAAGGTGGGTAAAGTTCTGATCGCTATTCCTGGTATTTTCCATAATATAAAAATGCATTTCCTAGGAAATGTATGCGTTAATGGTTGCACCTGTTTGACAACTCGTATAGCAGAGTATACAAGTTCTTTTCGCTATACCCTTTGGTATCTATTTGGTCTAGCTACTCACTGATGAAGCCTCAAAAAAGGCTGAAACCAGTCTGGGTAGTGACCTCCCACCATAATATAATAACGTTTTTATATTATGGAAAATACCAGGAATAGCGATCAGAACTTTACCCACCTTTGCAACGAGTTGCCCGAGATTGGACTACTTTCATTAGCTCACGCTAGTAGTCGCCGATACTTTTATAGTTTACTATATTCGGTATGAAATCCTCTGATTCCAATCTTTGAGTTTCTTATTCGGTTTTAAAACAATCTGGGATTAATATCCCCTTAATTTAAATAATAGTAACTTTTATTTTCGGATATAATATACCTTTAGTAGTTACCGGCATTTAAACCTACTTCGTGTTTATTTGCAAGTTGCCTACTCCCTATATGGGAATAAAAGGCGTTAGCTGACTATTTTATTTTTAATTATATATTTATTCGTATGGGATTCACCCCTTTTTCTCCCCCATCTCTTGTGGGGGAGCGGGTTGAGCCCTCCTAATGAATGATTAGGTGTGTGTATATATATATATATATATATATATATATATATATAGAGAGAGAGAGAGAGAGAGAGAGAGAGAGAGAGAGAGAGACCGGCTAACTCACCTCTTTAATTAAAAGAGATCGGATAGGGATTCTTCACGTCATAGACGGAAATCGACACTCAGGTCTTCGTGATCAATGGGCTTCGTTTATGCCGACTGAACTAAGGAGGCTCCATTATTTTATGTATTTGTCATCAATGAGATTAACCTCCACCAACACACACAGTAACTAGCAATGAATATTTCTCCTACAGAGATTAATACTTTTACATAAAGATTTGCATATTGGGGCGATGACGCTACTTGTCTCTTAAGACAAGTAGCGTCGGATATAATATATCCGACGCTTACAAAAATTTACAAAAACTGTTTCAGTAAAGCAGCTCTGAGGAGGATAATTAAATAATACCCCAATTTTTATAGAGGCTTCGAGATAATTTTACCCTTTCATCAAAAAGTAATAAATTATCAAATATCTTTCTCTCCTTTAGCTTTAAAATTTCCCTTCTAGTTTGCCTAATTATGTTTATTATATTTTAATGACTTTTATTAGGAATTTTAATGACGATTGCGTTAGGGCACTTTTACTTTAGCCATTTATGTTATTCGACATTGTTCTGTACATACCCTTTTCCGTTATCAAGTATC
Organism: Typopeltis vanoorti; assembly: GCF_054136105.1. NCBI lineage: Eukaryota > Metazoa > Arthropoda > Arachnida > Uropygi > Thelyphonidae > Typopeltis > Typopeltis vanoorti. The sequence goes on from NC_143566.1 coordinate 98,628,565, forward strand.
CCACTATCAACACCCTCAAGACCCTGGATGCCTCCCCCCCTTCCACTCCATACAGATGAAAAATTTAAGGATGGTCTGTAGGCATCTAATGCTGATGTAGGTATATGGAACGATGGTGAAGATACTGCAAAGATAAATGCCAGTTCCCTTAAAACCATATTACTGCCTATATACTAATAGGACGTTCTCCCAGAAATTCGGATTTTTAATCCAGGAACCGAAGAAAATCGACCGTTGAACTCATAATATTTAATACAATAATACACTGATTGACACATTAAAACAGAACAAAGAAAAATATAGCATAACTCATGCAGCTTACGATGAAGCAGAAAGTTTGGTATGGTGGTGTATATAAAATACATTACATAGGGTGTATTATTGTTGTTTTTATAGCCTTTCGGCTGTTTAGGGGCAGATATACACACCACAATCTAGGGAAATTACTATGAGCAAAGTGGTTTCCCGTTGCCTTCCATGCCGTACTATATCCTGACTCTATCATGTGTGTTCACGGGGCCGGTTTACCTGCTTTCGGGATGAAAAATCCCAGCTAAACTGGTGATAAAAACTCTACTGTCCACGCCCAGGACCGGTAGAAATTGTGAAAGTTTCGTACGAAATTTGACCAGAGAGCTTACAGGAATACACTCCTTGGCATTTACGAGTTGCCCTAGTGAGGATTTTATAGAAGACATGATCGCTTGCCAAAACGTCCATATTCTTTGTGGACAAATTTCGACGAAACTTTCATAATTTCTACATTCGGCTTTGAAATAATGGGTGATTTAATATCCACTTGAGTTATATAATTTTGCATTGCCGAACCGAAGCCTTTTGGCTCTTTATTTTAGTATATACGTTACGCACCAACCGAGAGTTTGCTTACGAAAAATATACCTCTCCAACACTTCCAATTCCTTAGTATTGACAGAAAGTGGGGAAATCTAGGAAATCTGTGATTCTGGAGATTATGATTAAGTTGTGAAGAGACCGACTGAGTGACCGGAAAGTGATATTTGTTGTAAATGTGTCCTGAATACCACGCCATTATATATCAGTGCTCTTACCCAAAAACTTCAGAGTCCTGTATAAGTGCTGGTAAGGCTTCAACTGCACGGTGAGGGGGGTTTTTTTTTGGTTTTTATTTTCTCAACTTTAGATACTTCACATTGATAGTCATGGAAAAACAGCTATATGAGACAATATTCGAGGAGGTGTATAGAGAATTTATAAGACTAGGTGAACTACTTAACAACAATTGGCCGGGAAGTGTGAAACTTTACGACACGTTTCCCCCGGAAAGTGTCACAGACGTTGTCGCAGATCAGTTAGACTCGCTGCCTTCTACTCCTTCAGACTTTGTAGAAGTTCGCGCACGCAAAAAGCGAAGAACAACAGAGGAACCGCACAACAACGAAATGGAACAGAATGCTCAGGGTTCGGATGCCGCTATTTCTCACAAAAAAAAGGTGCCTCCGATCATCCTTAGAGAAAAGTAGAGATGGGCAGCTTTAAGATCCACAATGTCCAATCTGCACATTGGCTTCATTAAGGCCAAAAACATGGATGAAGGCATAAAGATCCAGCCAGAAACAGTGACAGACTATAGAAGGTTGACCAAAGAACTGGACGATAGAGGGATCCAGTATGATACCTTTGCGCTGAGCTCGGAAAAAAATTAAAAGTGGTCCTTCGTGGTTTCTGTGAAGACATTGACACAGTAGAAACAGCTGCTGACCTTAATTCTCAGGATCTGCCTCCAGTTAAGGTCAGCAGAATGTACAAAGCAGACAAGACTCCCATGCCATTAGTCCTAGTAGAGATTCATAAAATTTGCAAAAATATCTACAACTTAAAAACAGTCTGTGGACTCATCGTCACACCAGAACCACTCCGGAAGAGATCATCTTCTGGGCAGTGCCACAGGTGCCAGAAGTTTGGCCATGCCAAGAATCTATGTAGAGCGGAATATAGATGTTTGAAATGTGGGGACAGCCACCCAACTAACTTGCACAAAGCAGAGGACCACCTCGGCCAAATGTGCCAACTACGTGGCCCTCATCCTGCGAACTACAAAGGATGTACTCAGCATCCAAAGAACAGACGTATGGAGACAGTCAATCAGCTCTCCTCCTACAGTATAAGAACACCAGAGGCCCAAGCATCAAAACCGGAGACTCAGCGGCCACACTCAGTCGGAGACCTCCAAAAATAGAGACACCCAAAAGCAAAAACGAAGTTATGCCGATGTGACCCGTACAAATAGACCAATACCAGAACAAAATCAACCAATAGCACCTAAAAATCTAACAGCTGTTATTACGGCATCACTAGCAAACATGCTACAAGATTTCAGCCTGTCAAACCCTACTGCAACCTCCACTAAAAGATTTCTTCGTGAAACACAGGTCATCCTCACAGCTCTCATAAATGAATAGTAACAAACTCATTCCAGCATCTCTTCAGATCGTTGCGTGGAATGCAAATGGCCTCAAAAACAAAATTCTGGAACTCCGAGATTTCACAAATAAGTATCAACCAGTTGTTATATTAATCAGTGAAACTCATTTAAGATCCTCAGGCAATCCCAAAATAAGGGGTTATCGCCTATGCAGAAATGATAGATTACGCTACAGAGGCGGCGGCACTGTCATCTTTATTAAAAATTACATTAAGCACCAATCTTTGAGCAGCCCTTCAACCACTAACCTTGAGAACATAGGTGTAAAAGTAGTCACCAGCTCCACTGGCAAACTGAAAATCTACTCAGCTTACAACCCTCCCCAAAAATCTCTACGACACTCTTACCTAAATGCCATCTGATGCATCAGAGAGCCCATCATTATAGCCGGGGATCTGAACTCCAAGCACCCTGCATGGAATTGCACAACCACCAACAAGAATGGTTGCATCCTTTCCAATTACTTAGGATCAAGCAACGCTGTTGTGACAGGCCCACCGAACCAACTCATCTCAGTACGTTTGGCACTGCTGACATCCTGGATATAGCTAACCTGCAGGATATCAAACTTCAATACAGTATCATATCTATGGATGAACAATCATCCGATCACAACCCAATTCTACTACAGCTGGGAAAACAAGAATACCTGTTTCCTCCTTCTCGCTCCTACATAGAATGGGAAAGACTGTCAACAGCACTCAAGGATTATATTGGACCTGTTCCTCACATATGCAGAAAAGAAGAAGTAGAGACTGCAGTTACAAATCTCACACAACAAATTAATTCTGCTATAACGGTAGCTACTTCCTACAAATCTGCGTGCAAGCCAGATCATTTGCCTGATGACATCATGAACTTGATCAGAGACAAAAACAGAACTAGGAAAAAGATTCCGTAATACGTGTGCACCACAAGATAAAACAGCTCTAAACAGGCTAAATGGGGCAGTAAGAGATGCACTCAAAGCTCATAGAGACCAAGTATCAGAAGAAAAGAGCCTCTATTTCACATACTGATCACTCCATCTCGGGACTACTGAAAAATCAGAAATATCAGAAACAAAGACAAATCCCTTCCCCCAATATTCTCTGACCATGGCCTTGCTCACACAGATGTAGACAAAGCAGAAGTTATAGCAAATAATTTGGAGGAGCAATGCAGGCCTTCGTATGAAAAACCTTGACTTTGATCATATATATAAGATTATTAAAAAATTAAAGAACAAAAAAACTCCTCGGCCAGACAGCATTACTAATCGGGTGATCAAACTTCTGACCCGAAAAGCAGTAGTGCACCTGAACATAATTATAAATGCAATAGTAAGTCTTCACTATTTTCCTTCCACCTGGAAACTTGGCGATGTAATTCCTACACATAAGCCAGGCAAAGATCATCTGCCTGAAAATTATCGTCCAATCAGTCTCATCTCCAACCTAGGCAAGATTGCGGAGAATGTCATCCCCGCACGTCTTCAAACCTCAATAAATGAACTAGACATCCTTTCTAAAGAACAGTTCGGTTTTTGGCAATACCACAGTACTACTCACCAAATCTACAGAATGGTGGAATACATTACTACCAGCTACAACTAGCGTCAATACACGGGGCTGTTTTCCTTGACCTATCCAAAGCATTTGACAAAATATGGCATTTGGATTGTTACATAAATTTCTCTCAGCTGGTATCTCAATGAAATTGACACATTTAGTTAGTTCATATCTCTAAAACAGAACCATGCAAGTCAAGATTAACGGCACTATCTCATCTCGGCGACCAATCTTGGCCGGAATGCCATAGGTATCACTACTGGCTCCATTGCTGTTCTCTGTATACATGTCTGATATACCGCACAACCCAATGTCATCCATCATGGCCCTGTATGCAGATGACACAGTATTATTAGTCAGATCTCTCCGATCACATTTCGTTACTAGAAAACTTCAAGAAAACCTTCTAAAATTAGAAAGATGGTTCTCCAAATGGAGACTGCAAGTAAATCCCTTAAAAATTTCACCTATTCTCTTCACAAAAAGGTCGATATCTCCTGTAGGAGACATCTTATTATTCAACAACAAAATTCCCTGGCAGACGGAAACAAATACTTAGGTGTCGTCCTCGACAAAAAAATTAACTTTTAACCACCACATCAAGCCTACATGTACAAAAGCATCTAAAGCCATCGCACAGATCTATCCCCTAATAAACAGCAGCAAGCTAAAACATCAGAATCAAACTGCTTTTATACCATCTGACAATTCGTCCTATAGTTACTTTGCTACTCCAGCCTGGAGCCAAACCTCCACTACAAATATTATCAAATTGCAACGTGTTCAGAACAAATGCTTGAGAACGATCCTAAACGCCCCATGGTTCGTCAGAAATCATCAACTTCACCGAGATACAATTATATCTTCTCCTTCCTACAAACTAGCTGTAAAGCTCTTCGTAAAGACGTCCACTCATCCCAGTGATCTAGTTAAGCAAGTTGTAGCCTATGTGCCTACGGATACATTCAAACACAAAAGACCAGAAGCCATTTTAAATTCCTTTAGTGATGTATAATCTCCCTGCCCATTGTGGCCAAGCAAACTGCTCATAATATTTTCCCTCACTGTGACCGTAACAGACAACGGGGAATATGAAAAGCTTTTCGCTTCACCCCTTAAGTCATAAATGTCAATTGTCAAATTCCTTAGTACTGAACGAAAGTTTTCTCTCTCTTAAGGTTTCTGCCTGGTCTCTGAGGAAAACCAACAAGTTTGAAACAGCTGTCAGGCTAGTTAAACCTTATCAAAATGGACCAATAGAAGGTGAATATATTGACTCCTGGGCAAGAGATCATGTATTCTATAAGGTACGCGCTAGGGCAACTCGTAAATGCTGACGAATGTATTCCCGTAAGTTCTCTGGTCAAACTGAGGTACGAAATTTTCATAGTTTCTACATTCGGCTTTTAAATAATGCTGAATTTAATATCCGATTGAGTTCTATAATTCTGCTTCGCCGAACTGAAGCCTTTTGGATCTTTATTGTAGTAAATAAATTACGTAATGCCTTTTATTTCTGAAAAGAAGCACGTGATGCTGTTTAGACATCGAGTGAATAACGTACCACTCATGTTGACGCTCACAACATTCTCAAGAGTCAGGATAAGTATACTAGCATGCAACAGAATAGTTATTATTGAATGAGGGGAAATTTTGTTGAGTTCTACATGAGGCAATCTACAGTGCCAGAGAGAGTTCTCACCGAGCACTCGCCAGCTACATTACAGCGAAAGTATGTCAGTTCACTCCCACAAACAGCAGTCTTAGTAAAAATCGAAGTGTGACAACGCAGTTTACTCTATGAAAAATGGCAGTTCCCTCCTTAAGAGGACAATCAGATATGTGTGCCCTTATGTGTGAATCTCGTGCATCTTACGTATTATGCTGCATGTTGTATCCTAACCTTGTGCGCACTACCTCTGCCATATATTCATAGCACTTGGCAACGATGAAGTGGATACTAAGATAATGTTCATCGATTCCAATTGCTATTTGTATATTTCCCATGATACTCGGATAGAGGACGTAAACAAATAGCAATTGGAATACTATTTCGTTATCGAAGAAATAAGAAAGGAAACGGGGAGTAGGGGATACACATCTTCAGTGGTGCAAAGGGTGTGTACAGTGGGACGAGGAAGCTTGGAAAGCTGTGTTGTAGAGGACGAATCACGCCACACTTTCTACCAAGCAGATGGATATGTGTGTGTTTATCATGTGGTTAAATGTTTCTGGTTCTTTATAAAATTTACAGGTTGCAGGATTTTCCAAGTATGCCTTTTGCAACAGCCGCCATGTTGATCAACAAACATGCCTGATGCACTTTGAAGAAAAACATTTTTGTATCATGGACGGACTTATTAGAAGTCGAAATACATTGTTAAGAGCAGGGATTAGAATGATCTCTCTTCTTGTTTGTTCTCAGTGCTGGGGTATAGGGAAAGTGAATCTAGAAATGTTTGCATACACTGCTCGTGATTTGGTATTTAATAAATTCTCTATGGTGGTCTTTGTTTAATCAAAGAAAGAGAACACTTGACTTTGTCAGGGCATTTGTTTTAGAAAGGCAATCGTATATTCGTGGTATGACTTATTTTGTGCTTTTCCTGCAATTATGGATCTGGTTATCAATGTTTTCAGGTGTATATTGACCAGGTCTAGACCCTAACTTCTATTTCGTGGAAGAGTAGTGTACGTCGCATTGGTTCATATTATGAACACTAAATATGTTGCAAGGAGCCTCTGAATTTTATCTGTCAATTTTCCATGGTATGGGATATTGTTTACTTTGTACCACAAGCGAGATGCTAAGAATATATTGCAAATCCTGGCTTAGTTCTCACAGAAATGTCTTATTCGCATATTGCTTTAGATGTTGTTGTTTTAAAGATTTTTAAAGATGTTTCTTCATGCTCCCTTTCCACTGATCTGCACAGGTATCCAGGCCTCTAATTTCGATTCCTGACACTGGTAAATAATTTTTTTTCTCGACATTCCTGAGTCTTTTAAATTCATTTTTCCAGTTGTCAATTATCATACAGTAAGATCATGTCATGTTTAATTTAAGAGTTGAGACTTTTCCGAAGGAAACCGATATTCGTATTGTTTCAGCCATAGATTTTTCACTTTTTATGGTGTGAGTGTTATATCATCGGCATAACAGTTATGGTTCAATTACTGCATGAACATTAGTTCCATGAATTGATTTATTTGCCTTGCTCTATTTAGTAGTTCAAGTACTAATACGAGGGAGTGGGGGAATAGAAATAGGGTTATATTCGAACAGTTGATTTGGGTACGTGCGTATAGTTTTTTATTTATTATTACACGGCTTTCTTTCAACCAGCTCTTGAAGTTTGCTCCAAAACCAATTTCTTTTACTACGTCGAAGATGTACTCATCGCTCAGAATGTCAAATGCTCTTTGTCTTAATAATATGCATGGCTTGTTGGTCAATTGATAGTACTCATATACTCATGTCTGATATGTTATGGTATCTGCTATACTTTTCCTTTTACTGCACATGTTTGATCAGGTGATACAAGCTTCTGTAGAAATTTATGTATTCTGTTTGTATTTTTTATAATCCTGTATTATTTTTTAAAGCTTGTATTTTTTAAATACAAGATTATAAAATTATTTTTATAATTTTATAATCTTGTATTTAACAAAAAAAAGTTATACTTCTCCATCTTTTATATTCTTCAGTCTTTCTGGATCGGAAACTGTATCACTATATCGAGTGTTCACGTTTTACAGTTATGTCTGTATTTCAACATTTCATATTCATAAATAAATTTTCAAACTTTTGAAAATACCTTTTATGAAATTCACTAGTTAGACCATCTGTTCCGGGAGATTTTCCTCTTGGGAGATACTTTATTGTATTCTTGCATTCTGCGATTGTAATGGGGCGTCATTTTCTTCTGCCTTTGACATGATTGGCATCAATAAATCATTGACGTGATTTTATTACTTTCGATGGTATCGATCTTTTCTTTCTGTGAATAATGCTGTAAATGTTTGCGAGACACCTTCAGTAAGTCTGTGTAGCCTGTGTAGCTCAGCGGATGTGGCGTTTGCACACCGCCGCGCTTGGCCGCACGAGGGAAGACTTGGTTTCGAGTCTAGTCGGCGACTAGAGGAAATTTTTCTAAGCCTTTTTTCGACCGGTTCTCGAGTTAGTCGATCTCTGGCACGGGCAAGCAGGTTTTTCCTCCCGGAAACTCGGGTTTTTCGTCCTGTAAACTCAAGAAAATCGACCGTAGAACCCACATTATTTCAGACATTAAATATATTGTGTTAGGGTTAGGGACCACGAGATGGCGGCACATTTGAGCCGTCTCGCTTCACTGCGTACCGCTTAATCAGTGATAGCCTTGGGCTATCTGTCTCTGATTGGGTACCAGTGGAGATTGAACTGCCCACTCAGTCTCCAAAAGTTAGATAGGGCTAAATGGCCTCGCCTACTCCCGTATACGGGAATAAAAAGGCGTTAGCTGAATTTTTGATTCAGTAAGTCTGCGTCTTCTTGCAGTATTTCCCCTTGATAATGCAATGCTTTCATGCTTCTTTGTTATTTGCGTTCTGGTGTTCATTTTCGACAGTTTCGAACCTACCTCCCCGTCTAGGAGCTTCTATTTCCTTGTATTGTAGTTCTTTTATTTATTTTTTAACATATCTATTTCTGTATTTACTTGTCTGTTTGTTTTGTCTGAGTGGCATAGGCTAGATAATTCTTAACATCTTCCTATTCTATCTTCCTCTGGTGCTTTATTTTACTTCCTAATTGGCTAGCTTCCTTTTGCTATTTAATATAAATGTTTCCCATGAACATCTTGCTATTTCAAATTTTTGTGCTTATTTTTGTTCACTTCTGTATTAAATTCACTTTCCTCGGTTAGGTTTTGATTGAATTTTCATAAGGGGAAAGTACCAATTAATAAATATTTTTGGGAAAACTGAGGTTTGTCCTCTAGCAAGTGATGATCTCTGAAGACGACTGAAGTATGTTTATCGCATTTAACAATTATACATCGATAGCTTGGAAGGATATATTCTATCTGTTTTAGATGCATTGCGAACAAAGTGGGCGAATTCCTTTTTTATCGGACATAAAAAAGTAAAGTCAGTAAGTCCGTAGTCTTTAAAGATGTTAGTATTTTCCTTTTGTGATACTTGTTCTTTACACGGCCAAATTTATTTATTTATGATTTCTATCAGTCATTTGTTTGAATAAATTTTTTTTATTTATGATTTATATCAGTTATTTATTTGAAAGAAATTGTCATGAACTGTTATGAATACCAAGACATTCACTATAAAACGGATAAGACCAGCGTTGCTTGGAAGAAGGCCTTCACTAGTTAAAAGTGAAGAATTAGCTTTGTCCAAGTAATAGGAAGGCCTGCAGACGAGAAAGTAAGTGCAGCTATTTACTCCTTCAGTTTGTCTGATAACTGTAACCTCCGTAGCGCAATTGAAAGAACGACGGTACATTGCGCCCTTCGATTGGAATAGGCCTAAGTTCGATTCTCGTCGGGACGGGAGGAATCTTTATCTGGTCGATTTCAATCGATGGTGAGTTAGCCGATCTCATACGGAGGTAGCAGGGTTTTTTCTCCAGGAAACTCGGTTTTTTCATCCCGCATACATACAAATCGGCCCTTCAGAACACACGCAATTTACAGACAAAAATTACTAGTTGTGGTGGTGTTGGAGGTGGGCGGTAGATGGCGTTGATTCGTAGTAGAGGTAAGGTGTAGAGACAGTTGAAGATTTTCTCCCGCGATGAGTCTTCGGACTCCTTGGAGGTATCAGGAATAATAATAAACTGTGTACTTCAACAAGTTAAAAAAAAAAAACGATTTATTTTTATCCCTTTGATAAGTCAAAACAGTGTTGAAGATATTTTGTACATACCTTCTGAGAATACAAGATTAGGTTAAAAACTGTAGATAAGAGTTGGCAAAAAAAAGTCTGCATCTTCCAAATTTCGTAGCCCTTACCATTTCGGAAAAGAAGGATTGATATTATGAATAACCAGATCTGCTTTTTCATAATGAATAATTTACAATGTTATGTTACCTTACCACCGTACGCTACTGATTCGAAATACACTGTCCAATTCCAATCATTGGACAGTGTACAATTGGTAATTTCAGTGACAATGGTGTGAGACACTTCAAGTTAATTAAGTTAAATGGACTGAGAATAACCAACACCTATTTCGGGTATAAGGATATTTCCAAGTTCAAGTGGGTCTTGTCTTTTTGTAACCAAGAGTATGAATGATTATTTTGTAATTAATAGAATATGGGCAAGTTGTATGCTAAACTAGGACATGCAAAAGTGCAGCAATATTATCTGACCACTAAGAGCACATTATCATTGAAGCTTCGAAAATTAATCTAAAGGCTTTCGCTGTATATTTTAATACTGAAGAAATATGCCACGCTAATAATACCAGAATTTGCCATGATGAGTTGCAGAGGTTTTAGAAAAGAGAAAGCCTACAAGATTGTGGTATCATTACTATTATTATTGTACGTGCATACCCATTAAGTCCGAATACTCATCGCGGGAGATCCAAATTATCCACGCAATCTATCATACCTCTCCTTGAAACTATTAACAGATAAAGCACTCACAACTAACTCTGGTAATCCATTCCACTCATTCACAACTCTCCAAGAAAAAAATTTAGTCCTCACACTCCTACTGACCATACCTTTATTCAACTTCCAGGGATGACCCCTTTGTTCTGGTCCCTCCAGCCAAGTGCTGAAACATTTTCCCTGCATCAATCCTACAAACCTTTTAAGCAAAATAAATGATTCTATCATATACTCCAGGCCAGTGTAGCTCAGTGGATGCGCGCTTGGTCGCTAAGTTAGATTTAAGTCTAGTCGCCGACTGGAGGAACTTTTTCTAAACCTTTCTTCAATCGGTTCCCGAGTTAGTCGATCTCTGGCACAAGCAAGAGGGTTTTTCCTCCCGCAAACTCGGGTTTTTCTTCCCGTAAACTCAAGAAAATTGACTGTAGTACTCACATTATTTCAGACAGTAACATATCTTGTTAGGGTTATATACAAAGAGATGGAAGCACTTGTTTGGCAGCCTCTTCATCGGTGCCTGCTATAATTAGTGAGAGACATGAGCCAGCTATCACTGTTTGGCTACTGGTGGAGACTGAACTGCCTATTCAATCTCCAAAAGCTAGATAGGGTATAAAGGCCTCGCCTACTCCCTATAAGGGAATCAAAGGCGTTAACTGATTTATTTTTTTATCATATACTCTATTTCTCTCCTATCTACCAACATCTGCAATCCATACAGCCTCAGTCTATCATCATAGGGAATATTCCACAAACAACTTACCATCATATTAGTCACTCACCTCTGAATCATCTCTACCACTTTCTGATCCCCACGAAATGCAGACCAGATCTGAGCACAGTAATCCAAATGTGTATGTATCAAGGCCTTAGAAAGATGAATAACAACTTCCTTATCTCTACTTATTGTATTCTTCAATAGCAAAGTAATCTTATGGACTACCTTAGCAGTAGGTCCTCTAAGCTTTAATTCTCTGTCTAAAACCACCTTTCATCTATTTCCTGTAGTACAGTGCCATCAATGCGATGCATTATTTGTAATCTACTTATTCAAAAATGCATAACTTGACATTTCTCCACATTTAACTGATGCCTATTATCTTTTGCCCATAATTCAGCCTATTTAAATCATCCTGCAAGCTCACCACATAGCCTTGATTAATTATTACTCTACCTAATTTCGTATTATCAGCAAACAACTGAATATTTCCTTTCAGGGCCTGTCAAGCTCAGTAGAAGGCCTTTGCATTCTACAGCACTTGACCGCAGGAAGAAAGACTTTGGTTTGAATCTAGTCGCCGACTAGAGGAACATTTTCTAAGCCTTTTCTCGACCGGTTCCTGAGTTAGTCGATCTCTGGAACTGGCAAGGTGGTTTATTCTCCCGGTGACTCGGGTTTTTCGTCCCGTAAACTCAAGAAAATCGGTCGTCGAACCCACACTATTTTCAGACATAAAAATAATGCTAGGATTAGGGACCAAGAGATGGCGGCACTTGCTAGCCGCCATCTTCATTGTGTATCGATTAATTAGAGTCTTGGGTCAGCTATGTCTGATTGGCTATCATAGGGATAAAATGGCCTCGCCTACTCCCTATGCGGAAACAAAAAGGCGTTAGCTGATTTTTTTTAATATACTAAATAAACAGCAATGGTCCCAGCACCGAACTTTCCAGCGCCACTAGTCACCTGCTTTCATCTCGATTCTGCCCCTCCATATACCACTCTTTCATATCAGTCCAGTACCTACCCCTCTTATTCCATTTGTTTTATTTTACATGTGGTATTCTGTGAGATGCTTTAGCAAAATTCAGCAGAATAATTGTGTAGCCATTTCCTTTTTCCAACTCTGCTGTAACTGTATTATAAAAAGTTAGTAAATTATAGAGGCATGACTGACCTTTCACAAAGCCATGTTGCCCCACATACAGTAATAATATTTTTATTTATCCTTTCTGGAATTCAATTTTTCCAGTACATTTATCACCACAACTGAGATACTGATTGGTCTATAATTTGCTACTGCAGTCTTAGAACTTCCCTTATGGAAGTGAATTATTTGGCCCTCTTTCTACTCCCATGGACCTCTACCAGAGCTAAGACTTAAATTAAAGAGCCTAGACAGAGGCATTACCGGTTCCCTTTACAAACTCAAAAAAAAAAAAGAAGCGATCTGATATCCCATCTAATCGCACAGATGTAGTTACATGGAGAGTTTTCAATATCCTAAGAACCCCAATTCATCCACCTCTGTTCCAACATTAGTGTTATAACATATATTAAACCAGTAACTTCACTAGGATGATATATCCTTGCAATGCGGTCACTCAGTAACTTGACTATTTTATCTGCTGCTTCTGTCACCTCGTGACCATCATCGCTCATTACTTAACTTCCCTTATGGAAGTGAATTATTTGGCCCTCTTTCTACTCCCATGGACCTCTACCAGAGCTAAGACTTAAATTAAAGAGCCTAGACAGAGGCATTTCCAGTTCCCTTTACAAACTCAAAAAAAAAAAAGAAGCGATCTGATATCCCATCTAATCGCACAGGTGTAGTTACATGGAGAGTTTTCAATATCCTAAGAACCCCAATTCATCCACCTCTGTTCCAACATTAGTGTTATAACATATATTAAACCAGTAACTTCACTAGGATGATATATCCTTGCAATGCGGTCACTCAGTAACTTGACTTTTATCTGCTGCTTCTGTCACCTCGTGACCATCATCGCTCATTAAGATTAATCTTCCATAGTCATTCTTTTTCTTACTTGCCACATAACGAACGGACTCTTTGGGATATACTTTGAACTGCTTGGCTATATTCTTCGGGTAATCTGATTTTGCCTTCCATGCCAAGATAATCACCTTTCTTGCCTGAGCCTTACACTGTTCGTGAATTTGCTGGGTATCTTTCTCTTTATATATATGCACCCAGAGCATTTTCTTCTTCAGCAGCTCGTGCTTAATGATATTACTCATCCATCTAACTCATACCTGATTAAACCACCTTATCTTAGGTATACAATTTAATATTGCATCCTCTAGATGATCCTTAACTATCTCACATGCACTACTAACATCCTTCCCTTGTGGGGATTTATCCCATGGCACAGATTCAAGCTTCATCTTAAGCTTGTCATAATCACCTGACTTGTAGTTCGACATTTTCCACTTCTTGGAAGAATATTCCTCATGTTTTACAATCTCCCAAGTCAAAACCGCATGGTCACTTTCATCAATCGGAGGCAATGTGGTTACCTTGGTTGCAAATTCCCCAGACGGTATGGTTCATTATCTATTCTACATAAGGCCGTCTACATCATTATACTCAAAAAGATGAAATACTTGATTCACAACCAACTTGGAAATGACCAAGGCAGAGCTAGAAAGGAAATAGGTTGCACAGACCCAATATTTTTCTACGACACAAATTCTTGAGAAATGTTCAGAAACCTGTTATCACGAGTTTGTTGACTTCAAAAAGCTTTTGATTCTGTCGATAAGGAAAATTTATAGGAAAAGACTAATGGAATACTTTCGGAATACTTGACAAACTTATAAGAATTTTGACTGCTCAATATATATATGAGTGGAGCTTGTGCCCGAGTTGATAAAGCATTTGTATGACGTTGTGTGTCCTGACATATTCTCTATTTAGTTTTGCAATTTATTTTGATAAGCAAAACAAGACTCTACAATGGAAGAACAGGGGATTGCTGCAGTGTTAGAATATTAGACCTGGATTATGCTGATGAATTGTTTTATTTGCTATTTATGTGGGAGAAATGAAATATTTAGTAATACAACTGATGATGCTGGGAGTCACTCAAGTGTGATTGTTAATATTGAAATAAAAATAATGGTGTTCTCAGAAGAAATTTTGATAGTGAATACGTTTCGAAAGCAATAAGCTTTCAGGCGCTACCAGTTATTTGATACCGAGCTAGAATAGTAGACCGAGGCTGAATATCAGGATAAATTAGATTGCAAACTTCGAAAATTAATGACTGTCCATCATATATTATATTCACAAATTGATGTCGACCGAAAGTATCTACGAAAAATACGCAAAAGGGATCTGCAGATCAGACAAGCACAGTAGAAAATTGTAGTCACATTAGTACTATGGAAATGCTCCAAGCCAGATCAAAAGTTCAAAATTTTAAGAGCAATAGGATTGAATACAAGAAAGAGAACAAAATAATCGATTTGGGCAGTGGAATCCCACTAATAACGCGAAGACCTTGAAATAACTGCAGCATGAATAAGTAAAAAAAAAAAATGAACGTTTTATTCTAATAGCCTGTGTAGCTCAGTGGATGTGGCGTTTGCATACCACGGGGCTTGACCGCACGAAGTAAGACTTTTTGGTTTCAAATCTAGTAGGCGACTAGAGGAAATTTTTTAAGCCTTTTTTCGACTGCTTCAAAGTTAGTCGATCTCTGGCACGGGCAAGCGGTTTTTTTCTCCACGAGATGGCGGCACTTGTTGAGCCATCTCTCTTCACTGCAGGCCGCTTAATAAGTGATAGCCTTGGGCCAGCTATCTCTGATTGTGTGCCAGTGAAGATTGAACTGCCCACTCAGACGCCAATAAATGGCGTTAGCTAATTTTTTTTATTCTAATAACTCAAGATCGGACATTACAAACTAATGCAATTAAAGAAAAAAGTGCTCGAAGCAATTAAAATACCTCAAATAAATGATAACTGCATTATTACTTCAAGTTTTCCAGGAGCAAAAGACAAAATATATAACAAACACATTTCAAAAATAGAAAAGAATAGTAAAATATATGGTAATCGTAATAGGTACAAGATCTTTAACTAGTAATAAGTTGAATTCGTCCATTAATCCCTGCAAACTGTCACATCGTGGTAGAAGGTGAAACTACCATATGGCGTCTGGAGAATTCATTTATACGATCATGTTAGAGTCAAGCCTAGGGTACAAATGGAAGTAGTTCCAATTTGTCCAGCTAAATGCCTGCTGGCAAAAAATAAAAAGGATTTCGGTAGCTGTCCTGAATTACACTGTAGACAGATATCAGAAAAACCTTATAGAATATCTCACGGCATAATCGTCCTTCGGACGATTTTTACGGAAACTCGGGAAAACCATTAAAAATAACCTGCTGTTGACCATTCATAGAACATAATAATATTTAAATGCAAATTTCTGCTAAGAAACAGATAAATGATCTAACGTGGAATGTTAGATTATTATATCGGCATGGAGAACTCAAGATACTGCAATAAGGTCTAATACGCTATGAAACGTCCATCATTGTTTAGCCAAAATCTGGAGAATTAACAATAGATGAGTGAAATCGCTTTCTTTACACAGATATGAAATCATTCTTGCACTCCCAGTGGGCAATAAACTTCCGGAGTTTTTGATCCAAAAGAATATTAGCACTGTGTCATAGATTTCGAACCTGTAAATAGTAAAAGTTGGGTCTGAAAAGTTCTGTAAACACACAGAACAAAAATGATATTAAAGCAATTGACATAACCATAAGAAACATATCTTAAAACCAATTTGTTCTTTTTCTTTTAGCATATATAAAATTAATTATTTTTTGATCTAGATGTTTATCAGAACTTGCCAGCTAGCCTGTCTAGCTCAGTGGATGTGGCGTTTGCACATCACAGCGCTTGACTACACGAAGGAAGACTTCCTTTTGAATCTAGCCTTCGACTAGAGGAAATTTTAAGACTTTTTTCGACCGGTTCCCGATTTATGGATCTCTGGCACAGACAAGGGTTTTTTTTCTTCCAGAACTGGGGTTTATCGTCCCATAAACAAGAAAATCGACCGTAGAACCCACATTATTTTAGACATTAAATATATTGTTAGGGACCACGAGATGGCGGCACTTGTTGAGCCGTCTCTCTTCACTGTGCGCCACTTAATTAGTGAGAGCCTCGGGCCAGATATCTGTTTGGCTGCAATTGGAGATTGAACTGCTCACTCAGTCTCCAAAAGTTAGATAAGGCTAAACCACCTTGCCTACTCCCTATATGGGAATAAAATCGAGGTTAGCTAATGTTTTTTTTATATATATATATGGAGTTCAATCTCCGATTGCAATTGGAAATTGAACTGCCCACTCAGTCTAAAAGTTAGATAGGGCTAAACTACCTCACCTACTCCCTATATGGGAATAAAAAGGCGTTATCTTTATTATCTGAAATGTAGTATTGGGTTCTACAGTCGATATTCTTAGGTTTTTGGGACAAAATACACAGGACAGTATACCTTCTATGACTGTGAGAAATGTCTTTTAAATGACAATTTCACAGAGTTATCAAATAGCTGCTCAAGCTCGTCCAGAGCAGGTGTTTATAAATCTCAGTACCCACAAAATGTCAGTGGGGAGCAAACATGATTTGATTTGAAAAAAAGCAGCAATAAATGGACGAGTCCACATTTTAGGATGGCAGTTGAAGGTCTTAGATTTTTGACAGAATCCGCAATGAACTGTCACCAGTTCAATTGTTGCAATCTTCATTTCTCGGTGTTTCCATTTTATGAATATGCAAAATAATGAGTGGTATTACTAGATATGAAAGCATGGCATGTGATTTTTGTACAGTAAGTAAAAACGCTTGAAAATAATCATACCAAGGATAGTTTTGAAGGAAAGATTGAAATATTTGTGGGATGTTACTAGAGACCTGGCAGTTCAGCTGCAGGAATCCAAATTACACTGATGGTGACTAAACAGGAAATAATTATGGGTGAATTAATGTGACCTTTGTGCAGCAGAAAATTCTCATAAGGAGAATTTATTAAGCTGTTTTGCAAGATAGTTTTCTGAAGCAGTATACATTAGTAGGAACTCTAAGTCTAACACTCTGATGTCGAGTTTCCTCTTACACCATTTGGGACAGAGTTGATAATGAACGGTCATGAGAAGTACGAGAGTGGCCTGATCACCTTAAAACCGATGTATTCACATTCCCCATATACCATTTTCTGATACCTATTCATCACCTACTCATCTAAGTCAATCGTTTATATTCAATTCCCATGCCATCCAGTTATGTAAACCGCATTTAATATATAAATATTATTCTGTTTATCCATATCAGCGATAATATAAAATATATATAAATCGGTAAAACATGACCTCCCTTTTACATGCTGTTCTTGGAAAAATAGTTTATCTCGTACGTTCTCACCAACTTCACTATAATCACCACTCAGAGATACGGAGGTCGAAAGACGAATGTTTTTTGTACCACACTTGTAAAATGGAACTATCAATTCTTTCAATTCCTGTGGGATCTTTCATCATCTGATATATCGTACTGAATAACGGCGCATAACAATTTCAATCCCATTTCATTTGTTCTTCAAACACTTAGCACGCATTCAGATACTGCATCGTATAGACACCTTCAAAGTCTCCCCTGCATTACTGTCTTTCCCATTCAGTAACTGATAATATTGGATCAATCAAAGAGGATGTTCTCCTGAGGTTTTCAGTCTGATAGTTCAGTATATATATAAAACCTGTCTTAATAGTCAGCTAGTAGGGTGGTCTGAAAAGTTGGTACATCTGTCATAAACATCCATATGAAATTGCAAGTCATTCTATCAAGTAATTTGTTTTATACAGCTGTCTGAAGCAAAAGTGTTGTCTGTATCCCATGAAATGGTTAAAATTGAGTATTGTGCAATTATAAAATTCTTTGTAAAAGAAGGTTTAATGCCAAAAGAAATTCAGTCGATATTCATAAAAGTTTATGGGCACTCGTCTCCGTTTTCGATAATTAAGAAATGGGCTGACGAAGTTAAACGTGGCCATACCAGCCTTGAAGATGATCCACTTGAAAGACTTCCAAAAAGTGTAACAACACCAGAAATAATGCATCAAGTGCACAATATGGTAGTGAATGACCATCGAGTCAAAGTGCATGAAATTTCCAAAACTAATGTAAAAGCTTTGCCCAAGATGCTCATAGCAGATAAAAAACGCACTAGCATGAAAGCCTGCACAGTGCTTGGAGCATTTTAACAAGAATAAAGCTGATTTTGTATACACCACAATCAAAATAGTCAAAACAGTGGACAGAAGCAGGTTGTTCAGAAACAAAGACAAAGTTTCATCAGCAGGAAAGGTCATAGCATGGTGTTTTGGGATGCTAAAGGCATTTTATTATCTTGAAAAGGGTAAAACAATAACCAGGCAATATTATTCTGATCTTTTAACCAGAATAGAAAAAATTCGTGAGAAAAGACCCGGTTTGCAGAAGAAAAAATTCATCTTTCATGAGGATAATACATTTGCCCACAAAGGTTTTGGCAAAGGGAAAATTAAGGGATCTGCACTGTGATTTGTTGGAAAATCCACCGTTCCCCAGATTTGGCTCCCTCTGACTTCTATCTCTTCCTAAAACAAACTCTTCCTCGCTGGTTAGCATTTTTCTTTGAATCAAGAGGTGATTGCAGCTGTAGGGCGGTATTTTGCAGATCTTATTGAGAACCACTACAGAGACGGGATAATGGCGCTGGAATAAATGCATTAATCTTAATGGAGATTATGTTGAAAAAGAAAAATAATTTTGAAATTTTAAATTCGTTTTTTGTTAGACCGAGAACTTTTCAGGCCACCCTTGTACTTCCCATGAACCTTCGGTATCAATGAGTGTTACTTAGAGTTCCTTCTAATGCATGCTGCTTCAGAAAGCTGTCTTGCAAAACAGCTTAATAAATTCTCCTTATTGTGAGAGTTTTCTGCTGCCCAAAGATCAGATTATTTAATTCACCCATAATTATTAGTTGTTTAGTCACCATCAGTGTAATTCGTACTCCTGCAGCTGAACCCCTAGGACTCTAGAAGCATCCCACAAATATTTCAACCTGGTAGCCTTTCCTTCACACCTGTCTTTAGTATGATTATTTTCAACCGATTTTACACTTACTGTGTAAAAAATCACATATCCCACACTTTCATATTTAGTAATAATACTCATTATTTCGCATATTCATAAAATAGAAACACCCAGAAATCAACAGATGGCAACAATAATTGAACTGGTGACAGTTCAATTCAGATTCTACCCAAAATCTAAGGCCTTCAACTGCCATCCTAAAATGTGGACTCGTCCATTTATTGCTGCTTTTTTCAAATCAAATCATGTTTGCTCCCCACTGACATTTTGTGGGTATTGAGTTTTGTAAGCTCCTGCTCTGGATGAGCAGGCGCTTACAATTCTCACAATGAGCTACTATTTGTAGCTCATTGTGAGAATTGTCATTTAAAAGACATTTCTCAAAAAATCAGAAGTGCCTGTGTGTATCTCAGTCGAAGCGACGTGTTTTGTCTTTAGCACAACCTGTCCACAGAAAGAACCCTCTATGTTCCATTATACTCTCCGACTAGACAGAGCAACTAGTTCTAAAACTTTCATCAGATGGTTACAGAGTTAATCAATCTCTGGCGCGGGCAAGCGCGATTTTCTACAGGTTTTTTTTTTTTTTAATACCTGAATACCTAAGAATATCGACTGTAGAACCAACTACACTTCATATAAATATATTTTGAGGATTAGGACCACCAGATGGTGGCACTTGTCACTGTTTCACTTCACCGGGTTCGTGTACAATTAGTGACTCTCTTTAATAAGTCATTTCTGATTGGCTACCAGCTGAGATTAAACTGCTCCTTGGTCTTCAAAAGTGAGCTAGGGCTAAAACGGCCTAACCCTAACTCCATATATATATATATTGGAAGCTCTGGAAAGTTGTGATAAACACCTAGATCAAAAAATAATTAATTTTACGTCTTCTCATATATCTATTCTAGAAGAAAGAGAACAAATTATTACAATTTGATGAAACATCAGTGTTAAAAGGTTTTAAGATATGTTTCGTATGGTTATATCAGTTGCTTTAATATCATTTTTGTTCTAGGTGTTTATCATTTCTTTCGACAACCAACTCGTGCTGTTCCCTCAGCCATCCAGGAAAACCTTGGTCCAATACCGCATATAACATCTGCTGAAGATGTAGAAAAAGCAGTGAAGACTGCTGACAGCTATAACGCAGGTAACAAATATAACCAAATGTACACCATCAAATAAACTTCCACAGGATATAAAACGTCTTATCCAAGAGAAAAACAGATTAAGAAGACAATATCAGAGAACAATGGACCCAGCGGATAAACAAGCAGTCGATAGAGCAACAAACCAGGTTCGATATGCCCTAAAGGACCACCATAACCAACTCTGGAATAACAAAATTCTCCAATTAAACACAGAGGATCAATCAATATGGAAAATGATGAAATCACTCCGTTCAAAGCGTTTTACATTTCCTCCAATCCAAGGTGAATCTAATGTCTACAACGACGAGGAAAAAGCTGAAGCATTTGCTGACAGTTTAGAAAAACAATGCAGCCCCAATTATATCAATACAGATATAAATTTCATAAGTAAAATTCACACCCAAGTGCGTAAAATAACTCAAAATGCCTCATTCCAATCCAATAACAAATCTGTGTCACCAACAGAAGTATATGAGATTTTAAGAAAACTAAATAAAAAAAAGGCTCCAGGTCCAGATGGAATAACAAATAAGGTACTCAAGTTACTTCCTCGCAAAGGAGTTATGCATCTAGTAGCCATCATTAATGCCATCTTCCGGCTATATTATTTCCCACAACGATGGAAAATTGCCGACGATTTCCTAATTCCCAAACCTGGGAAAAATACACAGTTTCCTGAAAATTAGACTAATCAGCCTTCTTTCATGCATATGTAAGATAGCCGAACGTGCTATTCTCGCACGGCTTCAAGAGGCAACAGATATCAACCATATAATTCAAGATGAACAATTCGGCTTTAGGAAATATCACTCCACAACGCTACAAATTTACAGAGTTATCGAACATATAACCCAAGGGTATGAATGGCACCAACACACTGGCGCAGTTTTTCTAGACATCACTCAGGCATTTGATAGAGTGGACTAATTTTTAAACTACACGAAGTTGGTATTCCATTGCCACTAGTGCTACTTATCAAATCATATCTACACAACAGAAAATTTAAAATAAAACTCAATGGTATCAGATCCACAGAGAGGAGAATCACGGCCGGAGTACCTCAAGGCTCTCTACTATCTCCGCTACTCTTCTCCATATACATGGCAGATCTCCCCAAACTGTCTCCAGCTATCACCGCTCTGTATGCCGACGATATAATCATTATAGCCAGATCCCTCCATCCACACCTGGCCACAATCAAGCTGCAGAGAGCAGTCAATGAATTGGAGGATTGGTACACCAAGTGGCGTATCGCAATTAATCCAAACAAAAGCTCTGCAGTACTTTTCACCAGACGTAAAGCAGAACCGAATACAAGCATACAAATGTTTGGTAAAATCATCCCTTGGCGCAATTCTACCAAATATCCGGGAATTCATCTTGATAGACGTCTAAACTTCAAGTCACATATGGATAGTGTTGCCACTAAGGCAAGTCAGACTATAGCACAGCTATATCCACTTTTGAACAGGAACAGCTTCCTAAGCATAAGCAACAATATCTTACTTTTCAAATCGGTAATCAGACCGCAACTAACTTATGCCTCTCCAACCTGGGGTCACACAACTAAAAGCAACATCAACAGACTTCAGATAATACAGAATAAATGCCTAAGAATGGCATTTAATGCCCCATGGTTCATCAGACACATCCAGTTACATCAAGAAGCCAATCTTCCAGATATTAAGACCTACATGACAAGCATTGCAGAGAAATTCTTCACAATCACGGATAATCACCCAAATCAGTTAGTTCGACAGGCAGCAGACTACAAGCCCTCAGATCGTTTCAAACATAAAAAACCGAAATCCTCCATCGCAAGAGAAAGCTGATACAGCCTCAATGCTCACAATGAGCGGGTAAATTACCCACAATAATCTCATCACCCACAATCTAAAATCCAGATGAAGGGATAGTCAAGGACTCAGTCCATCAACCAATTAAGTTCAAGTTCAACTCGTGCTGTTCACAGGTTCGAAGTGTATGACACAGTGCTAATATTCTTTTGGATCAAGAACTCAGGATGTTTATCGCCCTCCTTCATGGTGGCAAGGATTTCACTCCTCTGTTAATTCTCCAGATTCTGGCTAAACAATGATGAACATTTCATAGCGTATTAATCCTTTTTGCAGTATCTTGAGTTCGCCATGACGGTACAATAATCTAACATTCCAGGTTATATCATTTACCTGTTTCTAAGCAGAAATTCGCATTTAAATATTATATTCTCTAGTTAAGGGGATATAAAATCCACATTGTTTTAAAACCGAATAAGAAACTCAAAGATTGGAATCAGAGTTTCATGCCGAATATAGTAAACTATAAAGTATCTAAAGTATCGGCGATCACTAGCGTGAGCTAATGCAAGTGACCCTAGTACGTAGTACAATACCGGACATACCGGACAAGTCGTTGCAAAGGTGGGGAAAGTTCAGATCGCTATTCTTAGGTGTTTTCCATAATGTAAAAACACATTTCCTAGGAAATATATGCTGTTATTACATATTAGCTCTTTATATTTAAGTAACTTAATGGTTGCACCTCTTTGGAAACTCGTATAGCAGAGTATATAAGTTCTTTTCGCTATACACTTTGGTATTATGGTCTAGCTACTCACTGATGAAGCCTCAAAAAAGGCTGAAACCGGTCTGGGTAGTGACCTCCCTCCCTAATGTAATAACAGGATACATTTCCTAGGAAATGTGTTTTTACATTATGGAAAATACCTAAGAATGGCGATCTGAACTTTCCCCACCTTTGCAACGCGTTGTCCGGTATTGTACTACGTACTAGGGTCACTTGCATTAGCTCACGCTAGTGATCGCCGATACTTTATAGTTTACTATATTCGGCATGAAACTCTCTGATTCCAATCTTTGAGTTTCTTATTCGGTTTTAAAACAATGTGGATTTTATATCCCCTTAATTTAAAATATTGTTTATATCGCCGAAATGAAGGTTATTAGCTCTTTATATTTAAATATTCTCTAGTCACCAGCAACAGGTTTTTTGTTTTTTTTTTATAGTTTTCCTATTTCTGTGATAGTCCATTGTGCAAAGGGCTATTGCAGAGAGATATTCTGTAAGGTTTTTTCTGATATATGTTTACAGCATAATTCAGGAGAGCCACCCATATCCTTTTTATTTTTTGCCAGCAAATATTTTGCTGGACAAATTGGAATTACTTCCATTTATACTTTAAGCTTGACCCTACTAGGATGTAAATGCAATCTCCAGATGAAATACCCTGGTTCCGTCTAGTTTCATCCTCTACCATGTGACAGTTTGAAGGGATTGATGGACGAATTCAATTTATTGCTAGTTAAATATCTTGTACCTATTACGCTTACCATATCTTTTGAATATTTTTAAAATTCGTTTGTTATATTTTTGTCTTTTGCTCCTAAAAAACTTGAAGTAATAATAAGAGTTATCATTAATTTGAGATATTTGAAATCGGTTTGAGCAATTTTTTTCTTTAATTGCATTGGTTTGTAACCTCGGATCTTGAGTTATTAGAATAAAACCTTCAGTTTTTTCTTGACTTATGTACACTGTAGTCATATCGAGGTCTTCGTGTTATAAGTGGGATTTGATTCCACCGTCCAAATCGATTATTTTGTTCTTAATTGTATTCAATCCTATTGCTGGATCGCTATCAGTAAGATTTTTTTTTCTAAGTTGGTACATGTGTCAAAAGTATCCACTTGAACTTGAAAGTTATTCTATCAAGTAATTTGTTTCATATACAGCTGTCTGAAGCAAAAATGTTTTCTGTATCCCTTGAAATGGATAAAATTGAGTATCATGTGGTTATAAAATTCTTTGTAAAAGGTTTAACACCAAAAGAAATTCATTTGAAGTTCATAAAAGTTTATGAGCACTCTTCTCCTTCGTTTTCGACAATTAACAAATGGGCTACCGAGTTTAAACGTGGCCGTACCAGCCTTGAAGATGATCCACGTGAAGGACGTCCAAAAAAGTGTAACATCACTAGAAATCATTTATCGAGTGCACGATATGGTAGTGGATGACTGGGGAGTCAAAGTGTGTAAAACTGCTGAGACTATAGGCATTTCAAAAGAACATGTAGGATATATTTTGCATGAATTGGAAATGAAAATGCTTTGAGCAAGATGGGTGCTGCACTTGCTCACAGCAGATCAAAAACGCACTAGCATGAAAATCACAAAACAGTGCTTGCAGCATTTTAACAAGAATAAAACTGAATTTTGGTATCGATTTATTAGTATGGATGAGAATGGATTTACCATTACACACCACAATCCAAGCAGAAGTCAAAACAGTGGACAGTAGCTGGTTGTTGAGCGCCAAAGAAGACAAGGTCATGGCGGCAGTGTTTTGGGATGCTAAAGGCATTTTGTTTATTATCTTAAGGGTAAAAAATAACCAGGGAATATTATTTCAATCTTTTAACCAGACTAGACGAAAAAATTCATGAGAAAAGACCCGGTTTGCAGAAGAAAAAAAGTTATCTTTTATCATGACAATGAACTTGCTCACAAGTGTTTTGGCAATGGAAGAATTAAGGGTTGTACACTATGAATTGTTGGAACATCCACCCTATTCCCCAGATTTGGCTCCCTCTGACTATCTCCTCCCAAAACTAAAACTCTTCCTAGCCAGTCAGCGTTTTTCTTCGATCAAGAGGTGATTGCAGCTGTAGAGGGATATTTTGCAGATCTACTGAGAACCACTACAGGGACAGGTTAATGGTGCTGAAATAAATGTATTAGTCTTTAGGGAAATTATGTTGAAAAATAAAAATAATTTTGAAATTATAAATTCGTTTTTTCATTGTTAGGCCGAGAACTTTTCAGACCACCCTCTTACATACGTGCCCTGAAAAAGACAGTCACAATGCATTAAGAGGAGATGGAAATTTTTCCTCTTGGTTACACTATATATTATACATAACAAGAAATTATATTGTTTTAATCCTACATCCAAGTATAAACTTGAAGTAACTTCAGGACTACTATACTTTAACATATAAATTGCTGATATCACATAAATTAGTATCCGATGATGTTTTTACATTGCCGGAAGTGAGTCTGGTTTTGACTTTTACCGATGTTTCTGAGAGCCTGACTGAAGCAGGTAACAAGGTTAAATAAGTAGAAGTCCTATATGTTCCATATACACTGAGGGGATATTTTAGTTTCTGTCAGATAATTATAAATATTTTAATAATTAAGCTATTGGGTACTTTATACATGAATAAATATTTCTTACTTAAGGATAGGTGTAATTGATGAGATATTGTTTAAATAATTAATATTTTTTTTACAAATTTAACAAATTATACATTTCAGAGTGAAATCATTTTAACAACAATAGCTAAAAATCCTTTTGTCAATTTTTAATAGGGCATATGGTCTCCATGAACAGCAGTACACCTTGATTGCATGGACCAGATAACATGATCCAACAATTCTTGTGGGATATTTTCCCCACTCTTATGTGAGAGCAATTTCGAGCTCTTGAAGCTATTGCAGTGGTACCAGTCGAGCAGAAACGCGTCTACCTAAAGCATCCCAGACATGTTCGATTGGATTACAATTCGGTGAACAGGAAGGTCAGTCAATCCGCACAGTGTGCACGAGCAATGTCATCCATAAAAATGAATTCTTGGCCAATTGTAGTAGCATATGGACGAACTATAGGTTCCAAAATCTCACCTCTGGGCTGTTTAAAGAACCGTTTCTGATAAAATAGAGATCAGTATGGCCACCTGTAGTCATTCCAATCCATACCAAATTGCCACCTTGATGTTGCGGTCTTTCTCGAACAAACTGTGGATATCTTGTGCGACTTTCACGCTATATCAAGATACATCGGTTATCTGGTTACAGACAGAACCTGGACTCGTCACTAAAAAGTACACGAGCCCATCTTCATTTGTCCAATTGCGGTGTTCCCGTGCCCAAATTCTTCGGGCTCTTTTGTGATTTGCAGTAAGTGCAAAATGCAAACCATTGGTCTTCAAGCATATAAACCTATGCAATGAAGATGATTTCAAACAATTCCCGTCTCCAGAAAGAGATAACAAAGTCGCGAAATTATGCTTTGAGATACAAGACATGCCTGAGCGACAATTTGCTGTGTTTGTCCAGCTTTCAATCAACCAATGGTTCTCCAAGCCATGAATTCCAGGATATCATGTTACTCTGCCAGTTTTAACAAAATAATGGGTGGTAGGTGACACAACTTTACAATTGAAGTGATAATTATACACTGCGGAAGTCAGTGCAATAAGCCAGGCTTTTATACACCACACATGCTAATATGGCTAAGACACGTTTCGACAAGTCTTAACATGATTCTGTATGCAGTTGCATGTTCTACACTGTTGTATATTAAGAATATTTTAAAATAAATGTGCTACGTTTGTAAATTATTTTTATAACTTTATAATTTACAAGACAACATGATAAAATTTCATGCCGGCTGGAGCGTCACCTGGTTAAACAAGGACCGTGTTGTTTTCAGTAGGGAACCAGGGTAAACAGCGAAAAGTCAGCTACCAGAACAAATCTGAAAACTCAACTCAACATCACCACCAGAATGGCAAAGAAATGGAGCTAGCTGAGGAATTAGATAAGTATCAGATCGGCATAATACTGGTGACTGAAACAAAAAAGAAAAAAACTGGTGAGATCTTTCTGAGCAATAAATACAAAATGTTATATATTCAGGCAATGACAATCAAGGAAAAGAATGAGTAGCCATAGTATTCAACACAAAATATGAAGCTAAACTTCTTGAATGGCAGTCAGTCTCAAGTAGAGTAATGTGGGCAAATATGAGAATGGGGAACTGGACAATGAGACTTATTTGTGCCTATGGTCCCACAGAAGGTTCTATTAAGGTAGAAGTGGAGGAATTTTTTGAGACTTTTAGAAAAAGCAACTGACACAATGAAAAAGGAAAAGTTGGTCCTTGTTGGGGATTTAAATAGAGTAGGAAATGATCATGAGATATACAAAAATATTTTGGGAAAATACCTGTTGGATTTCTGCTGAGGACATGGACTGGTTATTACTAACGCCATGTTCCAACATAAAAATGTGCACAAATTCACATGGAGAGAAGAGGCAAGGAATAAGAAAAGTCTCATTGACTATGTTATTGTTGATAGTGATGTTTTCTCCCTGGTGCAGGACACCAGAGTGTACAGAGGATTTGAAATTGGAAGTGATCACTATTTAGTCTTGAGCAGGAAAAATTGAATTTCATATTGAAAAGAATAACATGTAAAAAAGTTTTAAAGCGAATAAAACTTGAGCAGCTCTCAGATGTGAACTGTAGACTAAAATACACAAAGATTATTGAAGAAAAAAAATGAAAGTGTTTCAGAACAGGAACCAAGCCTTGGAGATTCAGTGGCAAACTTTGAAGAAAACCCCGATTGATTCAGCCAGAGAGGCACATGGTGAGGTTGTTCGCAAGGATAGAAAAATCAGAACACCATGGTGGACACAGGAAGTTAAGAGGCAGTGAAAGAAAAGAAGAAAGCATATCAAAAGTTCCTGGCAAATAAGTCAGCTTGTGCTCTTAGAGAATACAGAGACAAATGTAAGAAAGCTAAACACTGTGTAAAACTAGCTAAACAAAAGTCATGGGAGGACTTTGGCAAGAACATAGAAAATAAATATCAAGAAGGTGGTAAGGTATTCTGTAGGTTGTTGAAGAAGCTTAGAAATGGAGAAAAGAGTGCTGTAGAAGGAATTAGAGATGATAAAGGTGACATGAAAATGGGAGAAAAAGATATCCTTGAAGTATGGAGTAATTACTTCGAAAAATTGCTAAATGAAACAACAGTCAGGAATACATATCCATACTTGAATTAGAAAAAGCCATCAAAGGCTTGAAATGTAGAAAGGCAGCAGGAGTAGATGATATTCGACCCGAAATGCTGAAGTATGGTGGTATAAAAGTCTCACAGTGGCTGCACAGAAGGCCTGGACAGAGGGACGAATTCCCGATGATTGGAGTAGAGCTCTCATAGTACCCATATATAAAAAGGAAAATAAAACAATGTGAGAATTACAGAGGTATTTCCCTACTGAGTGTTCCTAGAAAGATCTATGCAAGTATACTTGAGAGACGGTTGAGAAGAATTGTGGAAGAAAAGCTGGGTGAAGAACAAGCTGGATTCAGGCCAAATAGAGGTTGTCAGGATCAGATCTTCACTTTACGACAAATAGTTGAGAAATCATGGGAATATAACAAATCTATATTTAAGTTTTGTCGATCTGGGAAAGGCATATGATAAGGTGCCAAGAGAAGTTAATCAATATGCTACAGTTATATGATGTCAATAGGGTATTATATCAAGCAATACTTAGTCTTTCAGTTGTAAGTCAGCAGTTAGAATTGAAGGAAGTACAGGAAGACGGTTTAATGTTAAATCTGGTCTGAGACAAGAATGTACATTATCCCCTCTTATTATCTATATGGATTATATTATGAAGGAAAGTGGTATTAAACATGATATCAAAACTGGAGGTGTTAATCTCAGCTCTTTGCTTTATGCAGATGATGTTATACTTCTAAATAAATCCACCATAAGTCTTCCTGACTAAATTGAATAACTGCTGTAATAGATGTGGTATGAAGGTCAGCATTAAAAAGACAAAGACAAAGACAATGAAAATAGGCAGAAACATTGAAAATGTCAACTGCATTGTGAATGGAGAATTTATAGAACAAGTAAAACATTTCAGCTACTTAGGTTCGATTTTTAGTGAAGATGGTAAATTAAATATGGAAATAGACAACGGAATCAACAAAGCTGGTATGGTAGGAAGTCAACTGAATAAATTCATATGGAATAAGAG
The DNA here is from genome assembly GCF_054136105.1 of Typopeltis vanoorti. NCBI lineage: Eukaryota > Metazoa > Arthropoda > Arachnida > Uropygi > Thelyphonidae > Typopeltis > Typopeltis vanoorti. The sequence goes on from NC_143566.1 coordinate 98,658,123, forward strand.
AGAAATTACTGAGAACACTAAATTAACTGTATACAAGACAGTGTTCAAACCAGTTTTAACTTATGGATCTGAGAGCTGGGTCAAAAGTAAAACACTTCACCAAAGACTAGAGACCGCAGATATGAGAGTCCTGAGAAAGATTAGAGGCGTGAACAGATGGCATCAATGGCAATATCATATTAAAAACGAGGATATTAGGAAAGAACTTGACATTGTCGGCAAAACATTTATACCTCTATACTTAACCATTTCTGGTTAAATATCATCTACTCCAGCTGCCTTTCCACATTTCAAGTTTTTGACAGCTTTTTCTACCTTATGCATTGATATGTAATTCTCTTTTCACTAGCTTGTCTGTCAATAAATATACAAATGCAAATATTTATTGAAAATATTAACACACAGCAGTAATAAAAGCATTGTGCATTATAGCTTGGTGCACATTCAACTCAGCTCTTGCACTTCAACAGAAATCCATAGCACACTGTAGAAACAGCATCTCTTTAATTTCACATACAGTGGTACCTCGACTTACGAACTTAATTCGTTCCTGACCGCAGTTCGTATCTCGAAAGCCAATTTTCCATTATATCTTGTGGGAAACAAATCAATTAATTCATTCCCAGATTCAAAAATTAAAAAAAATAAAATAAAAAACTATTCTCAACTAAATGAAGAAAATGCAAAGAAACGGAGGTGTGAGAAGGAGCATTTTTACACTATAAATATGCATTTTGTATACCATTCCATATTAATTTTTATTTATGAAATCTTTGGTTTTATATGATTAATATGAAAATCATCTTCCATTAAATTTTTAAAAAAATCAATTTTCTTGTGGCTGACTTTGTGGTTCAGGGGTTTTCGATTTGTTGTCATTAGTTGCTTCTTTTTGTCTCTTAGGTGACAGAGGTTTAAAAACCTATCTAACATTGACTGAATCTGTCGTTTCCTTAACACCCTTCTAAAGTGATTAATGACATTGTCATTGTAAATGTTGGTGGGTCTAGAAACAACACCTTGATTTGGATGCCACTTGTTAACCAATTCTTGCAATTCGCCCCAGTACTGCAAGATTTTTTTTACATCATTTGTTGGAATTGCTCCCTTTTTGTTGCTGTCCTCTTCATCCTTTGAAAACATTTGTTTTTCCTCCTCATCCCTTTCTTTTTCCTGCTCTCTTCTTAACTCCTGTAGCTCTTCAGTGGTCAGCTCAACGTTGTGCTCCTCTACGTCTGCTTCAACTTCCAAATGCATGGTCTTGCCCAGGGAGACAACTGTATCTACAATGTCAATTTCGCTTTCAGGTCCTTCCTCGGACACAGTCGGGCTATAACTTTTTCCAGGCTGATTTCAGAGTTCTCACAGAAACATCTTCCCATGCCTGACTAATAAGACGCAAACAATTAAGAATATTGAAGTGATTCTTTCAGAATTCCCTGAGGGTTAATTCTGTGTCGGTGATAACTTCAAATATCTTTGGAAAAGAGCGTTTGTATAAAGTTTTTTGAAGTTGAAAATAACATACTGATCCATTGGTTATAGGTGGTGTGGTATTAGGAGGCAAGAACTTAATTTTGATGAAAAACTCTTCATCCAAATCTTCTTCCAACTGTGGTGGATGTGCTGGAACATTGTCCATTATAAGAAGAACTTTCTCAGATAAACACTTTTCTTGTAGATACAGTTTCACTGTGGGAGCAAAGACCTCTGTCATCCACTCACAGAAGAACTGTCTGATTACCCAGCCTCTGCTGTTACCTCTCCACATAACGCTGAGTTTGTGCCTGTTAACTTTCTATTTTTTGAAGGCTAGGATTTTCAGAGTGGTAAACCAACAGAGATTTTATCTTCAGGTTCCCACTGGCATTGGCACAAAAAAGCAAAGTTAGTCTGTCTTTCATTGGCATGTGTCCTGCCAATGCCATTTCCTCCTTAGTGATGAACATTTTCTTAGGCACTTTCTTTCAGAAAACTCAGTTTCATCGCAGTTGAAAACTTGTTCTGGTCTGTTACCTTCTGACTCCGTCAGTTTCCGAAATTCCTTCATGAACCTTTCAGCGGCTTCTTTGTTAGCACTGACACCGGTTCTATTCTTGAATTTCTCAAGCCATCCTTTGTTAGCTTTAAACTCTTTGCAGATGTCTTTGCTACTGCTAGTGGATGGCAGGTTCTGCAAAAGATCTTTCTAAATAGTTTGACCTTGTAAACAGATCATGTTTTGAGATGTACTGTCTCTTATATCCATAGTGTATATTAATCCATATACACTATGGATTAATGACAGCTGCATGTCATTAATCCAGACGAGTACTAAAGTTTCCATTTCTTTCATAACCATTTCTTCGAGATGACACGATAGATACTCCTTTGGCCACATCCAGTTCCTTATAAAAATCTGCTTTCTTGACAACTGTAGATATGGTGGATTTGGACAAGTCATACTGCTTGCACAGATCACTTTGCCTGACTCCTTTCTCATATTTTTCCACAATCTCTTTCTTAATTTCTATTGTAATTTTCTTCATCTTCTCTTCTTTCTTAGTTTTCTTTGGCCTCATGTTGAAAATAATACCCTGATCATGAAATGACGCTTATCTGGTAAATTATTCAGAAAATAAACGTGAAGCTACAATTAAGCACATCACTTATAAAAAGAAATACATACAGTACACATATATAAATCATATCAAGGATTAAGGCCTAGAGTGGCCTGTTCCGGCCTTAGACATCGTCGTTGAATCGTTTAAGAGGATGTCCTGGTTTTCTTTTTCCTAATGGTTTGTACTTTAAGGCTTGTTTTGGTAAACTTTCTATTTTCATTCTTTGAAAGTATTCCATCCATTTATGTTTATATTTTTTAATTTCTTCTATTACTGATTCTTGGTTTAATTCTTTCATAATTTCTTCGTTTCTTTTATATAATAAATACAAACCTAAAAAATCTTCACAAAGTGTATCGTTTGTTTATACAAATACCGAAATAGATACACAAAAAAGCAAATACATGCAGAGTTCGTCGTATTGCAGATAAATACGACGAAGTAACAACAATCGTTACACAAGAGACAGTTCAGCACGAGCTCAGCTAAATGTGCATACATATATGCTGGTGCTGTACTCTGCATTACGCCCATTTCTAGTACTAGGGGTAAAAGTTAAAAAAAGTATAATGTAAAACAGGCTTTAGTTAATTTGAAAAGGAAACCATCACAGTTCTTATCTCGAAGTCAAAATGGGATATGAAAAAAGTATGCCGAACGGTTTGTAAGTCGAGGTACCACTGTATATGGCTATACCATATCTACTTAAGATTGATCAGACAATTCCCAATTCCACCAAATTGTAGAAGCGTCTTCATATGTGAGGAGAATTCTCTCTCTCTCTCTCACACACACACGAGAAATAAAAAGTTTTTTGAAAATGATTTTTAATTATTCAATTACTTTAAAAATTTTGGTTAACTGGTTCAGCTGCCTGAAGGCGGCCATATAAACAAGGGCTCACTGTATTATTTCTTAAAATGTAATGAGATATTTAGTTTCACTGAGTAAGTTTACAGAAATAGATAATATGACATATGTAAGTTCCAATGTTCTAAAAGTGAAACATGATTTTTATCCAATAATTAATGTGTGAAATCCAGTAAATTTTGGATATGACATTCTCAGCCAATGACAAATTATCTTAATAAAGGAATAGCAAAGTAACAGATTAAACTGTTCAATGAACAATCTTTCAAATTTTAACATTTCACATAGTGGTGGGAGTTCAGAATGTTGACTACCTCTTACAAACTAAAAATATCCAATGAAGAAAAATTATACACTGTTAATAAACACTTATCTTCAATGTTGCTCGACATGTGGATTGTACAAATGAAGATAGGAAATGGAAGGAGGATGCAATAATAGTTCTAAATGAGAGTATTCCACAGTGGTAGTAGCTAATGTCACCTTTGTTGACAAAGATATACCAAACATCTCTGAAAGCAGTTTTGAATAATAATGATGTTCAGTATGCAGTAACAGTTTTTCATGGAATTGTCTACCAATTTTTGTATATTTACATTTTCCAATGTTATTGATGTGGTATAGGTTTTTCAACTTTTTATTATATGTGGGGCAGGAAATTGTTACATATATATAATATATAAATGACTAAGGTAATTAATTTATAAATAACACAGTGAGGAACAAGCTGGATTCAGGCCAAATAGAGTCTGTCAGGAACAGATCTTCACTTTACGACAAATAGTTGAGACAGCATGGGAATATAACAAAGATCTATATTTAAGTTTCCTCGATCTAGGAAAGGCATATGACAAGGTGTCAAGAGAAGCTATTCAATACGCTACAGTTATATGGTGTCAATGGGGCATTACATCAAACAATACTTAGTCTTTATTTGAGTTGTAAGTCAGAAGATAGAATTGAATGAAGTACAGGAAGATGGTTTAATGTTAAATCTGGTGTGAGACAAGGATGTACATTATCCCCTCTGTTATTCATTATCTATATGGATCGCATTAGGAAGGAAAGTGGTATTAAACATGATATCAAAATTAGAGATGTTAATGTCAGCTCTTTGCTTTATTTATGCAGATGATGTTATACTTCTAAATAAATCTGCTACAAGTCTGCAAGATACCCTAAAAAAAATGAATAACTGTTGTAATAAATATGGAATGAAGGTAAGCAATAAAAAGACAAAGAAAATAGGCAGAATCATTGAAAGTGTTAACTGCGTTGTGAACGGAGAACCTGTGGAACAAGTGAAACATTTCAGCTACTTAGGCACGATTTTTAGTGAAGATGGTAAATTAAATAAGGAAATAGACAACAGAATCAAGAAAGCTGTTATGGTAGGAAGTCAACTGAATAAATTCATATGGAATAAGAGAGAAATTAGTCAGAACACTAAATTAACTGTATACAAGACAGTGTTCAAACCAGTTTTAACTTATGAATCTGAGAGCTGGGTTAGAAGTAAAACACTTGACCAAAAACTAGAGACCGCAGATATGAGAGTCCCGAGAAAGATTAGAGGTGTGAACAGATGGCATCAATGGCAATATCATATTAAAAATGAGGATATTAGAAAAGAACTTGACATTGTCAGCATCCAGGAATGCGTTAGCAGAGCTAATCTCAAATAGAATGGGCATGGAAAGATTAGCAAAACAAGTGTTCTCTGCCAGGTTGGCAGGAAAATGACCCAGATATAGGTGGATTGATACTGTACAAATTGCCTTAGATGGTAGAAATATAAGATCTGATAACGCTGGAGTCTTGAGAAGTAACAGACTGATTTGCAGGAAAATTGCAGATAGGAAGTTAGTAATGATGTAAATTTTTCATGTAGTACTATCATATCCTGTACACCCCTTGAGGGTACATTGCAGGAATTTGATGATGAATATAACACAAAGTTTCTGTACTATAATACACTGCAAGCGTTCTATAAGTAACATGCACAAGACGAAACCTGCAAGCAGATCTTTAATAATATCAGGTGTTCTCTACCATTACAGCATCATGAATTTTATGAGCCATATTTTCAGTCAAACTTAAAATCCTTTTGTTTTCACACTTTGTGAGGGACTGCAAGGTTTTCCTGGTTTCCCTTTTCATTTTCATTGCTGTTAAATACTGTAATTCACAATTCCAGGCTCTAAATAAAAATAAGCAAGAAGCATAATAAACAAAAGGGCAAGCATATTTTGAAATTCAAAACTACTACATAATTTAAAATTATTTTAATGGGCCTGGGGAAATTCTTGCACAATTACTCCAATTTTTCTAATATCCTATCAACATATAAATGTTGTCTGTTATAATTTTTAAACTAGTCTCACCGTTATACCAAATTGTTGTTGCTTTGCGTACTGCGACAAACTGATTGTGCTCTAAAAATGCTAGATATAATACCAGCAAATAAGTTAATAAATAATAATTATTTTCTTATCATTCTGTGATGTCATCAATATCGTGAAAATAAATTAACCTAATCAGGTAGGAGTTAGATGAATGAAAAATATCATTAAGCATGAGCTGCGGAAGAAGACAATGCTGTTTAGGGCATATAAAGAGAATGGTGACTAGCAAACTCATGAACAGTCCACAGTCCAAGGCTCAGTCAAGAAAGGTGACCAGCATTATAAGGAAGGAAGTCAAAATCAGATTACGAGAAGAATCTAGCCAAGCAGGCCAAAGGAAATTCCAAAGAGTTCTTTCGTCATGTAGCAAGTAAGAGGAAGAATGATTATGGAAAATTAACTTTAATGAGCGATGATGGTGACGACAAAGTGACAGAAGCAGATAAAATAGTTGAGATACTGAGTGACCACTTTGCAAGGGTATGTTATCCAAATGATGTTACTACAGTAACATATGTGACAGACACTAATGTGAGAATAACAGAGGTGAATGAATTGGAGTTGTTAGGATGTTACAGAATCTCAATGTAAATACAGCTGTGGGATTAGATGGGATCTCAGCTTGGGTTTTGCAAGAATGTGCAAGTAAACTGGCAATGCCTCAGCTCTAATAGAGTTCCAAAGGATTTAAAAGAGTACAAAATTATTCGCTTGCATAAGGGAGGTCCCAAGATTGCAGTAGCAAACTAAAATTGTTCAAAAAGAGAATTCAAGAATGGGTGGATACCATATGGAGGGGGGGGGGGACATGGCTTTGTGAAGGGTCAGTCATGCCTTAGTAATTTACTAACTTTTTATAATAGCTGAGTTGGATAAAGGAAATGGCTATATGATGATTTTACTGGATTTTGCAAAGGAATTTGACAAAATACCACATGGAACACTGTTATGCAAATTAAAACAAATGTGGATGAGAGTGGCTGCTGGACAGATATCAAAAAGTGATATATGGAGGAGCACAATGAAGGCAAAAATAGGTGACTAGTGTGCTGCAGGGTTCAGTGCTGGGACCACTACTGTTTATTTTGTAGATAAACGATATAGGAAATAACCTGAAAGGAAATCAGTTGTTTGCTGATGATGTGAAATTAGGAAAATTAGGAGAACTTGCAGGACGATTTTAATAGGCTAAATAATTAAGTATGCACAAAAGACAATGGTTGTCAGTTTAATGTGGAGAAATGTAAAGCTATGCATTTTGGGATAAAAAGATTACAAGCTCTGTACCACATTGATGGAACTGTACTCCAGAAAATAGATAGGGGTGGTAGTAGATAGAGAGTTAAAAGTTTAGAGGACATACTGCTAAGGTTACCCATTAGATTACTTGGCTATTGAAGAACATGGGCAACAAGTAGAGATAAGGAAGCTTTTATTCCTCTTTATAAGGCATTGATATGGCTACATCTGGATTACAGTGCTCAGTTCTGGTCTCCTGGGGATGAGGAAGAGTGGAGAGAGGATTCAGAGGCAAGTGACCTGTGGAATGTTCCCTATGTGAATAGATTGAAGGCATGTGGATTGCAGAAGTTGGTTGATAGGAGAAAAAGAAGGGATATGTTAGAAACATTTAAATTGCTTAAAGAGTTTTATAGGATTAATGCAGGGGAAATGTTTTGGCACCTGGCTGGAAGGGGTCATCCCTGGAAGTTGAATAACGTGTGGTTAGTAGGGGTGTGAGTGCTTTGTGTATTAATGGGTTAAAGGAGAGGTATGATAGACTGTGTGGATAGTTTGAGTCTCCTGCAATGAGTCTTCAGACTCCATGAAGGTGCCTGTGCAATAATAATAGTTAAAAAATCAACCTTCCAACATATTTTGACAAAACAAAACTGTAGTGTTGTCTCAATTCTTCATATGCAGTTGAAAATCAATATGGTAGCCAATTAATTGCATGAATGGTTAAAAGGTCTGCTCCAGGAGTCGGGTAGTATGTGATATATACAAATATATACAAATGAGATCAATGTTTATTTAAACACTTAACATAAAAATGCGTGAAATTAAAAGAAAACTATTATTTTATATGTGCAAAGCCATGGAGTCTAAAGACTTTGGTAGGAAGTGCTAACAGTTCCTCTAACAATCAATTCCATTCATTCAAAACTCTCTTTAAAAAATCTAGTCCAGCATAACCTTGCTATCAACTCCCTCACAACTTCTAAAGATGTCCTTTTATTGTCTCCTGTCCAGTACATATTGGAAAATTTCTTTGACACATATTCTATAAAATATGTTTTGCAACTTATGTTTCTATCATATTCTCTCTTTGCATATTAGCCAAACTCTATAATCCCCAAATCTTCAGTTTTTGGGATTATAATTTGAGATCCCAAAAAAATATTTGCAAGCAATAATCCAGATGTGAGCATACCAAAGGCTTGTATAAAGGGATAACTATTTTATTCCCGCTTTTTTGGAATATTTCTTAACATCCACATGATCCTCTAATCTGCACACTTCTGCAAATATTCACTGACATTCAACTCTCATTCCACAGTCCAATTATCAATAAAATGCACAGCATGCAATTTCTTCTGCCTAAAAGATATAACTTTACCACATTACATTGGCAACCACTATTCTTTGCTCAGAGTGTCTGTTATTCAAATAATCCTGCAGAGAATCATCATCTATCTCTTGTCAGTTCAGCATAATTACTGAATATTCCACCTCAGATCATTCATGTACAAATTAAACAGCCATGACCCAAACACTTCCTGATTACAATAGGACAGGCACCAAGCACACAAAATGTTTCACAGTAAGGGAAGGGGGGGGGGACAAAATATGATGCAAAGTAATTATCAACAAGTTAGTTTGAAAAATACATATATTTAAAAATAAAATCTTTTATTCAATATTTACATTTATACCATGGTTCTGGTAAAGATCTGAATATTAGTTCATGCAAAGAAAATTAGCCATCCTTATTATATCCCAACTTAAATAGTTAATTTGTACTTTTAAATTTATACATACCTGAAAATTTCATATGAATTTTTATCTAAAAGATCTGGAATTTCTGAAAAAGAATAAAAACACTGATTAAAGTGTGATAAATATTATGAAAAGGAGAGTCACTTTTATCTCCATGAAGGATGTTCAATTAAACAGCCACACTAAATATATAGACATAAAACATTTAAAACCAAGATATGCTTTTGTTTGCAAAATTATTTCATCTACATTTTTGAGTTTAAGTGAAACCAGTATATTTCACATTGGTAACCTTTTTTTGCAGACGAAGTTGGGAGCAGATATTGTTTATTACATATACAAGGATTTGCTACTAATGGTATTATTTTAAGCAGGATCTTGAAAAGATACAAGCTGTGAACAAAATTGCCTTGTCTGTTTACCACAAATCCAAGTGGATTTGTGATAAACAGACAAGGCATAAAGATTATTAATTTTCATTAAAACCATAAAAGTTCTATTATAATGTATGATCAAATAGCAATGAAGTCAACACCATGATGAGAAAATATGGTGATGAGTAGTTTTTCTTCAGTGTTTTCCATAAAGTCCATTTCCCCAGTCTCCTCCAAACCAGTGTGGAAGAGACTGGGTGAATAACTGCAGTGTCTTCAAGCTAATAGTAGATGTTGCTTTTATTAGGGGAAATATTACAATTTTATGGTAAAAGAGGTCAGTAGCATTCTGGAGAAAATAATAGGGTATCCTTATATGCTCTGCATTCACTATAACAGAATAGCAGCATTACAAGATCAGATAAAAGTATTGACACTTTTCTTAATTCTTAATATGACTAGAAACTGTCTGCTTGAAGATCAATCTAGAACAGAATCAATAACAGAAATACAATTAAAAGTCAAATGAATAAACTTAACTTGGTAACCAAAATTCAATCACAGATCTTCAACAGCTGAAAAGTTATGTCTGCACCACCATGCATAAAGAGTTATATGTTAGTTAAGGTAGTAGTAGTGGTGGTGGTGGTGGTAGTGGAGGGAAATGATATTCTTCTGCCTAATCTAGAATTGAATGAATTCCTGAACCTTGAATGCCAAAATATATATTTTTTAATCTTTAGTTCTTTCTTAGGCCATTCAGTTTTTTTAAACAAAGAATACCAGTGAAATCAAGAATAAAATCAAAGATCATCTTCTTATATGAAAATAATCATCAGCTTTGACATCATCTCTCAACTTAATTCCAATTTTTTTTTTTTTTCTTTCAAGACTGCTATTAACACCTTTCATTTTATCATTAAAACCAGGCACAGTCAAAGGTGGCCAGTTTTACTTTTCATTCGACAGCTGTTTTTGAAGTAAAATCCATCAGCTTCTCTGATGGATTTATTTCGTATACCGATATTTATTGAGGGGAAGTCAAAGGGGTAGTATGTGGTCTCGAGGGTGCATATCTTGCTGACAGATGTGTACTAATTAAACTCGGGAAATGCCATTTATTCCTACAAGTCTGATGCATGTCCTCGTGGCTCCTAGGCAATGTTTTATGGCTAAGTTATGCAAGGGCATATAAGTGAATTCCCAGCGCTTTCAAATTGGGACCAGTCATCTGAAGGAGACAATCCTAACAGAAAATATTCGTCCTCCACGATTCCTGGGGATCAGGCATGGGGCTGACAACCCCACCCTGGAAAAATGATCTTGTCACGAAATTTGAGGAAACAATAAGCCAGACAGACTAAATGATGAAAAAATTACAAATGTTTTAAAGGATTTGAGAATTGGGTCATGGAACATACTTTCTACTTATTGGTCTGGAGTCCTAAGCATGCTGCTGGAGCAGTTAGATAAATATAACTTACATGTTACTGCTATACAAGAAATGAGATGGATAGGAGAGGAAATCATAGAAAAGAAGAATTTTATAGCTGCCAAAAAAAGATCACACACGTTTGGAACAGGCTTCATTGTAAACACAAGAATGAAACACCTTATCATGGACTTCAATGCAAAACACCTAGAATTTGTAGATTACAAATTAAAGGTTTTTTTAACTAAAGTTTTATCTGTGCACATGCTTCAACTGAAGAAAAGATGATGCTGAAAAGATCTCTTTTATGATGATTTAGATAAAATCGATGAGGAATGCCCAAGATAGGATATTAAAATTATCACAGGTAATTTGAATGCTAAGATAGGCAAAGAGGATACATACAGGTCCACCATTGGGATATAGCTGACATAATGAAGACAGTAATAAAGGGAATAGATTGAAACCATATATCTTGTTCAAGAAACATAACTGTTGGCAGTATAATGTTTAATCATTAAAACATCCATAAAATAACCTGGAAGTCTCCTGAAAAAGAAGCAACTTCAACTAAATTGATCACATCTTAATAGATGCTTGTCCAATATGATGGATGTCAGATCCTACACATGGGGGGGGGGGGGGGCAATATTGACTCTGACCACTATCTAGTTATATCAAAGATTAGAAGCAAAATCTCAAATACAAGGTAAAGTGAAAAAAATTAATGAAAGCAATTCTAATTGATAGTGAGTGTTAATGATGCCTGGGAAACTCTTAAGAATGTCATAGCGAGAATAGCAGATATAGTATTACAAAAAATAGGCAGAGTTGAATATAACCACTGGTTAGATGAATGAAGCCTGTTCCAAACGTGTGTGATCTTTTTTTGGCAGCTATAAAATTCTTCTTTTCTATGATTTCCTCTCCTATCCATCTCATTTCTTGTATAGCAGTAACATGTAAGTTATATTTATCTAACTGCTCCAGCAGCATGCTTAGGACTCCAGACCAATAAGTAGAAAGTATGTTCCATGTGGAATGCAAACATGTGACTCCAGCAAAGAACGAGAATATAGATGACTGCAGCAAAGGAATCATACTTGTAAAACTGTAGAGGAAATATTTTTTATTCCAGAAAGGAACAGAACCAAAATCTAGATTAATGAATCAATTTCAGATGAGTGGAATCCGAGTATAATATACCCTATATATAAGAAAAGTGATGTAATGAACTGCTGTAACAACAGAGGAATCAATTTATTATGTACCACCTATAAAATTTTTCTCCAACATTCTATTCAAGAGACTTTACCCCTATGTAGAGAGTGCTACTGATGATCATTAGTTGGATTCCATCAAGGAAAATCTACAAATGACCAGATTTTTACTATATGTCAAATACTTGAAAAATGCTATGAATTTGGAATTGAATCACACCATCTTTTATAATAACAATATAGAGCTACACATAATAGCATACAGATCTAATTTATTTATTGCAATGAAGGAACTACAAATACCTCAGAAACTTACTGCCCTAGTTAAAGCTACAATGGGAAACATTCATTGTCAGATTAGAATAAAAACAAGTTGTCTGATCCAATACATATAAAAAATGATGTTCGACAAGGGGATGCATTAGCCTGCAATATAGTGCTTGAAAAGGTATTTAGAGATGCTGGTATTAATACAAGAGGAACTATCTTTTACAAGTCAATACAAGTTCTGGCATATGCAGATGATATCAATTTTAAAAGAAGGACACAAAAAACAATGAGAGAAAAAGGCAGCAAAGAAGATGCATCTGCAGATAAACCAAGAAAAAACAAAATATATGACAGTAACAAGAAAAACTTGTGATGATGATGATTGTTGTTTTAGTAAACACTATGTACATAGTGCTTATAAGACCAGTATTAACTTATTCCTCTGAAAACTGGGTATTACCAATGATAGATGAAAGACTGTTAGTCTATTTGAAAGAAGGTTTCTCAGATATATTTTTGGAGCAGCACAAGATAATGGAATGTGGAGGAAAGAGATATAATTATGAACTGTATAGATTGTTTAATGAGCCAGACATTATTAAGTACATTAAAGTCAATAGATTAAGTTGGGCAGGGCATACTATACACATGGATAATAACAGAGTTGTTAAGAAGATATTCAATGCTAGGCTAGAAGGAAAATTGGAAAACCTAAATTGAGATGGGAAGATGGAATGATTCAGGATAATAAGACTTTGGGAGTTAAAAACTGAAGGATCTTAGCAATGAAGAAGGAAGGCTGGCAGAAGTTTCTGAAAAAGGGCTGTCAAGCCAATGATGATGATGAGGTATGTCTACAATGAATCTCAACAACATCTTGCTTAGCAGAATGGTATCATACTTCTGCCTTCAAAAGCTACACAATATAAAATCTAACAAAATAAACAACTGTTCAAATTAAGCATTTTTTTAAAGCTTAACAATAAACAACTATTATAACATAAGGAGTATTAAACATATTATTGATCAATATCATCCCATCACTTGAAAGGAATATTCAAATGAATAGCTAAAGTTTTCTGTAAGTTTAACAGATACACTACATTCAAAACATATACAGAAACATCCTCCCTGCCTTTATTTAAAGACAAGCAGCCACTGCTCTCAACTTGTGCAAGCAACCGCTCAATTATTTTGACCATGTAATCTGGGGAGAGTCAAAGGTGGTCAGTTTTTTTATTAAAAAGTACAATTATTCTCCCAGATGTTTGGAAGTTTTTTGCAGCAGATTCCCAGAATAATCTGTCACTTTTGAATTGTAGCTTTTAAAGCATCAGTCCTCCTCCATCTATGTGGATGTACGGTATCAAACACATGGTCTGCTAATTCACTTTGTCCATATTGGTTCATGACATTATTACTGCTGCTTGATATTCTGTGTGTTTATTCAAATTACTTTGTCTTCTATGATTTTTTTTGGTGACAATGCCTCAGTTACTGTTAAATAAAGTACTCAAATAAAACTATTTAATTATTTTTTTAACTTCTGTGTTGTAAATTACCATTAAATTCTTTAGTAGTATGTCTAACGAACACATAAATTTAAACATACTCAAATTCCATTTACTTGTACTTGCTATTTTATTACAAATTTTAACCAAAAATAATTCATTACCATGTGATGATATAACGGCCACAAGGCATACATGAGCTGGTGTAGCACTATTTTATTAAACCACTATAATGCTAAATGAAACAAGCAGTGATGACAGCATAGTGATAAAAAACACTGACCAGGCATGCAGTCAGGAATGCATATCATTACTTGAAGTAGAAAAAGCCATCAAAGGCTTGAAATATGGAAAACCAGCAAGAACAGATGATATTCGACCAGAAATGCTGAAGTATGGTGGTATAAAAGTCTTACAGTGGCTGTACTGCATAGTTCAGAATGCCTGGACAGAGGGACAAATTCCTGATGATTGGAGTAGAGCTCTCATAGTACCCATATATAAAAATGGAAATAAAACTGAATATACGAGAATTGCAGAGATATATCCCTACTGAGTGTTCCTGGTAAGATATGTGCAAGTATATTTGAGAAACGATTGAGAAGAATTGTGGAAGAAAAGCTTGGTGAAGAACAAGCTGGATTCAGGTCAAACAGAGGCTGTCAGGATCAGATCTTCACTTTATGACAAATAGTGGAGAAATCATGGGAATATAACAAAGATCTGTATTTAAGTTTTGTCAATTTGGAAAAGGCATATGACAAGGTGCCAAGAGAGCAGCTATTCAATACGCTACAGTTATATGGTGTCAATGGGGCATTATATCAAGCAATACTTAGTCTTTATTTCAGTTGTACGTCAGCAGTTAGAACTGAAGGAAGTACAGGAAGATGGTTTTTAATGTTAAATCTGATGTGAGACAAGGATGTACATTATCCCCTCTGTTATTCATTATCTATATGGATCACATTATGAAGGAAAGTGGTATTAAACATGATATCAAAATTGCAGATGTTAATGTCAGCTCTTTGCTTTATGCAAATGATGTTATACTTTTAAATAAATCCGCTACAAGTCTGCAAGATTCTCTGACTAAATTGAATAACTGTTGTAATAGATATGGTATGAAGGTCAGCATTAAAAAGACAAAGACAATGAAAATAGGTACAATCGTTGAAAATGTCAACTATGTTTTGAACGGAGAACCTATGGAACAAGTAAAACATTTCAGCTACTTAGGCACGATTTTCAGTGAAGATGGTAAATTAAATATAGAAATAGACAACAGAATCAGCAAAGCTGGTATGGTAGGAAGTCAATTGAATAAATTCATATGGAATAAGAGAGAAATTAGTTGGAACACTTTAGTTGTTCGCCAAGATGGTCACTGACCTTCGATAGAAGATAGCACAATAAGAAGAAGAAGTTGGAACACTAAATTAGCTGTATACAAGACAGTGTTCCAACCAGTTTTAACAGAAGTAAAACACTTGACCAGACTAGAGACAGCAGATATGAGAGTCCTGAGAAAGATTATAGGCATGAACAGATGGCAACAATGGCAATATCATGTTAAAAATGAGGATATTAGGAAAGAACTTGACATTGTCAGCATCCGCAAATGTGTTATCAGAGCTAATCTCAGGTGGTATGGTCATTTGAACAGAATGGGCAAAGAAAGATTAGCAAAACAAGTGTTCTCTGCCAGGTTGGCAGGAAAATGACTCAGAGGAAGACGAAGATATATGTGGATTGATAGGGTAAAATCTGCTTTAGAAGATAGAAATATAAGATCTGAAATGTTGGAGTCTTGACAAGTAACAGACTGATTTGGAGGGAAATTGTAGATAGGAAGTTAGTAATGATGTAAATTTTTCATGTAGTACTATCATATCCTGTATACCCCTTGAGGGTACATGGCAGGAAATTGATGATGATGATAACGATGATGAGTATAATGCTACCGAGTGTAATAATTTTTCTCTGTAAATTGTGTATATTCTCCGGCCAGATCCTGTAAAAAAATATCCCATCTGTCTTAGATGGGATAAATCCATGTCTTTGGTCTCTCCCTTCGATCTTTCCAACCAAAGGGTATCAGTGCTATCTATGGAGGCTCATGTTATTTCAAAGTAAATAGTGGATTTCTATAATGAGGATATTAATACAAGGGAACCCTAAACTCCTGCCTCAGTTAAAACTTCAACTCATGTTATATCAATGAGATACACTCCTAGAAAAGTCAAATTTCAGAAATCATTTTTCCATAGGGTTCCACATTATGTTATAATGGTATGATGCAATCAACACCTTGTCAAGACATATTATAACAAATCAAAAGCTTTAGTCTTGGTAAAGACAAAATACTGACAATAATCAACTGTAAAATACAACTCGATAAGCTTCCACTGCTGTTTCAAATCAGAAAGAAAATACTGTAGCATGATCTGTCGCTAAAAGTATTTAGTTAATCATTTAACTATCCACACTACATTCTGTTTCCACCCATAATGCTTATAATAATAATTATGATTATAATTAAGAGAGACCTCCAGGGAGTCAGAGACTCATCGAGGAGGCTACATACTACACACACCAGCTATCATACTTATTCTTGAATTCATTCACACTGCTTGCACTCACAACATCCAAAGGCATTACATTCCAATCATGCACCACCCTCTGAGAGAAAAATCTAGCCCTCATACCCTTCTTGGCAGCCTTCATTCTCAGCTTCCAAGGATACCCTCTCGTCCTTCCCTCACCTTCCATAAATTAAAAAATTCCATCAATTGAAATCCTGTGTGATCCGTTCAGAAGTTTGTAAGTCTCAATCATATCTCCCCCCCCCCTCATTCTCCTGTTTGCTAGTGTCTGCAGCCTACAAATTCTCAATCTGTCTTCATAATCAGTATTCCATAATCCAGATATCATTCTTAACACTCTCCTTTGTATTCTCTCTGATATATCAGAATCACAATGGAAATCCAGAAACCAGACCTGCACACAATAGTTCAAGTGAGATCTTATCAAGGCCTTGTAAAATGGCAAAATAACATCCTTATCTTTACATGTGAATATTTATTTCAGATTCTTGGTACAATAAAGAATGTTCTTTTGTCCTATCTCTTAACAAAATCTCTCTAGATCAGTTATAGCTTACATAGCAAAAAATAATATGAAAATGTTTATAGCATGTCACCAATGTTTGGTTTACATACTTTTGATTTAGATTCTAAGTAGATATACCATACTCCAGTGTTTCCCAAACTTCAGATATCCGTGTACCCCTTCTTAAATTTTCATTATTACCAAGTACCACCTTATCAAAATAATAATAAATAAATAAATAAAGTATATTGCATTGTAAATGTCTATTTTATTTGAATTTATATGTTCATATAAAAAAAAAAAAGATTTATTTTTAATAGAACAAAATTTGGAATCGGTTCTTCATTTCTTGTCCATGAAAATCCACATTTCAAATAATTCATATCATACTTACGAAGATTTTTCATCTTCTTCCTAGTTGGTTCTCTAGAGATGTCAGACAACACACCCTTATCGATTTCATTTGATCCAGATACAATATCAACATTTTCTTGCTGCTTACAGCTACTTGTATTTCCTATATTGCTCTCTTTTGTGCGTTTTATAAATCCAGTCTTTAACCAATGACCATACTTAAGAATTTGAAAGCTAAAAAATTACTGTATTTATTCGAACATAACTCTCACTTTTTTCCCAAAATTAAATCTAAAAAATCGTGGTGCAAGATATATGCGGGGATATTCGGAAACTAAAGTTTTCAGAAAAAAAAAACTGAAAATGGTGCGACTTACCAAGAAGCTCCTATTCGCTATCGCTACTTTTGGCACCGAGAACAATTTCCTTGTGTGCATCGTCAAAGTCATCTACCCAAATAGCATCATCTTCTTTCCCATTGTTTCAAGCAAAAATTAACAGTAATTTACAAGACTTGAGATACGTAATGAACAATCCTTCACAAATGACTAATGAGAGGTAAAAGCAGCACGAGAAACAGACAGCAATGGTAGGTCAGTAGAGATAGAGCAGGTATGAAGAAGTGTGCATATGATTGGTGCAGTATTAACAAAAGATCACATGAACCAAAGACAAAGGTAGGCCAACAGTTGAGTTGAAATGCTAATTCTCTTCAATCGAATTCCATAATATCTGAAACAAGTTCACTACATATTTCTTAGTTTTAAGATGTTCATGACAGAGTGCTGTATAGACTCAAGCTGTATAGACTAAAACCATATGTTGCACTGGCAACATATGGTTTTACTTGAGTCTATACAGCAGTTTCTGTTGGAGGGGGTGATGTGATTCATTAGTTAGTACTGTTTTTTTTTATCCCATTTGTCTCCAATTGCACTATTTGTCAAGAAATATATTACAGAGACTGCAAATGTCTCTGTAACTTATTTAGTGATAAAATAAAACTACTTAGTATAAAAACTAGTATAGTGGTGCTGTTGGGGAAGGAGTGCTGTTTACCACAGGGAGCGAGATAGTAACTCAAAATTTGAGTAGGAGAATTCATATATAATATATAATTTATTGAGAAATATATATGTTTAAAATAATTATTTTTTTCTTAATAATGATTCCATGCGTTAATGATATAGCTGAAAATTGCCAAGTACCCCAGGGGTACATGTACCACACTTTGAGAAACGCTGCCATACTCTGTGGACAGTGTCTGTAAACAAAGGAAGGTTTGTTTACAGAAATAAAGCATATTAATACTATGTTTAATTGACTATATTTAATGTTGTTCAAATTATCAAGTTATATATCTAATGTAGCCTACATAGCTGTGTAGATATTGACAATGCCCACAGGTTGCAAGGATCTGGGTTCAAATTTGGTCCAGGATGCAAAGAACCATTATCAGGGCTTTTCAAGTGAAGCTGATTAGTCAGGCTGCTAGAGCCAAAGGTGACATAGTTTCCCCTCCTGAAAACCCTGGTTTATCATCCTGCAAAACAGGCATACCAGCCAGAAAAACCCAATTTACAGACAATACAGATAGGATTAACACCCTATCATAAGCAGTAATCAGGTTCCTAAGATATCGGGTTACTTGGTTATGACAGGCCATTGAGTAAATTTTAGGTTTAATAGCTTTTCGGAGGCCCTAAGCTGTAGCTTGTCTAGATTATGCATAAATCTAGCCATGGTTAGTAGATGGCATCTATACACGCCAAGAGCCTCTGCAGCTCAATCAGTAATGATGATGAACCCAAGTTCAAATCCCATCTAAGATGCAACGATATCATTATCAGTCTTTCAACACAAATGAATGATTGATATATACTTTTAGAGGATTAAGCAATGTTTAATTTTCCAAATTCAGATAAGGACAGGCATCAACCCAATTTAAACTGGGATGATGTTATAAGACCTCAGCACTCTCTATAAACAAATATTTGCATTTAAAACAGCTTCTAAGAATCATGCACATATCCATGTGCCACCAGTAACTCTAAAATTATGTCCTCTCATCTTTCACAGGAAAGAAAATTACTAAACAGACTGGTAAATTAGATAATCTGTTTAACAACATATGCTTCATTCACAGATTGTTCTCAAAAGATGCCAAGAATCAGATTACTACTATTACTGCAAGAATTAGAATCCATTAAATCTCCTGGAGCTCATTACATTTGTGCAAGATGTACATAACCAAATACCAGCTACTATACAGAACTTACCAAGAATATTCAAGTCCACTAATGAAATGGAACAGATCATCTCTACTACTCATAATACCACAATACTGTTCTATTAAACACGGTTCTATTTATTTCAAAATTTATGTGAATACAGTAGATGTCTGCTCATGATTCTCATTCCTTGTGTGTGTGTGTTAAGCTTAATGGCCTTTCTGAAATCTAATTAATACTCTGATAAGACGGTTAATCCCATCTGCATAGGATGAAACAACCTTTCTGGGAGGAAAAGCCCTGATAAAGGTTCTCCACATCCTATATGGGACTCAAACCAAACAGTATGGATGAAACTGACCAAGCTACTTGACATAAAAATAAACTCAGTAAGTTAATTTCAAAACTGGTGAGCAATGATATCAGTTTTTTTTTTTTTTTTTTAAATCATTATATAAATATCTGAATAGCTTTATTTGCTGTTTTAATGAGAGGAAAACTGCAGACAGGAAATTAGTAATAATGTAAGTACTATTGCAGTATCGTGCATAGCTCCTTGAGTGTACATATCGGGAATGTGATATGAGACAACACTGAAATATCTAGACAAGAGGAAATTTCTCTTCTTGGAATCATCTTGACATCAAGCCTCTCCTGGCATAAACACATCACTAGCATTGCCTCCTCAGTTTCTAAAAAAACTAGGATTTCTCTTTCTCTCAAGATGTTACTTTACATCTGAACAGCTGTTAGCCTTAGAGAAATCACAAATCCACCCAGCTATTAAAAACTGCTCTCACATTTTGAGTGGGACCACTAATAGCTCCCTCAAAATGCTTGACTCAATAGAGAGGAGGGCAATTAGATTGATTAATAACCCATCTCTTACCAACTCACTCCTCTGACTTTCACACAAGTGTTTGGTTTCTGCAACATGTGTTATTCTGTAAATATTTCCATGGCAAATGTTCACATGAAATAGCATCAATAATTCCTCTACTCAGTAACAAGTCCATTGGAACACATGCAGCTGCCCCAACATCCCTTCACAGTACACCTTGAAATCCACAGAACAAGTTTCTTTTCCTCCTCCATCCCTGTTACTGTTGTGTTGTGGAACAGTCTTCTCCTTATGTGTTTCCCAAGGAATACAACATACAGGCTTTTAAATCAAATGTAAACATCTTCCCTTTCCAAACCCACTGCTCATATACAGTACTAAAATACTATAGGTTGATTAACCAACCTCTTGTGTATAGACTCAACATATATAAAAAAAAAAGGACACCATGCTCACCTCTTTGTTAACAGATAAGATGTTTCATATTAAAAAAAAAACCCTAAACTCAAACACATTCATGAACTTTTTAAATATACTATTCTGCTTTTGTTTGAAACATTTGCTTGCATTATTACCCCCCTGTTGTTGTGTGCGTGTATTATAACTCTGTAAATAATAAAGTTTGAATTCAATAACAAAAATTGTTCAAATGTTCTGAAATCAATCCTAAAAAAAGGCAAAGTATGTGCATGTTGGTGCTGTACTTGTATCTCACAAGATGAGAAGAAAACTGATGATTTAAACCCCCCCCCCCCTAAGTAGGATCAAAAACATCTAACAAATATATAAATATGTAAAAGTTCTTGAAATGTTAGCAGGTTTGAAAAAAATATATTGAGTGCTATTCTATTTCTATTTCATATATATTTATGGTATATCATCCTGTAAGTTGTGCTCTATTCGCAGATACACATTTGTCACTAATATAGGTATCAAATTTCAGTTTGAAAAAAAAAAAAAAAAAAAAAAAAAAAAAAAAAAAAAAAAAAAAAAAAAAAACATAATATGCCTAACAAGAATAGCAAATGAATCATTTTCTTACCAGTATGAGTAGTAAGAGAGAAAAGATTTATTTCAAGGGGATTATTCCAGAAATTATCTCAAATTTCACCTGAACATTCCGGAGTTTGAAAAACAAATAACAGTAATACAATTACCATTCCTTATATCTATGGTTACTCTGAACCTGCACTGTTTTCAAAATCTTATGTCGAGTTGATTGCCCCCCCCCCCCCCACACACACAAACATCTTTCTTCCTTTTCAATTCCAGGGTATACAAAGATTCCTTATTTGTACATCTTGTATAGCCGAAAGATCTGCTAATATCCATCTGGAAAACATGTCTTGAACACCATACACAGAATCAAAGGGCATAAACTACTATGCTTCACCATAGTAAACACAAGCATGAAAAGACTTTTTCTGGAATCAAGAGCAGATCATTGAAACCAATTCAAATTCAACACATTTGGTTGGGTGGACTTCCCCAATATTTGGAAAATCACAATGAGCCTGGCTAGTTACTTTTCTCTAATTTTAGAAGATCATGAAAGATTTTCAGAAATTTTTATACTGAGAGCCTTAAAAACAGCCACTTGAGTTTCTACAAACTTTTTCATGGCATCTGCATGACAGGGTGACATAAGCAAGAAGATGGTAGTTGTTTGAAATTATGGCTCATGCAGCTAAGGTTATGAAGCCATCACATTACTAGATATATTCTGTTTGTGCACTTAGAGAATTCATAGAAAAATGTAAAAAAACAAAGCACTATGTAAAACTAGCTAAACATGCTTTGGTAAGAACATAGAAAGTAAATATCAGAAAGGTGACAAAATAGTCTGGAGACTATTGAAAAAGCTTAGAAATGGAAGAAAGAGTACGGTAAAAGGAATCATCTCTGATTCCACATGCCAGCATCCACACCCCATGTGTTTTTGTTGTACTTGTGTAACAATTCCTACACATTTGATATTTTTAGTAACATATCGATTCATAATTAATGCTTGTTGTGTTGTACATTTATATTTGTATGTTCATCCAAACCCAGATGATTTCACCACTAGGTTATGTGGTGAAACTAGTAGGTGACTAATAGTATTAAGTCTTTATGGCATAAACCCAGTGTTGTTATTTTAATTACATACTGGTAGCAGAGTTATGAAGGTAACTTATATTCTTATATCCTCGTACGTTCTTCCTTGTGGTTATATCAGTTGCTTTAATATCATTTTTGTTCTAGGTGTTTATCAGAACTTTCCAGACCCCCCTCCCTCTTGTATGATTAAGCAAATTCAGTTTACTACAATACTAAGAAGTGCCTCACATTTTGCACCTTGGGTGGACAGTTGCACTTGGAAGGGCAAGATTATCATAGAAAAATTAATTAAAAAAAATTATAGTTGACATACCTAACCCACATGTATCAAACTCTTCAATTTCCCGCTTTATCTTAAATTGAATGCCGTCTTGTCTAGCAGCGTGCTGATTAGATTTTCTACCTCTGATGCTGTTAACAATATCTATTTGCTCTAGTTCAACATCAAACCTGTGCAAATATCTAGAAATAATTCATTAAATTCAGTTATTCAAGAAAATAAGCAATTCCTTATATATATCTAAGCAAATTATAATCATCACTTTATCAAGTACCAGTACTTATACATATTATTTAAGAGGTATTTGCTTTCAGTCATTTTGTAAATTTAATGGAATTGAGAGAAATGAATTGACAGCACTGAGAAATGAAATTTTCAGTTTAATGACTCCAATTATTCTATTTCTGTCTAATGTATAATAAAAGACTAAATATGCATGCAGACAATGCAAAGGAAGTGGAAATGGTCAGAGCTTATGTGCTCTGCTCCTACTATCCAAAGTTGATGCTATTCACATCCACCTCACTAAAACGAGTACAGCTATAACACACTGCTATAAAGCAAGCTTTCTTCTATACTCAACCCAGAGCTCTTTGGTGTCCCTCCTTTCAGTTATCTGGAAGCTTCAGAACAAAAAAGAATTTATAAAAATAACAAAATAAGCATATTAAAAAATCTAGCAAAGTGGAAATGGCCAGAGCTTATGTGCTCTGCTCCTACTATCCAAAGTTGATGCTATTCACATCCACCTCAATAAAACAAGTTTAGCTATAAAGCAAGCGTAGCTATAACACACTGCTATAAAGCAAGCTTTCTTCTATACTCAACCCAGATCTTTGGTGTCCCTCCTTTCAATTATCTGAAAGATTCAGAACAAAAAAGAATTCATTAAAATAACAAAATAAGCATATTAAAAAATCTAGCAACTTTAACACTTGGTCGTAAAGATTTAATACTACTAAGTCACCTACTAGTTTCGCCACATAACCTAGTGGCTTCACCTGGGTTTTGGATGAACATACAGATATAAATGTACAACACAACAAGCGTTAATTATGAATCAATACATTGCTACAAAATACCAAATGTGTAGGAACCATTACATATATGTACACACTGCCCATATGTTATAAACATATGTTAAAGGCCAATGGATGCAACTTCTGCCCACCCAAGTTTCTGCCACTCTCACATCCAGATGGTACTGTAGTCACTTCACCAAAAGACACGGCCAACTTACTTGCATCATTCTTCTCTTCCTATTCCTGCATTGATGACCTTGGGAAAGTTCCCTTCACTCCACAAAGAGCTCCCTTTCATGTCTTCCAATCTTCTGACAAAAAGAAATCTGAAGAATCCTGAATAACTTGAACGTAAACAAGGCATCTGGTCCTGTAAAAAAAAATTGTGCCCTAGAACTAACACCTACCTTTATTGCCTCTTCAATCTATCCTATTCAGCTAGCATCTACCTAACAACATGGAAACAGGTCCACATCCAGCCCATTCCAAAGAAATGTGATAAAAGTCAACCAATGACTTATCATCCAACTGTTCTCACTTCTGTTCTCTCAAAAATTATGGAGGTCATCAACAACCAACTCTTGAACCACTCAGACATACCAACTAATCGGCGACTAGCAGTATGGATTCTGCCACTCATGACCTACAGATGATCTCGCTTTCACCACCCACTTATGGACTCAAGCCATGGAGAAATTTGGAGAAACTCATGTGGTTGCCCTCAACATTTCAAAAGCATTTGATTGGGTTTGGCACAAGTCTACTCACCAAACTGCCATCCTATGGTATGCCTTCCTTACTCTGCAACTAGATCGGTAACTTTCTCACTGGTCATTCACTATGTGTCATGGTGGACGGGTTACTCTACTCAGATTTCCTTACCAATGCAGAAGTACCCCCAGGGTTCTGTTCTTTCACCCATTCTCTATCTCTGGTTATAAACGACCTGATCTCACAGACTTCCAATCCTATCCATAGCTTTGCCGACAACAGTGCACTCCATTCTTCCTTTTCATTGAACAATGTTAGTGCTCAAGTATTAGAATCCTCAAGATCTACCATGACTAGGGACCTGAACTCAGATCCAGCTATACCCTAGTGGGGCAAGGACAACCATGTAAACTTCAATGCCACCAAAACCCCTGTGTAATCTCTCACAAGAAAGAGCTCGCATCCCTCCCTCTTATCTTCAGTAACACTGAGATATCCAAACATGATCAGATTTCTCTTCTTGGAATGCCATGCACTTCTGATCTTTCCTGGCACAACCATATTTCAACTATACCTTCTGCAGCCACCCAAAAACTTTTTCATACAAAATACTACTTCAAACCTTCATCATCATCTTCCTATCTTGTATTAGGCCTCAGGACCTGTTACAGTCTCATTCCATCTTTTATATTGTCTTCCAACTGATCTCTTCCCCACAGGTTTGTATTCAAGGATTTGTTTGATGATTCTACTGTTGTCCATTCTCTCAATGTGCTGTTTCCATTTCCATATAGTTGTGGATATATTCTATTATTCGTTTTTCATTCATTTCTTCCATGATTTCTTTTATGATCTAACAAGGTGTATCCTGTAGTTCTCCTCATAAATCTCATTTCTTTTTCTGACTGTCCATGCCTCACTTCCATAAGTCAGCACTGGTCTTGCCAATGTTTTATAAGCTCTAATCTGGGTATGCTTTTGTACCGTCGAGAGTTTAAAAACTTGATTTGTAATATTTAAAGCTCTACTGAATTTGTAATTTTCATTTCTATGTCTTTTTCTTCTCTGTAGGGTTAGGTGATATCCAAGGAATTTGAAAGAGTTGACTTGTTCAATAATTGCATTATCCAAACAGATTTTATTTCTTACTGGTTTTCTTTCCTTAATGGAAGTACCTTTGTCTTCTCTTTTGAAATTTTCATATTAAATTTTTTTACTATTAAGATGATGGATAGAGTATTGCAGATCAGTTTCAGGGTTGCAAGTATAGCCTGATCATCTGCAAACAGTATTGTATCTATACTGCTCCAAACAATTAGAGGATATTTTGGTTTTCTTGTAAATTATAATTATTTCAAGCTAAAATGTATAATTTGTTAAATTTGTAATAAATATCGATTATTTAAACAATATCTCATCAATTACACCCTATCCATAAGTAAGAAATATTTATTCATGTATAAAGTACCCAATAGTTATAATTATTTGCAGAAATTTATAATTATCTGACAAACTACAATATCCCCTAATTGTTTTGACAGTGTATATTAGTACATTTATTAACTGGGATATAACCATGTACTGTGAGTCTCCAATGTCTTACTATAGAATTCATATAGATTGTGAAGAGAATGGGTGATAGGCTACAGCCTTGCCTTACTCCCGTTTATAGGTTTCCAGTCAGATTCTTCCATTAACTTTTACTACAATAATGTTGTGTATATATGTATCATGGATTGCTTTAAGATGATGAGGAACTCTATCAAATGCCTTAGAATAATCAATAAAAGCAATATGGGTTTCCACATTATACTCTTTATGCATTTCCAATAAAATTTTAAAGGTAAAGTGTCCATCTGCATCCTGAATCCATTCTGCTTTTCTTCTATCTAATCTTCATAGAACTGGGACAGTCTATATTCATGCGTAGGTTTCTGTGGTTAACACAGCTTCTACCGGTCATGATGTACTCTGGGATAGAACAAACATGTCCTATATTGATAAGAATTGTTTCACAAGAAAATTCAAAGAGGCAGCAAATATGACTAAAATTCCTACACAATGCAACAAAAACCAAGGTTTGATTTTAAATCAAGTTTGGTCATTGTTTATTAAAAATTTACACACTTCAAACCTCAGACAGAGTGAGCATGAACCACAGAATGCGACAACAAATAGCATTGTCTCCAACTAACATACATTAACGGTTGTATCTATCTGTTATTTGGATTTTTAATGAACTTTTTTGATGTTCATAATGGAGAGATATCAGAGAGTGGTTTATTCAGGAGTAGAGTCCAAAAGATGGCCTGTGACTAGTGGTGTGCCGCAGGGTTCTGTTCTTGGACCTACTGTTCAATTTGTTCATTAACAATATGGGAAAGGATCTGAGAGGAAGTGTTCATTTGTTTGCTGATGATGCAAAGGTAGGTAGAGCAATAGTGAGTGCACAGGATGTCAAAATTTTGCAGGATGATTTGTTAGTTTGGAGGACTGGGCTAAGGCAAATGGATGTTAATTTAATGTGGCAAAGTGTAAGGTTATGCATTTTAGAGTGAAAAGATTAGCAGCAGTATATCACATTGGTGGAACCGTACTCCAGGAGATTGACGAGGCCAGGGATTTGGGAGTGTTGGTGGATAGGGAGTTGAAGTTTAGGGTTCACATCGCAAAAGTGGCTAAATTAGCTCATCAAATCACTTGGTTGCTGAAAAATACTTTAACAATTAACAAACAGAGACAAACAAGTTATTGTTCCTCTGTATTGAGCCTTGATAAGACCCCATCTAGACTACTGTGCCCAGCTATGGGCATCAGGGTTTCTTCTTGATGGGGAGGAGGTGGAGAGGATCCAGAGACGAGCGACCAAGATGATAGCAGGTCTATGGAATGAACCTTATGAGAACAGGTTGAAGATTTGTGGGTTGCAGAAATTGGTTGATAGGCGGAAAAGATAGGCAATATGATTGAGACAGTCAATCTCAAGTGAATATTTTTTCGTAATTTGCTATAGTTTGCGCTTTAAACTGTTAGTTCTCTTTATCCCTGAAGATGTTAGTCTTACAACTAACAAAACTTGTCAGCTTATTTTTAGTACTTGTTTAGTATTTTAAAAACAGTTCTCTAATAAAAAAAAATCTAACAAAAAAATACTAGTAGTTGTGGTGGTGGAGGTGGGCGGTAGATGGAGATGATTCATAGTAGAGGTTCGGTGTAATGGTTGAGACAGTTGTATAGTAGGTGTCCCCCTGCGATGAGTCTTTGACTCCTTGGTATCAGGAATAATAATAATAATAAACATGTGGTCACAAAACCAGAATATTTCTATGGGACAGTCTATTTTTCAGAATTTTACTACAGATTTTATATCCAGAGTTTAGGAGACTAATTCCTCTAGAATTTTCACAGTTGTTAATATCACCATTCTTGTGTGTAGGAATAACTATTGCCTTTTGCCAGCTTTTGGTTATGGTTCACCATTCCATATTTTATTTATTAGTTTAAGGAAAAAAATTTTGAGGTTTAGGCTTGCACATTTGATTAATTCAGTATTTATCCCATCTTCGCCTGATGTTTTATGATTTTCACAACTTTTTGAGCAGTTTCTAACTCGTCTATTGATACTGGATCTAAGAGTGTCTCAGTATTGAAGTTTGTTTCAAAATCTTTATTATGAGCCCTAAGGTTTTTATAATAGCTTAGCCAAGTATTCTGATCAGTGAGTGAAAGACATGCATTTTCTCTTAGATCTCTATTTAAATTATTTATTATTTTAAAAGTTTTGGACTGTAGGCATGTAATATCTGTTTCAAGTTAAGAGACAAATTTATCCTAGGACTCTGTTTTTTTCTTACAGCTTGTTTAGTGATCACTCCTTTTCTCTTGCATTCTACAGCCATCTTGAGATTTTGTTGCTAAGTATTTTTTTAAAAGCATTTCTTTTGTCTTCAATAATTTGGGCAATCTGATCATCCCATCTTCTAATTCCCTTTCTTCTCCACCATTTCCACTTCTTTCTCAGTGATTTATTGGCCACGTCTGTTATAATTGTTTTGATGTTATTCCATTCTTCCTCAACAGTTTTGCCTAAGTTCATATTTGCTACTTTTTCATTAATTCCTTTTTTATAGAGCCATTTAATGCTAAGGTTATTTAAAAGGCCAATCTGAAAAGAGATTTCCCTATTTCAGATGAATGGGCTTTTCTCATTAACCAATGAGGTGGAAATCTTATGTATGAAACAAGAAGAAAGTGGTCCATGATACAAGAGTATACCTTAGTATACTCTTGTATCAAGAATGAATTTTGCAAGTTTTTTTATTAGCTATTACTTAATCTATAATTGTCTGCAAACTGTGTGCTGACCAAGTATATTTATAGCAGTCTTTATATTTAAAGAATGAATTCATGATTTTTAAACTATTAAATACTAAAAAATCAATTAATTTTTTCCTGTTGTTATTGCATATATGTTCTCCACAGTTTCCCAAATAATCAGAAATAGGGATGTCTCCAATTCTGATATAGTCATATCAGAATTGGATCATATTGTAGCATCAAACATAGTTAGATACTATGTTTGATGCTACAATAAATTGTTTTACCGTGCATGCAGTAAGCGTATGTGAGAGGGGATTCTTCTAGTTGTCTAATTATACTCGTGTCTACATGTAATAAAACATTTTTTTTTTTTTTTTTTGCTTCTGTAGTATAGTGTCTGTTTGAATACCTCTATGTATTATAAGTAGTTGAATTATAACAAAATACTAGCATATGCCAGATATCTATTATTGATAAGACAGAAGGGGCATACTCTTCAGCCTTATGAATAATAGGTATTGTACATTTTGCTGACAAAAAGAAAAAAGTTATGCAATGAATGTAGAATTTGTAAAAGGGTGGGTAATTCCAATGATGAACGGAAATTATTTAGGTATTTTTACTATGTAAAAAAGTGCATACTGATCATCAGTGAAAAAAAGAAATTCTCAGAAAACAAAGCAAAATATAAATTAAACAAATAAACATACACCACACATACAAACTGTACTGTAACAATACAAACTTGCTACACCTATGTGAATGAATCACCTGATCAACATTAGTTGGATCAGCCTCTCCCCATAATTATTTACTAAGCTACCAAAGGTATATAGCTGCTGTTTATTACTGGTTGGTTATTTAGTTTGCAAACAAATCTCTTTCCCTCACCTCATAGTTTTTTTTTAATTATGTCCATCATAAATGAAAATATATATTTCTAGAGTTTATACGATCGCATGTTATTTGCTTGACCCAGCAACTTATAGGATACACACATATAACAAATATATATTATTAATTATTCATTTGTCAATAAAAACATTTCTATTCACACTTGTTCTTTCTTTTCCTTATATTGTCATTCTCACATGGCTCATTAATGATGGTTCACATATTTACACTTTTTAGTAATACAAATATACCAACCAAATATAGCATTCTCCATAATTACTGTTTTCTAATATATCCTAAACAAGCGCATCCCCCCCCCACACACAAATTTAGTTGCAATCAAAGAATTCATTACAATATGTGGTGAATCTGCCAATACACAAACACGAAATTGCAGCAGAGTGTGGTATTTTCTCTAACCCTGCCAAAAGGATATATGGGTTACCAAAGATATTCATAACAAATAAATTCACTCCAGTCAACAATGAATGTTGCCAATCCTTCCCTTCCCACCACACACACCCACACACACACACACACACACACACTAGCTTATGTGGCCAGGGGGGCTACAGAATGGTGAAGCTGGAGTTATGGACATCAACTTAAATACAAATAAAACAAACCAAACTCAAATAAGTCAATGTACACCCCCACGGGCAAGGTGCATCATGCTGCACAATGAGTCATGTGTTTGTAGC
This sequence comes from Typopeltis vanoorti, assembly GCF_054136105.1. Classification (NCBI taxonomy): domain Eukaryota; kingdom Metazoa; phylum Arthropoda; class Arachnida; order Uropygi; family Thelyphonidae; genus Typopeltis; species Typopeltis vanoorti. The sequence goes on from NC_143566.1 coordinate 98,688,373, forward strand.
CAGTATCAATTGGAGAAATATGATGCTCCCAAGTCAGTGCAACTGTGTCCCGGTGAAATGGCTGCAAGTAGGGAACTGATGGAATTTGAAAGAGGATGTTGTAATAAAATGACATGTTGCAGACCTATCTGTTCAGCAAACTGTTAACAAATTGGGCCATCCCAGGTCAACAATCAGTGATACCATACTGAGATGGAAGCATAGGGAGTCAACTACAAGTGCTAGCTGCAGTGGATGACCCACTACACACACACACACACACACACACACAATTCATCGGCAAACACATTAAATGCAGAGTTCTGGGCATCGATTGGAACACGAATCTGCGCAAAAACATTTAGAACTGAGGCTCACAACATGGGTTTCATGGTAGGACTGTAATACTGAAGACGACACTACATGTTGGTTTGTGTAATGTGGAGCTTGTATATTACAGTCCTACCATGAAAAAAAAAAATGGTGCAAAGAGCATGTACAGTGGAAAGCTCTGTTATGGAGCAGCAAATCATGCTATGTCCTCTACCCAGCAGATGGACAGGTGTGGGTGTGGCAGACGCCTGGTGAATGTCCTTTACCAGAATGTGCAACCCCAACTATGAAATTTGGTGCTGTTTTTCCTGGTTTAGCATCGGACCTCTATTTGAGGTGCCACAAACACTGGACTCCAAGAGGTATCTGAACATTCTGGACAGTACAATGCTTCCCACTTTGTGGCTTTTCTATGGAACTGACTACTGTCTCTTTCAGCAAGACAATGCACTGCATCATAAGGCTGTTGTTGTAACTACATGGTTTGTGGACATGAATGTCACCACACTTGACTGGCCTCCACAGAGCCCTGATCTCAACCCTATGAACATCTGTGGGATGAACTGGAGAATTGGGTGATGTCAAGGGACGTTCACCCACAAGAGTCCAGGACCTCATTACATGCCTACAGGAAGAATGGTCCAAAATTCCCATTGAGTGCTATTGTACGCTTGTGGAAAGTATGCCTCATAGAATTGTTGCAGTCATCACAGCAAAAAGAGGTCCTACATCTTATTAAAGTGGGTGCCATGGCTGTTTGTTCCTCTCACTATGGTGTCCGTTGACTTCTTTTCAAGCAGTGAGTATGGCATGTGAGAGAAATTAGCCATAACACCCAACTAGCAGTATACATGTGCTTAAATCAGTTTTAAGTTATGGACTGGACGGCTGGGTTAAAAATAAAGCACTTGATCAAAGGCTAGATACTATGTATATTAGAGTTCTTTACTTGCTCGTGAAATGGCTAAAGGTCATGGTTGATTATTGTCAAAGCTTCCACTCCATGTTTCTGGTGATAAATTGCCTCCATGATAGCATATACCCAAATTGTAAACTGTTTTACTGTATTTGGCAATGAATACTGGAATTCATACTCTATAGACTCTTGTAATTCATGTTTTTTATTCACTTATTGGTAAAAGCAATTTTTACTATAATAATATTACTATCTTCTGAAGAGTGTGAAATATAAGGGAAGGGAGGACAAGATGCAGTAAGCATTGTGTAGTATAAATGTTAACCCCTGCCAACAACTCACAACAGCCCATACCAAATAGAATAAATACTTGTTTAGCATTTCATAACGATTAATAGTTTATAACTTCACTGAAATATGCTAGAGAACAACAGCTAATGGAATGTATTACGTCATTAAAAGCAGATTGGTAGCAAGGCAATATTTTGAAACTGAAAAATATTACTAACCTGTTTACAGCATCCAGCACATCCTCTGGAGAAAGCTCAGTCTTTGTAAGGTCAACATTACTTTTAAACCACTTCAGCTTTTCCACTATAAAAGAGACAAAGAACAATAACAAATAAAATCTGTTTAGTGATGGAAAGTGCAATGTATAACAAATGTGCAAGTGAAGTCACTTAGAATCTACAGTATTACATGCTAGAATTCAGATGCAAAAAGAAACAAAGAACATACTATGGATATCTGCTGAGACTGTATGGTTTCTCTGAAGTTTATAAACAATCTGTTCCATTAGGAAATGTAATGGACTGAATTTTTCATCCCAGCTATAAAGCTACTAAATGAATAATCTACATCCAAGCTGGTTGGCTGAGTGGTTCATATACCCATTCTGCAAGCAACTACCAGACTGCAGGATCATGTCCCACAACGAGCATAGATTTGGGCGATGGCTTTGGGTGGGAAATGATTGGTTAGAGGAGAAAGCCCATTGTACCCTCTATCCTCTAGCTAATTTCTATACAGAGCATGTTGTAAAACATACTTTTCATACTACCATTCTCAAATCACCTATATGGCTATGATACATTGATGACCCTTTCCTTCTCTTCCACCTGAACAACCAGCACTAATAGAATCTAGTTCTATAAAGAAAAACAAAATACCAAGTCTTTTCTGGACACTCTAATCAAATATCTTCCCAATGGCACTTTCTTTCTTGCTTGGTTCTCAGAAATATCCACACAGGTGTTTATATATATATATATATATATATATATATATGTTTATAACAATATTACAACCGAGTTGAATAAAGGGAATGGATACACTACTGATAATGTTGGATTTTTCTAAGGCATTTGACAGGATACCACAGCAGCATATTATATTAGTGAAGTTATGCTATAAGAAACTGAAGAGGCAAGGGATCTTGGTGTATTGATGGATAAGAATTTAAAGTTCAAAGGTCACATAGCAAAAGTTGCAAATACAACTCAGAGGATAATTGCTATGTTGAAGCAAACCTTGACATGTAAGGATAAGGAAATAATTTTACCTCTTTATAAAGCTTTGATAAGACCACACCTGGATTACTTTTCACAGATTTGGTCTGCCAGGTTCCAAGGGGATAAAGAAGCTGTGGAAAGGGTGCAAAGAAGAGTTACAAAGATTATATCCAGATTATGGGATTTAGATTACGAAGACAGACTGTGAGCATATGGATTGAAGACTCTGGTTAACAGGAGAAAGAGGGTTGATATGATAGAGGTCTATAAACTTTTGAATGGGTATTAGCATTTCAAATGATGAAATTTTTCGTTATGGAAGGCGGGAAGAGAACGGGGGGGGGGGGCATCCATGGAAGTTAAGGTTGTTCTCAGTCAAGAAAGGAGTAAGAGCTAGGTTTTTCTCCTAAAGAGCAGTGAGTGAGTGGAATAATTTGCCCCTAGGGGTAGTGAGTGCATCTAGTATAAATGAATTTAAAGAAAGCTATGATAGACAGCTTGGGTAATTTACAGCCTCCCTCAATGAGTCCTTGACTCCATGGAGGTCTCAGATAATAATAATATATATATATACACATATAATATGTATATGAGGGTGGTCTGAGAACATCTCGGCCTCAACCATAGCCGGCAACATTATCAGCAAGATTTTTTTTTTCTAAGTTGGTTCATCTGTCATAAGCATCCATGTGAAATTGCAAGTCATTCCATCAAATGGTTTGTTCTATACAGCTGTCTGAAGCAAAGACATTGTCTATAACCCTCGAAATGGATAAAATTGAGTATCGTGCAGTTATAAAATTCTTTGTAAAACAAGGTTTAACATCAAAAGAAATTCATAAAAGTTTATGGGCACTCTTCTCCTTTGTTTTCGAAAATTCTATATATTACAAAATGGGCTGCCGAGTTTAAACATGGCCGTACCAGTCTTGAAGATGATCCACGTGATGGACATCCAAAAAGTGTACCACAAGAAATTATTGATCAAGTGCACGATATGGTATTGAATGACTAGCGAATCAAAGTGCGTGAAATTGGACTATAGGCATTTCAAAAGAACGTGTAGAATATATTTTGCACGAAGACTGTAAATGAAACAGCTTTGCACAAGATGGGTGCCACACTTGCTCACAGCAAATCAAAAAATCACTCGCATGAAAATCTCTGAACAGTGCTTGGAGTGTTTTAACAAGAATAAATCTGATTTTGTGCATCGATTTATTACTATCGATGAGACTTGGATTCACCATAACACACTAGAATCCAAACAGCAGTCAAAACTGCAGATAGAAGCCGGCTGTTCAGCACCAAAGAAGACAAAGTCAGTTCCATCAGCAGGAAAGGTCATGGCATCAGTGTTTTGGGATGCTAAAGGCATTTTGTTTATTAATTATCTTGAAAAGGGTAAAGCAATAACTGGGGAATATTATTCCGATCTTTTAACCAGACTAGATGAAAAAATTCATGAGTAAAGACTCGGTTTGCAGAAGAAAAAAATCATCTTTCATCAGGACAATGCACCTGTCCACAAAGGTGTTTTAGCAGTGGGAAAATAAGGGATCTGCACTATGAATTGTTGGAACATCCATCCTATTCCCCAGATTTGGCTCCCTCTGATTTCAATCTCTTCGCAAAACTAAATCTCTTCCTCACTGGTCAGTATTTTTCTTCGAATCAAGAGGTGATTGCAGCTGTAGAGGGGTATTTTGCAGATCTTACTAAGAACCACTACAGAGACGGGATAATGGCACTGGAATAAATGCATTAGTCTTAAGGGAGATTATGTTGAAAAATAAAAATAATTCTGAAATTATGAATTCATTTTTTTATTGTTAGGTTGATTACTTTTCAGACAACCCTTTGTGTGTGTGTGCGCGCGCGCGCGTGTACACACACCATACACACACATCATACAGCAATGGCTGTAATCTGTTCTCAACCGTGCTAGGTAGCTCATGAAGAAATCTGAACAACTCTTTTGCATTGAACATTTAACTCTTCAGTATGGTACAGGTTCATGAATGATATTCTTGCCATGTGGCATGGTAAAATCAGATCTCCAAGAACTTGTAAACAAAATTAATGTCATTAATTCAAGGATATAATTTATGCTTGAAACTGAAAATGATAACTGTATTCCTTTCTTGGCCAGTCAGATGGAGGCCCTTCATTTCTCATTCTTCCAGAAGATATATGCTCTATTAAACCATATAATTCATGTCACAAATATAGTGATTTATAAGGACACTTGTCCACTAGGTTTATTCTTTGTTCCACAGATTCTCTGTTATGATAAGAAAAAGAATACACAATCTACTTTTCAATCCCATGTTAAAATGAAAACACACGTAACCACAGTTTTAAAAATATTTTAATAAAATTCAATTTTCATGCTTGACATAAGAATATTTGGTTTGTGATACAAAAACCATCTTTGGCATATAGTATAATGGAAAATTCAAATACAACACACTGAAACTGAGCACCATAAACAATAGTTATGTGCAGATGTGAGGGTCCAGGCTGTAAACTATTACATTATCGGGATATTTAAAAAAAAATCAACAATAAATAAAATAAAAATAAAAAATTCAACACTAAATATAAGGATAATTTTCTTGAATGGTAGGCAATATCAAGAAGAGTGATGTGTGCAAATATTAGAATGGGGAACTGGACAAATGAGATATGTGCTTAAGGTCCCACAGAAGTTTCTACCAAGGAAGAAATGGAAGAATTTTTTAAAGCATTAGAGATAAGGGTCAAAGCTGTATAACTGAGAGGAGACCTCCACATAGTCTTTAAAGGAATGCAGAGAACTGACCAGGGCTTCTGACCTAATGTCCAATCCTCACCTTCTCATGGTGCACCCTGTTGGGTATCTACTTGGATACTGAACAAACGAGGATGGGCTGGCAATTTGGGATTTAGCCGACCAAATTGTATTCTTATTAAACCATAAGAATATCACATAAAAAATGATGGTACAACATGACAAAATTTCATGCCGGATGGGGTGTTGCCCAGTTAAACAAGGCCCCTGTTGTTTCCGCCAGGGAACCAGGGCGAACAGAGAAAAGTCAGCTACTGGAAAAAATCTGAAAACACACCCAAACTCAACATCACCAGAGTTAAAGATCGGTACTATCAACATAAGAGGCCTGAATGGCAAAGAAATAGAGCTAGCTGAGGAATTAGATAAGTACCAGATTGACATAATACTGGTGACTGAAACAAAAAAGACAAAAACTGGTGAGATCTTTCTGAGCAATAAATACAAAATGTTATATTCAGGCAATGACAATCAAGGAAAAGAAGGAATAGATAGTATTCAACACAAAATAGAGGCTAATCTTCTTGAATGGCAGTCAGTCTCAAGTAATGTAATGTGGGCAAATATGAGAATGGGAAACTGGACAATGAGACTTATTTGTGCCTATGATCCCACAGAGGGTTCTACTAAGGTAGAAGTGGGGGAATTTTTCGAGGCTTTAGAAAAAGCAACTGACACAATGAAAAAGGAAAAGTTGGTCCTTGTTGGGGATCTAAATAGCAGAGTAGGAAATGAGTGTGAGACATACAAAAATATTTTGGGAAAATTTGGAGAAAAGAGCAAAGCAAATAATAATGGCAAATATCTGTTGGATTTCTGCTCAGGACATGGACTGGTTATTACTAACACCATGTTCAAACATAAAAATGTGCACAAATTCACATGGAGAGAAGAGGCAAGGAATAAGAAAAATCTCATTGACTATGTTATTGTTGATAGTGATGTTTTCTCCCTGGTGCAGGACACCAGAGTGTACAGATGATTTGAAATCGGAAGTGATCACTATTTAGTCTTGAACAGAATGAAATTGAATTTCATATCGAAAAGAATAACATGTAAGAAAGTTTTAAAGCGAATAAAAGTTGAGCAGCTCTCAGATGCGGACTGTAGACTAAAATACACAAAGAATATTGAAGAAAAAATGAAAGAGTTTGAGAACAGGAATCAAACCTTGATGATTCAGTGGCAAGCCTTGAATTAAGCCCTGATTGATTCAGCTAGAGAGGCATGCGGTGAAGTTGTCCGCAAGGATAGAAAAATTAGAACACCATGGTGGACACAGGAAATTAAAGAGGCAGTGAAGGAAAAGAAGAAAGCATATCAAAAGTTCCTGGCAAATAAGTCACCTTGTGCTCTTAGAGAATACAGAGACAAATGAAAGAAAGCTAAACGCTGTGTAAAACTAGCTAAATAAAACACATGGGAGGACTTTGGCAAGAATATAGAAAATAAATATCAAGACGGTGGCAAAATATTCTGGAGAGTGTTGAAGAAGCTTAGGAATGGAGAAAAGAGTGCTGTAAAAGGAGTTAGAGATGATAAAGGTGACATGAAAATGGGAGAAAAAGATATCCTTGAAGTATGGAGTAATTACTTTGAAAAACTGCTACATGAAACAAGCAGTGATGACAGCACAGTGGTAAAAAACACCAACCAGGCATGCAGTCAGGGATACATATCCATACTTGAAGTAGAGAAAAAGCCATGAAAGGCTTGAAATGTGGAAAGGGCAGGAGATTCGACCAGAAATGCTGAGTCTTACAGTGGCTGCACTGCATAGTTCAGAATGCCTGGACAGAGGGACAAATTCCCGATGATTGGAGTAGAGCTCTCATAGTAACCATATATAAAAAGAGAGATAAAACTGAATGTGAGAATTACAGAGGTATTTCCCTTCTGAGTGTTCCTGGCAAGATCTATGCAAGTAGACTTGAGAAACGATTGAGATGAATTGTGGAAGAAAAGCTGGGTGAAGAACAAGCTGGATTCAGGCCAAATAGAGGATGTCAGAATCAGATCTTCACTTTACGACAAATAGTCGAGAAAGCATGGGAATATAACAAAGAGCTGAATTTAAGTTTTGTCGATTTGGAAAAGGCATATGACAAGGTGCCAAGAGAGAAGCTATTCAATACGCTGCAGTTATATGGTGTCAATGGGGCATTATATCAAGCAATACTTAGTCTTTATTTGAGTTGTAAGTCAGCAGTTAGAATTGAAGTACAGGAAGATGGTTTAATGCTAAATCTGGTGTGAGACAAGGATGTACATTATCCCCCTCTATTATTCATTATCTATATGGATCACATTATGAAGGAAAGTGATATTAAACATGATATCAAAATTGGAGATGTTAATGTCAGCTCTTTGCTTTATGCAGATGATGTTATACTTTTAAATAAATCCGCTACAAGTCTGCAAGATTCTCTGACTAAATTGAATAACTGTTGTAATAGATATGGTATGAAGGTCAACAATAAAAAGACAATGAAAGTAGGCAGAATCATTGAAAATGTCAACTATGTTGTGAATGGAGAACCTGTGGAACAAGTGAAACATTTCAGCTACTTAGGCACGATTTTTAGTGAAGATGGTAAATTAAATATAGAAATAGACAACAGAATCAAGAAAGCTGTTATGGTAGGAAGTCAACTGAATAAATTCATATGGAATAAGAGAGAAATTAGTCGGAACACTAAATTAGCTGTATACAAGATAGTGTTCAAACCAGTTTTAACTTATGGATCTGAGAGCTGGGTCAGAAGTAAAACACTTGACCAAAGACTAGAGACTGCAGATATGAGAGTCCTGAGAAAGATTATAGGAGTGAACAGATGGCATCAATGGCAATATCATATTAAAAACGAGGATATTAGGAAAGAACTTGACATTATTAGCATCCAGGAATGTGTTAGTAGAGCTAATCTCAGGTGGTATGGTTACTTATACAGAATAGGAGAGAAAAGATTAGCAAAGTGTTCATTGCCATCTTCAGTATTGCCAGTTATATAATCATCAATATATCACTTGTACTGATTATTTCTTTAAAAAAATATTAATAATTCAATCATATCAGAAACTGATCTTTGTAATTTCTGACATAGTAATGATAACTAATATTTAAGGAATTGACAGGTATACTAGAAATATAGATTAAAGAAACTTTAATATATACTTTCCGATATTTCGGTGAACGTCACGTTGCCATCTTCTTGGGAACTTTCTACAAAGACACGTGCACACAAGTACTAATAACAGCAAATGAGACTGAATCTAGGAAGCTAGCGTTTTCCTAAAGTCCTGATGGTGCCCCCTGGCGGGCTATATTGGTAGTTCTTGGCCTTTGGGCTGAAGTTCTTCTGATAAAAGTTTCCCAAATTTGGGGCAGTCTCATGTATCCAAATTTGTTGAGGTTTGGCATGTTCCTAACGGCCGAGGCTGATTAGGAACATGCCAAACCTCAACAAATTTGGATGCATGAGACTGCCCCAAATTTGGGAAACTTTTATCAGAAGAACTTCAGCCCAAAGGCCAAGAACTACCAATATAGCCCGCCAGGGAGCACCATCAGGACTTTAGGAAAACGCTAGCTTCCTAGATTCAGTCTTATTTGCTGTTATTAGTACTTGTGTGCACGTGTCTTTGTAGTAAGTTCCCAAGAAGATGGCAACGTGACGTTTGCCGAAATATCGGAAAGTATACATTAAAGTTTATTTAATCTATATTTCTAGTATATGCTGTCAATTCCTTAAATATTAGTTATCATGTTTAACCAGCGTATAAGCCTCTCAACAAGAATTCTGACATAGTACTGGTCACAAGACCTATAGCATGTCAGAAAAGGGACTGAGAAGAAGCAGGTTTCTTGCATGGAGAGAGTTGTGAATGACTGGAATGCATTGCCTGAGAGTGTGGTGTCTGCAGAGAATTTGGATGTGTTTAAAGCACAATATGATGAGCTGTGTGTATGACAAAAGGGATCTCTTAGATGAGTCTGTGACACCATGGGTCGTAGGATAATATCTGCACACACCAGATGATTAAATCAGTGCACAATAGTTCAAATGCAGATCAATGACTTGTATAATGGAATTACTTTGTCACAACTTGTGAGCATCCTCTGCATCAGTTTAGTAATCATTTGTGTAAACATCATCATTATAGATAACCTATTAAACTACAACTGTTTTCTATTCATTACTCCCAAATCATTTTTCATGATTCCTAATGTATACATTACCACCAATATAATAGAGTGCATTTTTTTTTCAGTGGCTTTAACAGGCAGTTAAAGTGCCCATGGCCTTCCAAGCATCCTTGGATTTCCTAACCGTAACACAAGGATAAGGCATAACGGTTACCCCTAAGACAAGTGTTCTTGTCTGTAAATTGTGTTCAATTGGCCAGTATGCCTGTTCTGAGGGACGAAAAACCTGAGTTTCTGGGAGAAAAAACCATCTACCTCCATATGAGACCAGATAAAGGTTTCCTGATGTCACTGACGACAATTGAACCCAGGTCTTTCCGACCAAAGGGCTTCGTCTACACTGACTGAGCTATGGAGGCTCAAGTACATTGCATTATATTTTCTTTATCCAAAATGAGAAACTATACTTGAACATACTGGGATTACACCTTCAAGTATCTGCAACCAAAACACCAGGCTATAGCGCTAAGTTTATCAACCCTATTTTGAATTATCCAAGCCTGCAAAATGTTTTCAAATTTTATACCAATTACTTCATTTAATAATTAAAACTATGACTTACATTTAGAAAACTGTTTGATATTCAATTCATCTTTTCTCCTGAAAAACAGTAAACCATATATAATTTATAACCTTTATATACACACACATATAAGACAGAATGAGTCAGGTAGAATATTAAACTTCAACTTATAGCAGAGATCTTTTGAGTCAACTTCATATCAACATGGAGCTGATTGAATGATTATAGCACTATGACTACTTTAAGAATAATAATTTAACAATTTAAAACTAGCAGATATTTGCCTGGTGAAGTGTTTGGAGTTAACCATGAACTGTAAATCTGTGTGTGACACCCATAGCTCACTATAGGTCACTGAGGATGGCAGAATGTCTTTGCTGAATGGAAGGGGATCCATCACGTTGGATGCATTCACAACATATACAGACAAAGGTACTTCATCTAACAGCTGCAGTAATTTCTCATGCTGAAATTACAAGGGCTGTTCAATAAGTAATAAGACTAATTTTACTGCCGTGAAACCACTCATCACAATATTAATTTGTGTGGAATAAAGAAATGTTGCTGTCTGTATTAACAAAAGAGGTTGATAGATGGCGTATATGGGCTGATGTGCCAGAGCGTCACGTGACTAAATGCAAGCTTGTTTCGACGCGCCTACAAGCTGCGACCAGTCGTCGAAATGGAAGCATCCTTGGAACAGCGTTATGCGATTAAATTTTGTGTGTGTTTGCAAAAATCGCCATCGGACACTTTTAACATGATACGCGAAGCTTTTCACGATGAAGCAATGTCGAGGGCAAGTGTTTTTCGCTGGCATAAAACTTTTAAGTAGATCTTGAACGTAAGGGAAGACCTTCAACATCCATCACAGAGACAATGATCAACACAGCAGTGATTATCATCAAGGAGGATCGCAGAATTACAGTATGCCAGCTGCATGTTGTCCTGAATATTTCTGTGGGAAGTGTTCACTCATGAACATTTGGGACTGAAACGTGTTTGCGCCCAATGGATTCCCAAACTCTTGACACCGGAACAAATGCAGCATCGAGTGGATGTGTGCACAGAACAGAAAGAAAGACTGGAACAAGAAGGCGACAACTTCTTAAAACGCATCATTACAGCAGATGAAGCTTGGTTGTATCACTATGACCCTACAATGAAACAACAAAGCAGTGAATGGAAGCATCCGTCTTTGCCTACCCCCAAGAAGGCAAAAACTGTAAAATCAGCTGGTAAAGTTATGACCATAATGTTTTTTTTAACTACGAAGCCATTGTTTACCAACATGCTATAGAACCCAGGAATACTGTAAACGGCTCATACTATGCAGATGTTTTACGGACAAAGGTACAGCACGTCAAAAGGAAGCGTCCATTGCTGAAGAATGGCTTCTTATTGCACCACGATAAGGCAAAGCCACATATTGCTGGTTGTGCAGTGGACGTTTTGCAGAAGAACAACACAGATATCCTACTACACCCTCCATACAGTCCTGATCTCGCACCGTGAGATTTCTGGCTGTTTCCTCAGCTCAAGAAACCACCAAGAGGCTGCCATTTCAAAAGCAACAAAGCATGTGTAAAAGCTGCAGAGGCAATTTTGAAAGAACTCTCAAAAAATGGACTTTCACATGTGTTTAAGAAGTGGACGCAACGTTGGGACAAATATATCACATCCCACTGTAGTTACTTTGAAAAAGACCGTGTAAATGATGACGATTAAAGGTAATCTGTTTTCTGTATAAACATAGTCTTATAACTTATTGAACAGCCTACGTATATATAAATGTGATAGTAAGATGGCTTTTGAAAATAACTGGACCAATAAACGAACTATATAAAATACAACACGATCCACATATACGAGAATTGCATTTTAAAGGATAACTTATCAAAAAAAAAGTTATGTCTCTATTAACCCACTGCATTAATTATTATTAAGAAAGGCATCCAGGAACTCAACGAGAGAAGCCACATACTACACACACACCAGCTATCACACTTGTTCTTGAATTCATTTCCACTGTTGCACACACATCAGATGGCAATCAATTCCAATCAGACCGCTCTATGAGAAAAAACTCTAGATCTCTTCCCTTCTTAATGACATTCATTCTCAGCTTCCAAGGATTCCCACTTACCCTTTCCACACCCTTCATAAAATGGAAAAGAACATCAAGTGAAATCCTGTATGATCATTTCAGAAGTTTATAAGTCTCAATCATATCATCCCTCTTTCTCCTATCTACTAGTATCTGCAGTCTACAAATTCTCACTCTGTCTTCATATACAGCATTCCACAATCGTGATATCATTTTTAACACATTTCCACCATATCAGAGTCACAATGGAAACCAGGTGACCAGAGTTGTGCACAATAATCTTGAGGTCTTATCAAGGCTTTGTAAAGAAGCAAAATGACTTCCTTATCTTTACATGTCAAGGTTCATTTCAGCATTGCAATTATCCTCGGAGTTGTATTCGCAATCTTTGCCATATGGCTCTTAAACTATAACATCCTATCTATTAACACTCCAAGAACCCTAGCCTGGTCAGTTTCTTCTAGCATAATCCTGCCAATATAGTACGACAATGGATATTTAATCATGCCAAAGTGCATGACTTTACATTTAATGACACTGAACTGACATGCATTTTCCCATGCCGCCCACAATTCCAGCCTATTCAAATCATTATGCAAGTACTGCATATCAATTGTATTCCTTATTACCCCACCTATCTTTGCATCATTAGCAAACAGATGTATGTCACCTGTCAAATCCTTCCCAATATCATTAATGTAAAGATTGAACAACAGTGAACAAAGCATTGATTCTTGTGGTACACCACTGGTTACCATAAATCTTGCAGACTCACATCCCCCATATACCATTTTTTGATAACTGTCAGTCAGCCATCCTCTTATCCTTGCTAATATTTTATAATCCAAACTCATATTCTCCAATTTATGCAAGTCTTCCATGCTGCATTCTGTCAAAATGCCTTAGCAAAATTCAAAAGTATCATGGTGTATCCATTCCCCTTGTCTAGCTCAATAGTAACATTATTATAGAATGCGAGCAAGTTGCTAAAACCTGACCTTCCCTTAGTAAACCCATGCTGTTCATTATACAAAGTAGAGATTCTCTACCAACTCATTTATGAATGCGAGAGCCCTAACCAACTTTTCCTAAATTTTTCACCACCACTCCTGAGATACTGATTGGTCGACAGTTGGATACATTGGTCTTTGCACCACCCTTGTGCAATGGATTACCATACATTCTTTCCATTCTTGCAGAATCTTCCCTGTTCTGAGACAAAAATTATATAGACTGGTTAAAGTTTGCACAAACTGAATTCTTATTCAGTTTGTGCAAACTTTAACCAGTCTAAAATTCAGTTTATGCAACAATTCTAATACCTCCTCTTCATCCAGTGAAGAGGTATCAGCAAGTTCAATGGGCACTCATTAGTTGAACAACCTTTTCTGCATCTGTCACCATCACACTATCTGCATTCAGTAGAGTTATTCTTTCACATTTATTCTTTCTTTTACTTGCAGCATATCAATAGAATTCATTAGGGTTATCTATAGCTTGCAGAGCCAGTTTCTTTTCATACTCAGACTTAGCTTTCCATACAACAGTTGCGACTCTTCTGACCTGCTGCTTATAATTTTCATAACATATCATCCTTATGTATGATAAGATTACACATCCATTTGACTCCTACCCTATTTATTCTTCGAACTCTAGGGACACATTTTAATATTGTATCATTTAAGTATTTTTTAAATGCTTCCCATGCACTGTCAATATTCTTCTCATCCAGCAACAGACACCATTGCGCTGAACTCAGTATACTCCTCGGTTGGTCATAATTTCCTGTTCTGTAGTTCAGCAAATAACCTTTTCTGAATGGAATATTCATAAACTTAGCCACTTCCCAAGTGAGTATCACATGATCACTGTCACCAACTGGAGAAAGAATAGTTATATCTTTAATTGAAACAACCTCTGACACTTCTTTGAACTCGAGTTCCTTCAGTCACATGCTGTTTGAGAAAGTTGTCTCACAACAGCTCAATAAATTCAGTTTCATTCTTCTCATGAGATTTTACTCTTACCCAATCAATGCTTGGCTAATTCAAGTTCACATTATGATTACTCTTTTCATGCCCATTGTCTTCATCTCCAGCAATTGATCCACCAGGTCTGTAACAACTCCCCACTTGATCTTGTTAGATTCCACCTAACACCAGATGGCTTCAACTCACAGTCATGAAAAACTGTTACTGACCTGCTGCTATGATGGTATGATAGTATCATAGTAAACCTATGATAGTATTACAATCATAGGTTTCAACAATAAATGAATTCAAGTCATCAGATATCATTAACAGCACGTGCTTTCCTCTCCTATCCTGTCCATCCTTCCTAAAAATACTGTACCCTTTACACTCAATACCAGTTAGTGTGTCTGATTCTGATAGCCAATGCCTATAATCTGAGGTCCCAACATATTGACCAAGGCAACAAACTCGCATTCCTGTACAGACATAATAATCTACCTGCATGATGCAGTTGGGCAACTTATAGATCTGTTCTTCTCCAATGCCTTATATATGCAGACATCTTTGCACACATTGGATGTTTGAAATGGATGAAGACAAAGTCAAAATTGTTCTCTCGTAATCATTTCCATGATCATCATGGAAATGATTATGTTGAACAATTCCCGTCATTAACACGAGAGCCCATTCCAGTCATTAACACAGTTACATAACATTGTTGCTCTTACATGAATATTCTCATTATAATTATAGTTTCCCTGACTCTATACATAATTCTGGTTATTTTCTTCTTAAAGATACTATTATAAACAGAACTTTGGCTGGCCATGGGCAATCTCCTATACTAGCAAATTTACACTCAGAAACATTTGAGGAAAAAGCTATCTCTTTATTCTCATTAAAGTCTAGGTTATATAAAGAGATATATAGATGGTATTTTCTTAATCTAAAGTTATGGACCTGATTCCTTAAAGAGGTTTCTGAACTATCTCAATAGTCAACACCCAAAAATACAATTTATGTTAGAATTAGAAGTTTATGGCTCTCTCCGGTTCCTAGATATCACACTTGTGTATGTGAAAAAATAAAAATCTCTATTTATAGAAAACCCACTCACACCAATATCTTCATGCACAATCCCATCATTATCCACCTCAAAAACTTGGCATGAACTCTATATTAGGTAAATGTGCTCGCTTCCTCCTCTGTGAAAAAGAGGATATCAACAAAGAAGTAGAGATTCTTCTTACAACCTTTTCAGAAAAACAGTTATTCTAACCAGACAGTTAGAAAGCTACTATTTAATCCACCTTCTCACCATACTGAAGATAGGAATGACTTAAAATGCTATATATCTCTACAGTATATCATATCCGTTTCTCCTAAGTTAGCTAATGCTTGCAAGAAATTTAAAATCCAGACTTCTTCCACTCCTCTACGCTAGCTCTGTTCCTTACTCAGTACACCTAAACAAAAACATAACAGCTTAAAATATCGTGGTGTTTCTGTTTTTGGTGCAACTGCAACATACCCTATTTGGGTCAGACCGAAAAGTCCACTTAATTACATCTGGAAGAACATATGAGAGACATCACATATGGCAGAACTATGGCCACCACATTATCTAATCACGTCTTTAATTCTGCTGACTCTAATGATGAAAATTCTATCACTCATCCAGTCACCTGGTGCAAATCAGACATCTTTAAATTAGGGTTACCACACGTCAGCATTTATGTGGACATGTCTGCATTTTGATAATGAAAATATCTGCCAGTGTTGAAAGGCTCATTTCATTAATACAAGCTCAGTGGACCAAGAAAAGAAATAGACTTACCATAGAATCTGTGAAAGGACTTGCTATAGTTAAATTTAATTACAGACCTTACTTAAATTAAGGGGATATTAAATCCCACATAGTTTTAAAACCGAATAAGAAACTCAAAGATCGGAATCAGAGAGTTTCTTGCCGAATATAGTAAACTATAAAGTATCGGCGACACTAGTGTTAGCCAATGCAAGTGATCCTAGTACGTAGTACAATACCGGACAACTCGTTGCAAAGGTGGGGGAAGTTCAGATCGCTATTCTTAGGTATTTTCCATAATGTAAAAACACATTTCCTAGGAAATGTATGCTGTTATTACATTATGGAGGGAGGTCACTACCCAGACCGGTTTCAGCCTTTTTTGAGGCTTCATCAGTGAGTAGCTAGACCTAATACCAAAGTGTATAGCGAAAAGAACTTATGTACTCTGCGAACGAGTTTTCCAAACAGGTGCAACCATTAAGTTACTTAAGTATAAAGAGCTAATAAGCTTCATTTCGGCAATGAAAACATTACTTAAATTAAGGGGATATTAAATCCCACATAGTTTTAAAACCGAATAAGAAACTCAAAGATCGGAATCAGAGAGTTTTGCAGAGTACATAAGTTCTTTTCGCTATACACTTTGGTATTAGGTCTAGCTACTCACTGATGAAGCCTCAAAAAAGGCTGAAACCGGTCTGGGTAGTGACCTCCCTCCATAATGTAATAACAGCATACATTTCCTAGGAAATGTGTTTTTACATTATGGAAAATACCTAAGAATAGCGATCTGAACTTCCCCCACCTTTGCAACGAGTTTCCCGGTATTGTACTACGTACTAGGATCACTTGCATTGGCTAACGCTAGTGTCGCCGATACTTTATAGTTTACTATATTCGGCAAGAAACTCTCTGATTCCGATCTTTGAGTTTCTTATTCGGTTTTAAAACTATGTGGGATTTAATATCCCCTTAATTTAAGTAATGTTTTCATTGCTGAAATGAAGCTTATTAGCTCTTTATACTTAAGTTAATTACAGACATTTCACATGTAAAAATATGTTCGACCATTTGTGTCGAAACAAAGAACTGCCAAAGAAAATTAGGGTCTAGTGAAAATATGCATGGGCTGCAAAGTAATGTATGTAGTATGATAAGTCTTCTTTTTCATGTAGGCTTACTCTTGTTTCATAAGACTTATGATGACACTTAAAATCTCATATTTTTATGTGTTCTAATAAGCATACTCATCACATGTAATTAACGAAAAGCTCAAGGGTAAAGATTTCAAACATATGTATTTATTTTTGTGTTAGATGTTTGTGTCCGGAAAGAGTTGGTCAGGCGATGGGGTGTCAGCATTTTGGCATTTTAGAATATGGTAACCCTACTTTAAATGCTATAATGAACTTGAAAGAAGAATTGTGGAATGTAAGGAAATAGTCCTCAATCCATCACATCTTAACACCAACCTCAGTTATAATATCTGATTGTCACTGTGCTGTCCAACTTTAGTGTTCATGAGACCATGATTGTGCTTATGTGCCCAACAAGATGACAAAAGTAGTTGTGCATTTTAATTAAATAAATAATAGTGTTTCTATTTTTTTTATTTCTCAGCTTCCAGTCATTCAATCTACTTTGAATATATATATATATTTTTTTCCCCCAGCCACAAACTCAAATGAAATATGAATGCTAGGAAATGTTCTACTCGCCAACATTTTTTTTGGGGGGGGGGGGGGAGAGATAGGTATTACCATAGAATTCTTGGATTTGGAAAACTTCACTGGTATTAAAAAAAAAAAACCTCCATTGTAAATGAAACCTATACCGTATCATTATTATAATCAGTCTGTGCCATAAGGAGGCATGAATCCATGGCAAAATGCATGAACTCCATATTACCAAATTAATATTTATACTGGGATATATATATAGCTACTACCAAATGTGTTCAAGGTTATTAAGGAGGAATTGCAGCATTCAGAGCAAAGCCAACCCCATAGTTTGAAAACCACTAACTCAAAAAAAACATATAATAACTAATCACCACTGTCGTCAAATTGATACGCGTATCATAAAATTCTACGTCATTAACCTCTCTACTGGCCGTGGTGAATGAAATAGTGAGACCAAATTGTACTTCTTATCCATGTTATTTAATAGGTGTGTTACAAAATTGCATCCAGATTTTGCTGTATGTCTACAGACGTCATGGCCGGTTGGGATGTTAATATACGTTGGCTTATGTATATTCAACTCAGCTTATTTTCTCCTGTTTATTTATTTTTACATATGAATTTCTACATATACACACATAACAAAACAGACTTGTTCAACAATGTCAAATTAGACAATCATCATACATAAGTTTTAACATCACAGATATATCTCAGCTATCTAATTCTTTATTCAAGTTACATAAATTCACTACTCACATAACAGCTGAAGAAAGCCATTTCACATATTTTCTACTTTAACAGTAAAATATTAATTTCTTATATTTATTCTCACTCTCTTCATTAGCATTTTATTATGCCCAAAAGAGAGTTTGATTCGGTCAAATGCAACAAACTCCTGCATGTATCAATCACATACATGAGGAGCAAAAGAACCCTAATGATATTTTTCAGAGATGGAGGTTGTACTTATTGGGGAACAAGGGCAACCATTTTTGAGGACGGCTGTTCCAGAGGACAGAGGAAGAGACATCACATATGGCAGATAAAATAAAATATTAGTGAAAGTTTTGATGTGTTTGCAGATAAACTGAAAAAAAGATGGTTGGCAGCTGTTTCTCATGTTTAAAAGGCCCAGCAGAAGAATGATAGATGCCAGTGAAGCACAGCAGTGTCCATTGAAATACCTATAGAAAAGACAGTGTCTCTCTGAGAAAATGGTTGTATTGAGTCAGTAAGAAGGGATTATCTTTCATCTGAACTGCTCTGTACAATTTGTTTGCTTGTTTTGGATTTAGAACCAAAGCAACTAAGGCTATGAGGCGAGTATATTATTATTTCTGTAAATTACTTGTGTTCTGGTGGTTGGGCTACCTGCTCTGTGAGATGAAAAACCTGTATATCTGGGGGGAAGGGGGGGCCTGTATGAGACTGGCTGATTTACTTTCAAATGAAAACATCTGATATAAAGGTTCTTCACACTCTAGACAGGATTCAAACCAAAATCTTTCCAACCAAAGGTCTCTCTAAACCGACAGAGCTAAGGAGGCTGTCTCTGAAAGCAGCAACAATTTTTGAGGTGTTAGGTGCATCACTCCAAACATGAGAACAGTAGTATAAGGATGGACAGATTTGGGATTTATATAGGATTAAAAGCTGGATGGGCAAAAAGGTCTTGAATGGAAACCAATGCTTAAGCCAACTGATTAAAGATCAGAAGAGAGTGATCTGATCATGTCTAGTGATTTGTATATTACTGAGGACTGGTAAAAAAGATCACCACAAGAAAAATAAAGGAAAGACTGCATTTTGGTAGTACTAAAGATGACTGTGTTATCTTCATCCCACTAAAGGATGTTATGGAAATTAGTGTTTATGGCAGTGGTTGCAAATCGTGAAGTTTGAGATGTTTGTGCACTACGCAGTTTGTCAAATGCATAGGGCAAATGGGTGTTTATGGAAAGGATGATTAGTGACAGAGTAGGTTGCTTATGTATAAGAGATAGAACAGAACCTATGATGGAAGACATAGAGAAAGTACTGGTGGTCACTGATTAATTGGCAGGCCTCTAGATAGTGAAGGAGATGACTGTTGAAGATTTTCACCATCAGTAAGGAAAGCACTGAAGTGAGAGCAATCAGTCAGTAGTTTGATGGAGACTTTATATATAGCAGAATCCAGCTAACCTGAGGTGGTTGCTTATTTGAGACAAATCTTCAAGAACAAAACCAAATCAAGAAAATTACTGGAGTGAGTTTTCTTCGCTTATTTGGAACAACAAGCTGTTTACTTATGACAGGAGATGTAGCACTCAAGATTATCCCTCTGAGATAATTGGCAAAAGGAGTACAGGGGTCATAGTGTGGCAAACCACAGCTTATAAATGATTCATCACTCCTTTCATTGACTCAGGTTATACAGCATATACCTTCTAAGGAGAACAATTTCTAAATAGCAGCATGCACTTGTGGCATCTTTTATGCTGAGCCAATGTCTAATCAAAAAAAAGTGTAGTGATTTTTCAGTATTCTGTTTTTTGATAATTTTGATTTTAATTTTATTTTTATAAAATTTTGGCCCCTTATCAAGATGCCACATAAATATTTATCACTAAGTAAAAAAATTAGGCAATTTGCCAAATCAAAGGCCATTTGCCCAATACCAGTCATTGTCATCTGACGGAGACAGCTGGAGTACCAAAGATGGTCACTGGGTTGCATATGGAAGAGCATGTGAGACATCACATATGGCAGAACTAGAGCCAGCGCACTATCTAATCATGTTCTTAATTCTGCTAACCTTAATTATATAGATTCTATTCACTTATCCAGTGATCTGGAACAAACCAGAAAACATTTTTAGATGTTATGCATATGCTTGTGCATTAGCTTGAGAGAAGAATGGTAAAATCCGCAGGAACTGTCTTCAATCTGATCCATCTTAATACTAACCTCAACTATAACCTCTCTGATTGTCATTCGTCAGCTAAGTTTGGCATATATGAAATCATGCCTGCATGAATGTGCCAAGCTATACTATTGAATTCAGAACAGCTTCAAATGCCAGCAATATACATTTGGAACTTTATAGCGGTTGTTCTCCTGTAATGTATATTTTCTGTATTTGTCTTTTTTATGTTATGCACCAATAAACTAAAATACTCAAATTCCTCTATTCATTAACTTTTTTCTAAACTTGTCCACGTTAATTTATTTAATGGTATTAATTCACAACACAAGAATAATAACAAAATAATTAATATTTATTTAAATTATTTGCTGATATTTTGCTAGTAATGTATCGAGCATCAATTCAGTTAACAGTGAGACCAGTTAAAAAAATTGTAACAGATAACACAAGGAACTAAAATTCTAATTGACGCCATCTATTGTTGGATAAAAAGAGAAAAAAAACAAGTATTGATTTGATCTTAAAATGACTATCTCCCAGAATTTTGTTAAATTGACACACCATATTGTTGAAGTTTGGGGAATGTTGTAAAGTAGTACATACTGCTGATGATTCCAAAAATAATCTCTCAGACTTATGACTTCTGTGTAGTACTTTTGCTTTCTTCCATTTCATCCTCTGTGAAGGGGTATCCAAAGAAAAAAAATGGAAGAAAACAAAAATGCTATACAGAAGTCATAAGTCAGAGAGATTGCTTTTAGAATCAGCAGCAGCTTTAAAACATTCCCAAACCTCAACAAAGATAGTTGTATCAATGTAACAAAAAAAATTTGGAAGATCATTTTAAGATCAAATTGATACGTGTTTTTTTTCTCTCTCTTTATCCAATAATAGGACTTTAGGACTAAACTCCTATTATTGGTACCAATTAGGACTATAGTCCTTTGTGTTGTCTGTTACAATTTTTAAACCAAGTTTGGCATACATTGTGCTCTGAAGATGCTGGATAAAATACCTGCAAAATATCAGCAAATAACTTAAATATTATTTTCTTACTATTCTTGTATTATGAATTAATACCATTCAATAAATTAACATGAACCGCCAGCACATAAGCCTCTTTACTCATTTAAATTTCTGATATGTACCCTCAAGGGGTGTACAGGATATGATAGTATTACATGAAAAATTTACATCATTGCTAACTTCCTATCTACAATTTTCCTCCAAATCAATCCATTACCTGCCAAGACTCCAACATTATCAGATCTTATATTTCTATCTTCTAAAGCAGATTTTATCGTATCAATCCACCTATATCTTGGTCTTCCTCTGGGTCATTTTCCTGCCAACCTGGCAGAGAACACTTGTTTTGCTAATCTTTCCTTTCCCATTCTGTTTAAGCAGTACTATTTGACAGGGTATAGCATAGAGGCAGCCTGCCTCACAATGCAGCTTAATAAGGGTGCTCGTTCAGCCATATTAGCAGACGCTGTCGCTACATTAACAATTCCTGTTAGCATAGCAATTGCAGAAAGAAGTTTTTCCAAGCTTAAACTGATTAAAAATTATTTGTGAACAGCAATGACCCAAGAAAGATTGGTTGGTATAGCAAGTATATCGAGAGAGGTGAACGTAGCTTATAACTTAAATTTAGAAAAGCATATAAAGAGTTCTATTGTGTTATATGCCAGTAGAGCAATATTAATTAAAACATTTAATTAATATTATTATGTAATCGTTTTGCATTAATGTTTCTCTTGTAATAAAAACAAAATAGCAATTGGAGATTTTCTTATATTTTTGTCTTATAATCCATTAGAGGCGATATTTAAATGTTTGCCTCAGGACGCGATCTAATTTGGTGACAGTCCTGTGTTTAAGTGATCATATCTCCTGAGATTAATTCTGCTAACACATTCCTAGATACTAACACTAATATTCTCGTTTTTAATATATCGCCACTGATGCCTACCTCTAATCTTTCTCAAGACTCTCATATCTGTGGTCTCTAGTCTTTCATCAAGTGTTTTATTTCTAACCCACCTCTCAGATCCTTAGGTTAAAACTGGTTTGAACACTGGCTTGTATACAGCTAATTTAGTGTTCTCACTAATTTCTCTCTTATTCCATATAAATTTAATCAGTAGTTGACTTCCTACCATACCAGCTTTGTTGATTCTGTTGTCTATTTCCATATTTAATTTACCATCTTCACTAAAAAATCATGCCTAAGTATCTGAAATGTTTTACTTGTTCTATAGGTTCTAATTTCACAATGCAGTTGATATTTTCAATACTCTCATATCTGTGGTCTCTAGTCTTTCGTCAAATGTTTTATTTCTAACCCACCTCTCAGATCCATAAGCTAAAACTTGTTTGAACACTGTCTTGTATACAGCTAATTTAGTGTTTTGACTAATTTCTCTCTTATTCCATATAAATTCATTCAGTAGTTGACTTCCTACCATACTTGTTTTATTGATTCTGCTGTCTATTTCCATATTTAATTTACCATCTTCACTAAAAATCGTACCTAAGTAGCTGAAATGTTTCACTTGTTCCACAGGTTCAGCGTTCACAACACAGTTGACATTTTCAATGATTCTACCTATTTTCATTGTCTTTGTCTTTTTAATGCTGACCTTCATACCATATCTATTACAACAGTTATTCAATTTAGTCAGGGAATCTTGCAAACTTGTAGCGGATAAATTTAGAAGTATAACATCGTCTGCATAAAGCAAAGAGCTGAGATTAACACCTCCAGTTTTGATATCAGGTTTAATACCACTTTCCTTCATAATGTGATCCATATAAATAATGAATAAGAGATGGGATGATGTACATCCTTGTCTGACACTGGATTTAACATCAAATCATCTTCCTGTACTTCCTTCGATTCTAACTGTTACAACTCAAATAAAAAGAAAAACACTAAGTATTGCCTGATATGATGCTCCATTAACACCATAACTGTAGTGTTTTTTAATAGCTTTTGTCTTTGCACCTTGTCATATACCTTTTTCAGACCTACAAAACTTAAATACAGATCTTTGTTATATGATCATGATTTCTCAACTATTTATCATAAAGTGAAAATCTGATCCTGACAGCCTCCGTTTAAATGACGTGAATCCAGCTTGATCTTCACCAAGCTTCCCTTCCATAATCCTTCTCAACTGTTTCTCAAGCATACTTGCATATATCTTACCAGGAACACTCAGTAATGAAATGCCTCTGTAATTTTCACATTCAGTTTTATTTCTCTTTTTATATATGGGTACTATGAGAGCTCTACTCAAATCATCTGTAATTCATCCCTCTGAACTATGCAGTGCAGCCACTGTAAGATGCTTATACCTCCATACTTGAGCATTTCTGGTCGAATATCATCTACTCCTGCTGCCTTTCCACATTTCAGGCTTTTGATGGCTTTTTCTACTTCAAGTATGGATATGTATTACTGACTGCATGCCTGGTCAGTGTTTTTTTAGCACTGTGCTGTCATCACTGCTTGTTTCATTTAGCAATTTTTCAAAGTAATTACTCCATGCTTCAAGGATATCTTTTTCTCCTGTTTTCATGTCACCTTTATCATCTCTAATTACTTTTACAGCACTCACTCTTTCCTCCATTTCTGAGCTTCTTCAACAACCTCCAGAATATCTTTCCACCTTCTTGATATTTATTTATCAAAGTCCTCCCATGACTTTTGTGTTTAGCCAGTTTTACACAGTGTTTAGCTTTCTTTCATTTGTCTCTGTATTCTCTAAGAGCACAAGGTGACTTATTTGCCAGGAACTTTTGATATGCTTTCCTCTTTTCCTGCAATGCCTCTTTAACTTCCTGTGTCTACCATGGGATTCTGATTTTTCTATCCTTGTAGACAACTTCACCACATACCTCTCTGGCTGAATCAATCAATGTTTTTTTCAGGATTTGCCACTGAACCTCCAAGGTATGGTTCCTGTTCTCAAATTCTATAATATGAATAGAATATAATATAAAATGATGGTACAACATGACATTTAAAATCTGTCCATTTAAACTTTATCAATCTTTTATGCGACTCCCATCCAAAAAACCGCTGTAAACATATAGAATATTAGTACTGTAAGTGGGATAAGGATTTTATTATTTATTTTTCCCAAAGTCCAGAAATTCTGTTCTAGAGATCAAACACAAACCTCCAATAAGGAGGATGATAGTTTCACACAAATTTTAATGTAAATTAATCCAAGTTTTTAAGATCATCCTATAAAGAACTTCGGTCATTCAAACAAGTGACTACTCTAATCAACTTTATATGAACAAAGGAAAAATTTTATTCCTAACAAACATCTGAACCAAAATAACTTATGAATGTATTAAGCAAGGATCCTAATACCAAACACTGTAGGATCCTGCTCATAATCTAGCTTTTGTTCAGAGCACCCCCCCCCCACCTCTAAACATTACTTTCTGTCATCAATATCTATTTGGCACATTGCAATCAGTAGATTTTTATGTGGAACACTATCAGTCTTTGCTAAAATCCAAATAAATCACTTCAAAGCCATTACACTTTAGCTGTTCTATTTCACTTGTGACTTCATCATATTAAAAAAAAAAAAAAGACAGCAAATCTGTCATAACCAATCTCCTCTTAGGAGATTGATTATGACAGATCAACGGTAGATGGCTGTGTAGATGATGAAAGTAGTTGTAGTTGGTGAACTGAGTGGTGGAGACAGTGCCCTCCCTCGATGAGTCTTTGGACTCCCTGGAGGTGTCATGTAATAATAATAATAATGTCTCCACTTTTTGACATACATCTGCTTACAAGAGAGAGAGAGAGAGAGAGAGATCCCTATCTACAACATTATCACTTAGTACAGTGATTTAATATCAACAATTTAAGTGATTCCATAGTGAAATTAGAAAACCAATGGGACTTTGCACCCATCGATTGGAAAATACTCAAGTTTAATTCTTGTCACAACAAAAGGAATCTTTATATGGACATTTTACAGAAAGTGAGTTAATCTCATACAGACGTAGCAGAATTTTGTCTTCTGGAAACTTGGGTTTTTCATCCTGGACATAAAAAGAAGGTCATGTTTTAGCAACTTGCTCACATTTGATAATAATGTTAGACAAAGGGGAATGGATACACTATGATACTTTTGAATTTTGCTAAGGCTTTTCACAATACAGCATGTAAAACTGTTGCACAAATTGGAGAATATGGGACTGGATTATAAACTATTGGCATGGGTAAGAGAATGGTTGACTGACAGATATCACAACAATTTGTTATGCTTCTTATGTATATACAGGGTATCCACAAATGATTACCCTGATTTCAACTGGCTATAATATTTTAACAATGAAACTAACTGAATAAATTCTGTTGCAAGTAAACTTGGGCACTCATAAAGTTTCCATACTGGTATCTTCAGTATATTGCTTTTGGCACCAGGAGCGCTGCTGCTGATTTTCTTTAAAAATGGTTTCAGTACAGGAAAAAGCCCAATGTGTTCTGCGGCTAGCAGAAACAAAAATCTCCAGTTACAGTGCAATGAATGTTTAGGGCACAGTATGGAAAGAACCACCTGATGTCAAGCTCATTAAGTCATGGAAGACAAAGTTTTCAGAAAAAGGTCAGTTCATAAGGGTACAAGCAGTGGCAGACCATCGGTTTTCAAGGAAACAGTTGAGGCAGTTCGAACTGCCTTCACCCAGTCACCACAGAATTCAATCAGAAGAGCTTCACTAAAACTTCAAATGCCAAGGAGTACAGTCCACAAAGTGGTATGCAAACATTTGAAATTATTTCCGTACCAAGTCCAAATTGTCCAGGAGATAAAGCTAGATGATCATCCAAAGCATGAAGAATTTGCTAACCTCATTTTGAACCGCATCAATGAGGACAATGATTTTTTGCAGCGTGTTTGTTTCTCTGCTGAGGCAACATTTTACGTGAGTGGAGTAGTCAACAGACACAATGTAAGGATCTGGGGATCTGAAAACCCACATACCATAAGAGAACACATTCGAGCTAGTCCAAAACTCAATGTGTGGTGTGGACTAATGCATGATCGAGTAATTGGCCCTTTCTTCTTTCTTGAAAAAGAAATTAATGGAAATGTGTACTTAGACATGCTCAATAATTATGCCATTCCCCAACTACAGGAGATGCAACCAAATGTTATCTTTCAACAAGACGGAACCCCTTCCTCATTGGTCTCATGATGTTTGCAATCGTCTTAATCAAGAATTCCCGAATCGCTGGATTGGCAGAGATGGTCCAATCCCATGGCCCCCCGAGGTCACCAGACATTACACCCCTAGACATTTTTCTTTGGGGATATGTTAAGGATCTTGTTTATGCAACACCAGTTCTAGACCTTTTGGCAGCGCATCAGAAATTCAGTTGAAGGAGTCACACAACAAATGCTGGAGGATATGTGGCGTGCTATTGATTACCGCTTGGATATTTTACGTGTTACCGGCAGTGCACATGTTGAAGTTGTTCATTGACTTTTTTTCCCATATGTTATGCATTGAAGTCTAACTTTGTGTTCCATTTCAAGTATCCACTGAAGAGTTATAATATATTATAATCAGTAAACATTTGTGGACACCCTGTATATTTATGTTTTATTTATATCTCACTTTGTTTTCTAAAAATTTTATTTTATTCACCGATGATCAGTACACACTCTTTACATAATAATATATACATAAATAATTTCTGATCATCATCATCAGAATTATCCACTCTTTAATGAATTCTACTTTCATTACAATTTTTTTTTCTTTATTTCAACAACTTTTCTGTCTTATCAATAATAGATCTCACGTTTTTTCCAATGAGTGGAATAAAAATATTCTCAACAGACACTATTTTGCAGAAGCAAGAACAACAAGGTAGTTATACGGTATCACTAAATACAGCACAGAGACATTTAAAGTTAACGTACTAAGTTTAGTAACAATTGATGTAATTAGAGACAAATGGAAGGATCCTTCATAATGAAAAACAGTTTTATTATAGCACCAAACACAGTACTAACTAAAAACATTTGTCCTAACATCCTGTTTTAAATTTTCAGCTGTAGAAAATAAATAGTAACAACTGTCTATAACACAGTCATTGGGTGCAAAAAAAAAAAAAAAAAAAAGCAAATAAAGATGTGTGTATATTTGATGTAACAGATTTACTAGGCTATATGACATAGTTAAATAAATGTAATGACTAGAAACCAAGAGATACCAAAATAGAAAAAATACTATTTATTATTTGAGTGCACAACTAGTTTCATTTTCTTAGTAAACATCATCAGGTGCATAACATGAAAAGAGAAATACAAAAATATACATTACAAGAGGCATATAAATTAACTTGCAAAAGTATTGCTGACATTTCAAAGTATTTTAGATGCCACAGTATTGTTGGGCACATTCATGCAGGCATGATCTTGTATGCAGTATGCCAATGTTGGATAGCCTGAAAAGTGACAATCAGATAGGTTATAGCTAAGGTCAGTATTAGGATGGACCAGATTGAGGACAATTTTTTGTTGATTCAACAATTCTTCTCTCCAGTTCATTGTATCATTTAAAAATGTTTTCTAATTTGTTCCAGATCACAGGATGATCACTGGACAGAATTTTCCGTGTTAGGGCAAGCAGAATAAAGAACATGATTAGATAGTGGTAGAACTAAAGCCAGCACACTATCTAATCACGTTCTTAACTCTGCTGCCCTAACGAGGAAGATTCTGTCATTCATCCAGTAATCTGAGAGAGAGAGAGAGAAGAGAGGAGTTGTGGAATCAACAAAATTGTCTCAATCTGCTCCATCTTAATATTAACGTTAGCTATAACCAATCTGATTGTCACTTGTCAGCTATCCAACGTTGGCATACACAAGATCATGCCTGCATGAACATGCCGACCAGTACTATGGCATCCAGAATGTCAGCAATACTTTTGCAAGTTAATTTATAGCTGCCACTTGTAATGTATATTTTCTGTATTTAATGCACCCAATGATGTTTTCTAAGAAAATGAAACTAGTTATGCACTCAAATAAATAATATTTTTTATATTTTGGTATCTCTTGACTTTGTTATTAAATTTATTTAATCATACATATATATATATAGCTTGAAATCAGTTCAAATTGTATTGAGATTTTCAATATCATTAAGACAGTTCCCAAATGCTAATTTTACAAATAAAATACTAACAAAAAAAGTTGTAACTAACATACCATATAAACTTTATGTGTAAATGCACTTGCCCAAAGTGGAAGCAACATACACACACTGAAGGGAGTTCTGGCAGGCAGTAATACCATGTGCGGACAGTGCCCGAAGTCAATGTGCTAAGCATGAGCTAAACAATGTCATACAAAAGCATGGTGCATCCTGTTGAGGCCAAGAATGGTATTTTTGATAATCTATCGCAGCATGAACTGCCGATTCATGAATAATAAACACTCTACCACATACCTGACTATTTATTTTTTAACCACTGAAAACTCCATATTTTCAAAATTCAAACTGTCAGAAATCCACATTGATTATGCACAATCCTCCTAACTCTCATTCAATGTATGAGAAAAAATTCATTTCTTATTCTTAATATCGGTTAATTTCAAGGCAACCGTCTTTACTTAGTATATAAAAAAACCTTCTGCATTCTTAGAATTAAGAAGGAAAGTAAACAACTTTCAGCCTTTCAGTGAACACCACTTTCTTCAGATACCTAACTCCAAAACCATTTAAATGCAATTATGCATTTAGATGTATACAAGTCCTTTCATCTCCTTCAAATTCACTCCAAACATGTAAAAAACTACACCATTCCTCCTGCACAATTTTCTCATCGACTTATTCACAATTATGGCTCTTTTTCTCATATACCAAGGCAGCAGACTCACAATCATAACTCTCTCTCACTCATCTTTTATACTTCTTCCAGAACATCTTTCATATCTTCTCTCACTGAATATTTTTCACATTTTCATTTGTACCAAACAATCAATTTTTTTCTTCCCTCATATGCATATTAATAGCTTCACTGACATGTTTAATCTTTGCAACCAAGAGAGCCTCCATAGCTCAGTCAGTATACACAAAGCCCTTTGGTCAGAAAGACCTGGGTTTGATTCCCGTCAGTGACATGAGGAATCTTTATCTGGTCTCTTTCGACTAATGGTGAGTTATTCTTTCTTTTAAGGTTACACAGTGATCAGCATTCATATTTATAAATTTAGGGACACAAAAACACACACGTTGAACAGATTATTTTATCAATTACTAATAAAATAAAACTTGACGTTTAGACCCCTGTATCAAGGTCATCATCGGAAGGATACAAGTGTATAAGGAGCCAAGCTACATGCTCTAGTCGTGTATACCGGTAAACTAAATCTACATATTAATTAATCCTTTTTCCTAGCCTGACCTCTAGTGATAAAAAAATAAAAAATAAATAAAAATAGATAAATAAATAAAATTAAAAATATATATATAAATTCAACTACAATAATCTGCTAAAGTCCTCATGTATTAATATTCTTCTGGATTTGTACAGTTTTGATTGTTATATGCAACAGCAACTTTCAGTTGCTGTTGAATGTTACAAACATGTTAAAGATACCAAGCAATTTTAAACTTGGTTTTACTCCATTTTTCCCAAGTGAGCAAACAGACAAAATGTCAAGTTTGCGCCTGCAATTGATGCAAGACTAGCTGATCCCACAGGTAGTGCAAGACCAAGGCAACTCGTGGTAAAGGTGGAGCAAGCTCTGATCACTAATCTTAATATTTACCCTTAATGCCAAAACACATCTCCAAGAAGGGGATGTATGATGTTTTGTATTAAAGGCAAGGGGGCCACTACCCAGACCGGTTTCGACCTTTATTGAGGTCTCATCAGTGGGAGATGATGGTCTCATCTTGGTATTTCTAGCCTGGCTCCCACTGATGAGACCTCAATAAAGGTCGAAACCGGTCTGGGTAGTGGTCCCCTTGCCTTTAATACAAAACATCATACATCCCCTTCTTGGAGATGTGTTTTGGCATTAAGGGTAAATATTAAGATTAGTGATCAGAGCTTGCTCCACCTTTACCACGAGTTGCCTTGGTCTTGCACTACCTGTGGGATCAGCTAGTCTTGCATCAATTGCAGGCGCAAACTTGACATTTTGTCTGTTTGCTCACTTGGGAAAAATGGAGTAAAACCAAGTTCAAAATTGCTTGGTATCTTTAACATAATTATACCCAAGTTAAAAATACTTTCTAAATGTTACAAACACTTCACCAGGTTATCTTCTTGTAGTGGGAATTTTCTATGGCTAGTTTAGGTTGTTATACAGGTTGTAGATGGGTCCTCCACATTCTTGAAATGGTCAGGCCATCATTTTTGTTGAGATTTGGGTTGTGTTTGAGCATTTCACATGACTCTTTAAATTTTCTCTCAAACCAGGTTTTGGTGTGGTGTAGGGACTTGTATTTTTCAAACCAATTCTGTGGTATGTTTTGAGTGCGTGGTCAGAAAGGCCGGTTTTCCCAAAATGGAGGTATTTAATGTGTTGTTTGTGTTCGTCTTGTCTGATTGGGATACTTCGCCCTGTTGCCCCTATGTATGGGATGTTACATGTGCATTGTATTTTGTATACCCCTGGGTGGGCTAGGTGTGGAAGAGGATCTTTAGAAGAACTGAGTAGGTGTCTTAACTTGTTTGGGGATTTAAAGGTGGTTTTAATGCTGTATTTGCATAGTGTTCTGTCTAATTTTTCAGAAATGCCTCTAACATGAGGAATGGCAATAGCATTCCTGAAATCTTTTTTTGTTCTTACTGGTATCTTTATGGAGGATCTTGTGAATAGTTTTTTTACTGTATCCATTTTTTATAAATGTTTGGTTGATGATCTTGTATTCCTGGTTTAGAGCTTGTTCATTAGAACAAATTGTTAGAGCTCTGTGTTTAAGGGTGCTTATGACACCTAGTTTTTGTGTTGGGTGGTGGTAAGAATTTTTGTGTATGTATTGGCCTGTGTGTGTGTAGGTTTGCGGTAAACCTACACACACACAGGCCAATACATACACAAACGACACATTAAATACTTCCATTTTGGGA
Organism: Typopeltis vanoorti; assembly: GCF_054136105.1. Lineage (NCBI taxonomy): Eukaryota > Metazoa > Arthropoda > Arachnida > Uropygi > Thelyphonidae > Typopeltis > Typopeltis vanoorti. The sequence goes on from NC_143566.1 coordinate 98,720,297, forward strand.
AAACTGGCTTTTCTGACCACGCACTCCAAACATACCACATAATTGATTGGAAAAATACCAAGTCCCTACACAGCACCAAAACCTGGTTTGAGAGAAAATTTAAAGAGTCACGTGAAATACTCAAACACAATCCAAATCTCAACAAAAATGATAGCCTAACCATTTCAAGAATGTGGAGGACCCAACTACAACCTGTATAACGAGCTAAACTAGCCATAGAAAAATCCCACTACAAGAAGATAACCTGGTGAAGTGTTTGTAACATTCAACAGCAACTGAAAGAAATCATATTATATCAGAACTGTACAAATTCAGAAGAATATTAATACATGAGGACTTTAGCAGTTTATTGTAGTTGTATTTATATTTTTTTATTTAATATTTTTTTATATATTTTTATTATTATTTTTTTTTTATCACTAGAGATCAGGCTAGGAAAAAGGATTAATTAATATGTAGATTTAGTTTACCAGTATACAGGGGTAGAGCATGTAGCTTGGTTCCTTATACACTTGTATCCTTCCGATGATGACCTCGATACAGGGGTCGAAACGTCAAGTTTTATTTTGTTGAAAGTTTATTTTTCACTTGGTCAGACTATAATAAATTTAGTTTAATCCTTTAAATTTATTATAGTCTGACCAAGTGAAAAATAAACTTTCAACATCTTTCTCTAAATCCAGAGTAATTTAATAAAAAGGTGACACACCGTTTGGCAGCTCCTATAGGAGGAGATGACCTTGCTAATGCTTCTGCCTTGACATCTCCACTTGGGCCTGGCTCCCACTGAAGAGACCTCAATAAAGGTCGAAACGAGTCTGGGTAGTGGCCCTTCCCTTAATGCATAACATTATACATATCCGCAAGGAAATGTGTTTTGCATTATGGGAGATACTGGGATAGGAGTGTTGGTAGCTTGCTCCACCTTTGCAAGGAGTCGCCCGGTGTTGTACCACTTACTCCAGTCCTGAAGATACTTTCAGGCGCAAGCTTTGTTTGCACACACTTGGATAAAGGATTAAACTAAATTTATTATAGTCTGACCAAGTGAAAAATAAACTTTCAACATCTTTCTCTAAATCAAGAGCAATTTAATAAAAAGGTGGTACACCATTTGGCAGCTCCTATAGGAGGAGATGACCTTGCTAATGCTTCTGCCTTGGTATCTCCACTTGGGCCTGGCTCCCACTGAAGAGACCTCAATAAAGAGTCGCCCGGTGTTGTACCACTTTACCCCAGTCCGGAAGATACTTTCAGGCGCAAGCTTTGTTTGCACACACTTGGATAAAGGATTAAACTAAATTTATTATATTCTGACCAAGTGAAAAATAAACTTTCAACATCTTTCTCTAAATCAAGAGCAATTTAATAAAAAGGTGGTACACCATTTGGCAGCTCCTACAGGAGGAGATGACCTTGCTAATGCTTCTGCCTTGGTACCTCCACTCGGGCCTGGCTCCCACTGAAGAGACCTCAATAAAGGTCGAAACTAGTCTGGGTAGTGGCCGTTCCCTTAATGCATAACATTATACATATCTGCAAGATGTGTTTTGCATTATGGGAGATACTGAGATAGGAGTGTTGGTAGCTTGTTCCACCTTTGCAAGGAGTCGCTCAGTGTTGTACCACTTTACCCCAGTCCTGAAGATACTTTCAGGCACAAACTTTGTTTGCACACACTTCGATAAAGGATTAAACTAAATTTATTCAAGTTTTATTTTATTAGTAATTAATAAAATAATCTGTTCAACATGTGTGTTTTTGTGTCCCTAAATTTATAATGGTGAGTTGGCCAGTCTCATATGGAGGTAGGGTTTTTTCACCTGGAAACTTAGGTTTTTCATACCCCAGAACAGGCAAACTGGCCCCCGTGAACACACATGGATTACAGTCATGAATATGTCCCAGCCTGGATAAAATTCGGGGGGGGGGGGGGGGGGAGCATTGGTGAACTACCCTATAAAAATCTCACCAGGAATACTATGCAGGTAATGCCTACAAAATCACCTCAGTCGGAAACGACTGAAAGGGAAAACCAGGTTGCATCCAAGAAACACACTATCATGTTCTTGTTAAGAACAGCTCTTATCACAGAATCCTCATATAGTAATCTCTCCTTATTCTCAGTTTCTTTCTTGCTTCTGCTGTGTCACATGCCAGTCACTTCTCAACTTGCTCAAGATCGTTTTTGTCCAATGAAAGACTCCACATAAGTATACTATTTCTCTTCTCAGTGTCACCTCATCATTCACATTACATTCTTCTTTCAAAATCTCATTCTTATTTCATCCACTATCACTCACTCTTCAACTACCTTCTCTACAAACACTCTCGATATTACACCTTTCATCGTTAACATTTGACACCTCATTTTCCTGTTTCTGACAAGTTCCACATTTTTAGCACTTGCTCACAAAACATTTTCAACATTCTCTCTCTCTCCCCCTTCTCTAGCACTATCATATCATAGGCCAATCACACTTGGTAATGAGTACTCTGAGCATACAGTATATTGAAAATTCAAACGAGTAGCCAAGGACACCTTGGCTACTCGTTTGTAGCCAAGTAAAACATTGTTTATTTAAAAGACACAACAAATATTATTGAACAAAAACATAATTGCAGTCATAAACAGGAAAATAAGATAATTAGCAATATTATGAAATATTTACAAAAACAAAATCACATCCGTATACCATATGCTCATTTCAACACTCCACAAAAACCAATTTGACTCCTGATGACCATTCAGTTTACTTTATCATGAATTTTCAAGATCATTCATATCCTTAGCAACTGCTGTATTAAACTTTAGCAGCAAGTTGATGTTTATGGTCTAAGACAGTGGACTATGATGCCAAATTAAAACTGGAATATTATTATTACATGACACGTCCAGGGAGTCCATAGACTCATCAAGGGAGGGCACGTGCTCTACAACTCTCTGTCTCCACCAACTACAACGAACTGCAACTACACCAACACCATCTACAGCCCACTACCACTAGTATTTTCACAGACAATCACAAACATCATGCTCAAAGCAAGATTCGAACCAGCAGCCCTCTGGCTGGAGAGTGGATACACTAACTACTCAGCCAACAAGGCCAGCATAAGAAGAAATCTTCCGATCTAAGGTATATTTATAATTATTTTCCAAATAAATGCAAGAGTTAGCAGTCTAATACCACACGGCAGGATTTTATTTCCCACACAAATGCACTGAGACACAGCAGAAAATATCGATAAGACTGACTTCCCTGATAAGCATTAACTAGGTTTACAAGAATTGAAGCATTCAGCCATACCAGGCCAATGAACCTAACATGTGGAGGAAAAGATGAAAATTATATACAGGGTGGCCATAATTAAAGAGGAAGTGTTCAGAACCCTGTAGCAAAAAATGTATTAGGCGAAATTCAACCAAACTTGGTGTAAGTACACTCTGGAACATGGGGTTTTTATTTACAGAAGATAACAAATAGTATCAATTCTGACAGCAGGGGACAGTGGCTAGAAGAGACACAACAAATCAATTTTAACATTCATATAACTTACAGATGTGGTTCATTATGTCCTCCTTTCAGATGTTCTAAGAACTGCATTCTTAGAACATCTGAAAGTTAGAACATCTTAAGTTCAGCATTCTAAAAATGCTGTACAAAATGTCATTCTATGAATGACATTTTGTACAGTGGAACACAACAGATCTACATTGATTTGCCTCACATGGTGCATTATTCTGTCTTTCAAGGTTGCTAAATCAGAACATCCTTTATACGGAAAGCGTTTCAGATGGTCCCACAACCAAAAGTCACAGGAGTTAAAACCAGGCAAACGAGGTTGCCATGCTGTGGGAAATGCATGACTAATCACTCTGTGTTCTATGAAGTGTTTTTGTAACATTTGCTGTACTGGCAATCCAATGTCAGGTGATGTTCCATCCTGCATGAATATGGTAGAGCTAAGGCAACGTCACTGCTGCAGTTGCAGAAAAACAACGATGCACAGCTTCTCTCGATATCTAACAGAAGATATGGTACACGTCACTGGTCCTGTCAGGCAAAGTTCTTCGAAAAAGTACAGACTAATAATAAACGATGTAGTGAAACCACACTGACTTTTGGTGAATGTAAAGGGGTCTGATGGAACATATGAGGGTTATCTGCAGCCCAAATGCGGCAACTGCATGAGTTCACGCTACCATTCAGATAAAAATGTGCTTCGTCACTCCAAAATATCTTCTATGGCCATGCATCATCCATCTCTATTCGAAATAAGAACATCAGGGCAAACCTGCAGTAGGGTTTCTGCATCACCATGAAGAAAAGTTTGAGTATGGAAGATCTTGTAGGGGGAAAACTTCACCATTTGATGCAGGATTTTCCACACAGCTGAGTATGGCATTTCCAGTTGCCTTTATATAGCCCAAGCACTGCTGGACCCTTGTGCATTGTTCATACCATGTTCCGCGATGGCAGTTGCAGCTTTGTCAACTTGTTGAGGAATAATCTGTTTGCACCCATGTACTGGCTTCACTGATATTTTGTTACATTTTGAAAATTTGCTATTTTCAAATTATAAAATTATTTTACTAAGATTTGTAATTGTCATTAGACCTTTTCTCCTATCCTTCAAACACCAGAATTCTCAAAGCACTGCATTAGCGTCACTGTATTGTTGATAGCAAAGCTTGACTAGCAACACATGTTCTGGTAAGGTGAGATCCATAGCACTTCCTTATCAGAATGACACAAATCCATTTCAGTCTTCCTGGTATCCACCAACTTGTCTGAGATTATGCAAGTATCATGTGATTCTAGTGCTAATTGTCAGCTGGTGGCAGAATTTTGTACTTGTTTTTTTTTTTTTTCTGTAAATCAAAACTTCATGTTCTAGAATGTACTTATAACAAGTTTGATTGAAGTTCATCTAATACATTTTTCACTACAGGACTCTGAACTATTTTACGGTATAAACAACATCAAGAGAGAGAAAAATTTCTTTATCCGACTCATTAATATTTTGCTGGTTTAGTAACCAGCATCATCAGAGCACTGAGGAAAACAATTTAAATTGTAACTGACAACCAAATAAACTGGCCTTCTTAAATAAATGCCAGGACACAAATACCATTCCAAACTAAATTTAGTTTAATCCTTTATTAAAGTGTGAGCAAACAAAGTTTGCGCCTGAAAGTATCTTCAGGACTGGGGCAAGGTGGTACAACACCAGGGCACTCCTTGCAAAGGTGGAGCAAGCTACCAGCACTCCTATCTTAGTATCTCCCATAATGCAAAACACATCTCCTTGCGGATATGTCTAATGTTATGCATTTCCCTTAATGCATAACATTAGACATATCTGCAAGGAGATGTGCTTTGCATTATGGGAGATACTAAGACAGGAGAGTTGGTAGCTTGCTCCACCTTTGCAAGGAGTGCCCTGGTGTTGTACCACTTTACCCCAGTCCTGAAGATACTTTCAGGTGCAAACTTTGTTTGCTCACACTTGGATAAAGGATTAAACTAAATTTATTATACTCTAACCAAGTGAAAAATAAACTTTCAACACCATTCCAAACTGTCTAAGATTCTGACTAAAGTTGAATTCCACAAAAGCTAAAGTATTTATACGCAGACAAGATCAGTGCTAATTTGAGAACAGATTGGCAGCACTCACATCAAGTTAGCAAAAATCAACACTGCTATCACCATGTTACAAGAAAAGCTTTTGGAAATACTTAATCCAGAACTGCAGTCAATTATAATCAATACATCTGAAAATGCTGCTAGTAAAGAATTTGAAAAAGTTAAGAATCGGCATCTGAAAATGTTTGCAGCACTTCACCAGTGAAGCTATTCCCGACTACAACCACGACAAGAATGCTTAGTGTTGAATCTATCGTTGCAGACACTCTCAGAAGATGCAGTCAAACACACTTGGTCATGGGCATAATTTCACCTTCATGTCCAAAACAGTACCAAATCTGAAAATTATGACTAGCATAGAACGTGCTATCTTAAATTCACAATGACTAATAACATTTGTTTGGATATGACTAGTATTGTAACAATCCAAACCTCCTAAAAATATCATTCCACCTAAAGAAATATCATGAAAAAGTTATATAGGAACAAGTAAATTATTGTAACTAAAGCTGATAAGAGAAATGTTACAGTCATTATGAACTAAGCAGACTACAACAGAAAAATGAATCATCTTAAAGAATCCTCTATTATTAGATCACAGATTGGGATCCTACAAAATCGTAAGAAAAAAGTGTATAAATTATTTAAGAAAAGTCATATCTTGGCCCAAAGAAATTAGCAAAGAACTCCAACTTTATCATGTCAAACCACTCCAGATATACAAGGCCAATAAAATTCACAAACCTAATACCCCCACCCCTTCGACCTATAGACAGCCCTTCCTACAAACTGGCCAAATCTTTATCCAAAGCACTTTCCTCCCTTACAGGCAACTCTTCCTCATCAATTAAAAACTCTCTGCACTTTAAAACATTAATAAAAATTCTAACTTTGATAAATTCTGGTCATGCTCAGTTTCAATATTACTTCACTATTCACTAATGGACATTTGACAGAGACCCTTAACCTCATTAAGCCACATTTCCCTCTTGACATAACTGAATTATTTAGATTCACCATATATGTACAGGTTACTTCCTATGGAAATGAAAAATACGCAAACAGCTGGATGGAAATGTTATAGGTTCTCATTATAAATGCAAATTATAAATTTCAAAGTTACTTCATTATCCTGTATAAGAATACCTTCTTGCTTATGGTAAGCCTGAAATGGCTTAAAATATTGCAAGACTTTATTAAGTCACTGACTGCAATTTTACTACACTTTTTTTAGTTCTTAATTTTTTTTATATAACAGTAGACTGGTTGTCTTATTATTAATTAATCAGCAAATCATATCATTTTATTAAAAAATAAAGTTCATTGCTGTCTGTATTTTACTGCTACTTATTTTTAATCTTATGTATAAGGCCTGTAACAGCCAAGAAATTTAGCACCATAGTTACTAATTAATGCAGTGGTAGGACAGTTATCCATGCAGCTGCTTTGTCTGATTATTTAACTTTGCATTTTTGCCAACTGCACAAATTCTCTGGCCAGTTTATCTAAGTTTTTGTTTCAGGTTTCTGGGAGAAAAAATCTTGGCTAATTCATAGAAGCACTGAAAGAAGTTTCACTTAAAAAGTTCTTATAGAGGTTTCAGACAAGTGTATAAAAATTCAGAAGCAAAGTAAAAATGCAATCATTAAGCAATATTCTTGAATTAAATTCAAAACTTTTCCTCTTCACATTATTTTTTGATACTACAGATTCAAATGATTAGACATACAGAACTTTTTTCTTGTTTCTAACATGTTGAAACCAGCAATCTTCCAAGAGAGGGTTACCACTCAATGCTTATCTTATTCTTAAGGTTTATTATTAATAATAACTGGTAATTAGCTTAAGGAATCAAAAGGTTAAGTTTTATTATTAATAATAACTGGTAATTAGCTTAAGGAATTAACAATGCATATAACAGATATTAATTAAAGCAAACTTTAGTGAATACCTTCAATATTTCGACATCTTCAGGAACATACAAATATGGTATGTGCAAGCAGGCATTAACAAAAGCAAATGAGGAAGAAGGCAAGAAACTAATATTGTTCCTAAAGTCCTAATGGTGCACTCTAGTGAGCTAATTGGGTTGTCTTTGCCGCTGGGCTGAAGTTCTCATAATGTAGGCTTCCCAAATTTGGGGTAGTTTCATGCACCCAAATTTCTTGAGGTTTGGAATATTTTTTAGAGCTGCTGATGATGCCATGAATAATCTTTCATATGAACTTGCTGTGGTGTATTATTTTAGTTTTCTTCCAACGAATTCTATGGCAGGTATCTAAGGCATGGTCTGCCAGCCCATAGTGGCTGCACTGGTGAAACTGGATGTAGTCTTTGTGTTCTCAAATCCTGATATTCGCTGTCCTATCTGTTTGGCCAAAGTAGGACAATTTACAGCTGCAAGGGACCTGGTATACACCAGGTAGGTCTAGGGGAGGAGTGGTTGGTCTTTGGCAGAAGTTTCTTGCCTTCTTCCTCATTTGCTTTTGTTAGTGCCTGCGTGCACATACCATATTTGTATGTTCCTGAAGATGGCAACGTGACGTTGCCAAAATATTGAAGGTATTCATTAAAGTTTGTTTTAATTAATATCCGTTATATGCATTGTTAATTTCTTAAGCTAATTACCAGTTATGTATGACCAACGTATAAGCCTTGCTACAAGTATTATTAATAATAATAAAAAATACCTGTTTAATTTTGAATAATGACATTGTTTCCTAGCAAGTTGGGCAGCTTTTCGACTGTTTGGATGTAACATATTGTGATGCTTCTGGGAAGTGACTTTTGGCTATTAATAAAACAAATAAATTGAATGATAGTAAAGTATTAATCTTGGTTAAAAGCTACAGAAAAATGCAATAAGAACTATGTAAATACAATTATTTTGCAAGTAGACTAAATTACCTTACAATCTAATGCATTCCAAACATTCTAATCTCATCTGCAGACTACTAAACGAATATGGCTAAGTCAATTCAGGGAGGATAGAAAAGATAGAACAGGGGGAGGAGTACTGTTGATGATAGCTGATGCATTGCAGCCAAAGAAAGTAGTATATCATGTGAATGAGAGTTCATTTGAGGCGGTCTGGTGTGAAATAGTGACCAACGCAACCAAATATACAGTTGGATGCTGCTATAGGCTAGGGATACAGGGGGAGATATTGAATATTGAATTCATGTATCAGCAAATTAGTGCAGGTTTAGTGATTATTATGAGGGATTTTAATTATGGTGATATCAATTGGAAGGAAGAAATATCACGTAGCAAAAAGGAAATGGAGTTCATACATCTTCTACGAGATAATTACTTGAAACAGCACATAACTGAAGAGACATGTGGTGTGAGAGTGTTGGACCTGGTTACTGGTTCAGATGATATATGCATAAGTAAGGTGCCCTCGTTACCTCCAATTGGTGAAAGCGATCATGTGGTATTGACTTGAGAGTTGCAAAATCTGTGGATTTTTCTGTTAAGAAGCGGGTATATACGGAACTACAGGTTAGGCAATTATATTCAGATAACAAGCTTCGGAGTGAGCTTGCAGCCATCCCATGGCAGAACATATTGCAGGGGGGAAATGCCCCCTTCTTAACAGAAAAATGATCTGCAAAAAAAGAAAATGTTATGGAGAATGTACAAGAAGAAACAATCAGTACACCCATGAGCAGTACAAGGCTCAAGCTAGGAAGGTTACCAGCATATTAAGAAAAGCTAAATCAGATTATGAGAAGGCCTTAGCCAAGGAGATCAAGGGTAATCCCAAAGAGTTCGTCCGCTATGTGGCAAGTAAAAGGAAGAATGACTTTGGAAGGATAACCTTAGTGGGTGCTGATGGTATTGAGGTGACTAACTGAGATGTAATAGTAGAGTTACTGAGTGATCACTTTTCAAAAGTCTATCACCCAAGTGAGGATATCTCTGTACCTGTAGCAATAACTAATGTGAGAATTGAAGCTAAGAAATCAGAGGTATTTAATATATTGCAAAATTTAAATGCAAACACTACTGTAGATTTAGATGGAATATCAGCTCCAGTGTTGCGTGAATGTGCAAAGGAATTATCAACCCCCTCTTACTTGGATATTTAACTTAAGTTTGAACTCTAGTATGGTCCCTAGGGAGTGAAAGTTAGGCAAAGTGGTTCCATTGCATGAGGGTGGCTCTAAAACAGCGGTAGTTAATTACAGACCAATCACCATCTCAGGAGTAGTGGTAAAAGTATTGGAAAGGTTGGTTAAAGACAAAATTCAAGAATGGGTGGATCAGGATATGATACTCTATAGAGGCCAACATGGTTTTGTTAAAGGAAGATCCTGCCTTAGCAATCTATTAACTTTTCATAATAGAATGGCATCTGAGTTGGACAAAGGAACTGGCTATACAGTGGTACTTCTGGATTTTGCTAAGGCTTTTGACAGGATACCCCATGGAACACTGTTATGCAAATTGGAGCAGATGGGAATGGATACTAAATTGGTGATATGGATAAGAGAATGGCTCAGGAAGAAATACCAGGAGATGGTGTATGGAGGAGCCGAGTCTAGGATGAGGCAGGTGACCAGTGGTATGCCTCAAGGCTCTGTGCTTGGGCCACTGTTGTTTAATTTGTATATAAATGATATAGGAAATGGCTTAAAGGGAGATATTCAGTTGTTTGCTGATGATGCAAAGTTGGGAAGCGCAATAAAAAATCAAGCTGATGTTGAAAGTTTGCAGGATGATTTAAATACGCTGGTAGAATGGGCAAAAGGTAATGGATGTCAGTTCAATGTGGAAAAGTGGAAAGTTATGCATTTTGGGATTAAAAGATTACCAGCTGTGCACTACATTGATGGAACAGTACTCCAAGAGATTGATGAGGCTAGGGACTTAGGAGTGTTGGTAGATAGGGAGATGAAGTTCAGGGGACACATTGCTAAGGTGTCCAAGATTGCACATAGGATTACTTGGTTGTTGAGGAACACACTGACATTCAGAGATAAAGAGGTTAGTATCCCCCTTTTTAAAGCGTTGAAAGTTCCACATTTGGATTACTGTGCTCAGGTCTGGTCACCTGGATTCCTTGGAGATGAGGAGGCTGTGGAGAAGGTTCAGAGAAGAGTGACTAAGTTGGTGAGTGATGTAAAAAATGCTCCCTACATTGATAGATTGAGAGCTTGTGGATTGAGAGATTGGTTGATAGGCAGAGATGAGGGGATATGATAGAAACATTTAAATTACTGAAAGGTTTTTATAGGATTGATGCAGGGGAAATGTTTCAGCTGTGTGATAGTGATGGAAGAACAAGAGGTCATCCCTGGAAATTAAAGAAGAGTGTGGTTAACAAGGGTGTGAGAACAAAGTATTTTGCCTGGAGGGTGGTGAATGAGTGGAATTCACTGCCTGACTTTTGTGAGCTCTTCGTCTGTAAATGAATTCAAGAAGAGATATGACAGATATTGTCTTGCTAGTTTGGGTCTCCCACGATGAGTCTACCGACTGCATGGAGATACCTGTAATAATAATAATTCCAACTTCTAGTGGTGTAGCCTCTTTCCACAAACAGGGCTCTGGCATACTAGTCATTGTAAAAGGCATATCTTCTCTAGTTGAAGGAGATAATACTTCGGGATTCCATTGAGGCCTGAAGTAGTCAGCTGTCATGTTTGGTCTTCAGAGAAAAAGCATCAGTCTTTAGTCCCCCCCCCCAATATCACTTGCAGTGTAAGGTGACATTGCAAGTGACTCCTCAAGGATAAAGCAATAAAACAATATTCTGAGATGTGCTACCAAATTATACATGGGAACCAAATCAGGATGCAATCCCTAGTTTTTCACCAAAAAGAAAACAGAAAAATCCTGAATAACTTAGATACCAACAAGTCATCACATCAGGTAAGTATTCCACTTTTATGTTAAAAAAAAGTGTGGACAAAACTAACACCGGTACTATACGTTGAAGATACCAAGAAATTTTATATACTTTTATATACTTGGTTTTAATCCATTTCCTAAGTAAGCAAAACAAAGTTTTGCGAGTGAAATATATTGATGTCTAAGCTACTTGTATATATATATAGAGGCTAATGACTTCATACCACTTGCCTTAGCATGTATCCCATAATGCAAAGCACACCCCCTTTCAGGCTTGAATGATTCTATGCATAATGGGAAGGGCAAGTGATATGAAGTCATTAGCCTCTATACACACACACACACACACACACACACACACACACACACACACACACACACACACACACACACACACACACACAAGTAGCTCAGGCGTGAATATATTTCATGCACAAAACTTTGTTTTACTTACTTGGGAAAAGGATTGATGATGATGATGATGATTAAAACCATCATCATCATCAAATTCCTGCCCTGTACCCTCAAGGGGTGTACAGGATATGATAGTAGTACATGAAAAATTAACATTATTACTAACTTCCTATGTACAATTTTCTTCCAAATCAGTCTGTTACTTGTTACGACTCCAACAATTTCAGATCCTAACCACTTTGTACCGTATCAATCCACCTATATCTTGGTTTTCCTCTGGGTCATTTTCCTGCCAACCTGGCAGAGAACAATTGTTTTGCTATTCTTTCTTCACCCATTCTGTTTAAGTGACCATACGAAAAGAGATTAGCGCTGCTAACGCATTCCTGGATGCTGACAATGTCTAGTTCTTTCCTAATATCCTCGTTTTTAATATGATATGGCCATTGATGCCATCTGTTCATACCCCTAATCTTTTTCAGGACACTCATATCTGCATTCTCTGGTGTTTGGTCAACTGTTTTACTTCTGACTCAACTCTCAGATCCGTAAGTTAAAACTGGTTTGAACATAGTCTTGTATAATACTAATTTTGTGTTCTGACTAATTTCTCTCTTATTCCATATGAATTTATTCAGTTGACTTCCTACCATACCAGCTTTGTTGATTCTGTTGTCTATTTCCATATTTAACTTACCACCTTCATTAAAAATTGTGCCTAAGTAGCTGAAATGTTTTACTTGTTCTATAAGTCTCCATTCACAATGCAGTTGATATTTTCAATGTTTCTGCCTATTTTCATTGTCTTTATCTTTTTAATGCTGACCTTCATACCATATCTATTACAACAGTTATTCAATTTACTCAGGGAATCTTGCAGACTTGCAGCAGATTTATTTTGAAGTATAACATCATCTGCATAAAGCAAAGAGCTGACATTAACATCTCCAATTTTGATATCATACTTAATACCACTTTCTTTCATAACGTGATCATATAGATAATGAATAACAGAGGGTATAATGTACATCCTTGTCTCACACCAGATTTAACATTAAACCATCTTCCTGTACTTCCTTCAATTCTAACTGCTGACTTACAACTCAAATAGAAATGCTACAGTTATATAGTGTTAATGGGGTATTGCTTGATATAATGCCCCATTGACACCATATCATCATCATCATCATTAGTGTTTTGTCTCTTGACAGGTCCAATGGTATAACTCAGCAGATTCTCTTCCCCAAATTTCCTCTGTCTCTTGCTTCCTCTTTCATTTCCTTCTATCTTCTTGTTCCCATTATATCATCAAGCATCGTTAGTCGTCTTCTTCCTCTTGGATGCTTTCCTTCAATTTTCCCTTCTATCATTCTTTTCAGTAGGCGGTCTCCTCTTAATACATGTCCTATCCAGTTATGCTTTCTTCTTCTTATGGTCTTTAGTAAATTCCTTTCTTCTTCAACTCTTTGTAATACTTCTTCATTGATGATTTTTTCAGTCTACTTTATTTTCTCCATAACCGCATTTCAAATGCCTCCAACATTTCAGCTTCTTTCTTCCTAATTGTCCATGTTTCTGACCCATATAAGGTCATACTCCAAATATAGCACTTAATAGCCTTTTCTTTAGATTTTTATTCATTTTATTAATAAACAAATTTTTCTTGCTATAAAAGGCATATTTTCCTTTGTTAATTCTTTCTTTTATTTCCATGTCACATTTTCTTGTATTATACTACCAAGGTATTTGTATTGTCTCACTTGCTCTACATATAATTGTATAAAAATTGACACCATATAACTGTAGCATATTGAATAGTTTCTCTCTTGGCACCTTGTCATATGCCTTTTTCCCGATTGACAAAACTTAAATACAGATCTTTGTTATATTCTCATGCTTTCTGAACTATTTGTCGTAAAGTGAACATCTCATCCTGACAGCCTCTATTTGGCCAGAATCCAGCTTGTTCTTCACCAAGCTTTTCTTCCACAAGTCTTCTCAACCGTTTCTGAAGAATATTTGCAACCAGGAACACTAAATAGGGAAATAACTCTGTAATTCTCACATTCAGTTTTATTTCCCTTTTTATATATGGGTACTATGAGAGCTCCATTCCAATCATTTGGAATTTGTACCTCTGTCCAGGCCTTCTGAACTATGCAGTGCAGCCACTGTAAGACTTTTATACCACCATACTTGAACATTTCTGGTCGTATATCATCTACTCCTGCTGCCTTTCCACATTTCAAGCCTTTGATGGCTTTTTCTACTTCAAGTATGGATATGTATTTCATTTAGCAATTTTTCGAAGTAATTACTCCATACTTTAAATATATCTTTTTCTCCTGTTTTTCTGTCATCTTTATCATCTCTAACTCCTTTTACAGCACTCTTTCCTTCATTTCTAAGCTTCTTCAATAACTTCCATAATATTATACCACTATCGTGATATTTATTTTCTATATTCTTGCCAAAGTCCTCCCATGACTTCTGTTTAGCTAGTTTTACACACTGTTTAACTTTCTTAGATTTGTCTCTGTATTCTCTAAGAGCACAAGCTGACTTATTTGCCAGGAACTTTTGATATGCCCTCTTCTTTTCCTTCACAGCTTCTTTTAACTTCCTGTGTCCACCAAGGAGTTCTGATTTTTCTATCCTTGCAGACAACCTCACCACATGCTCTCTGGCTGAATCAATCAGGGCTCTCTTCAAGGCTTGCCACTGAATCTCCAAGGTTTGGTTCCTGTTCTCATGCTCTTTCATTTTTTCTTCAATAATCTTTGTGTATTTTAGTCTCCAGTTCACATCTGAGAACTGCTCAACTTTTATTAGCTTTAAAACTTTCTTACATGTTATTCTTTTCAATATGAAATTCAATTTTATCCTGCTCAAGACTAAATAGTGATCACTTCCAATTTCAAATCCTCTGTACACTCTGGTGTCCTGCACCAGGGAGAAAACATCACTATCAACAATAACATAGTCAATGAGACTTTTCTTATTCCTTGCCTCTTCTCTTCATGTGAATTTGTGCACATTTTTATGTTGGAACATGGTGTTAGTAATAACCAGTACATGTCCTGAGCAGAAATCCAACAGGTATTTGCCATTATTATTAGCTTTGCTCTTTTCTTCACATTTTCCCAAAATATTTTTGTATGTCTGACAATCATTTCATACTCTGCTATTTAGATCCCCACAAGGACCAACTTTTCCTTTTTCATTGTGTCAGTTGCTTTCTCTAAAGCCTCAAAAAATTCCTCCACTTCTACCTTAGTAGAACCTTCTGTGGGACCATAGGCACAAATAAGTCTCAGTGTCCAGTTCCCTATTCTGATATTTGCCCACATCACTCTACTGAAAACTGCCTGCCATTGAAGAAGATTAGCCTCGTTGAATCCTTCTTTCACTTGATTGTCATTGCCTGAATATAACATTTTGTATTTATTACTCAGAAAGATCTCACCAGTTTTTGTCATTTTTGTTTCAGTCACTCACCCTTATTATGTCGATCTGGTACTTATCTAATTCCTCAGCTAGCGCTATTTCTTCGCCATTCAGACTTCTTATGTTGATAGCACCGATCTTTAACTCTGGTGATGTTGAGTTGGGGTGTGTTTTAAGATTTGTTTGTAGCCAACTTTTTGCTGTTTGCTCTGGTTTCCTGGCAAAAACAACAGGGGGGGCCTTGTTTAACTGGTAGACGCCCCAGCTGGCATGGAGTTTTGTCATGTTGTACCATCATTTTGTATTTTGGTTTAAGCCAATAAGAATACAATTTGGTTGGCTAAATCCCAAATTGCCAGCCCATCGTCGTTCGTTCAGTATTCAGGAAGATACCCAACATACCCATCAGGTTGCACCACAAGAAGGTGAGGATTGGACACTATGTCAGAATCCCTGGTCGGTTCTCCGCATTCCTTTAAAGGCTATGTGGAGGTCTCCTCTCAGTTATACAGCTTTGACCCTTCAAGTATATAAATTTTTTTGGGGTCTTTAACGTATTTTACATCCAAGGTAAAAAACTTTCTAACATCATATAGGACTATAAGGTTAGAATTACACCTTCAACTTTGGCTTATGTTGGGCCCATACACAGGAGGTTAGTTGGTCAACCTATAGTACATTAGTACCGTGTATAGATAGTGAGTTGGAAAAGGAAGAATTTGTTTACATTTGATTTGAATGACTTTAAATTGTATTCCTCTTCTTCCTTTCCAGGCTTATAGGCTAAGTGGCCTGTTCCAGACTCAATTCCATCTTTTTAAGGGTCTTCCTCTGCATCGAGTACCTTTTGGGTGGTAATTTAGAATTTGTTTAGGTATTCTGCTTCTATTCAATTGTATTCCTTCAATATATATATATATATATATATATATATGTATATATGATGGATTTGTATAAATAAATAAAACAACTGTTTCACATGTTTGCAACTTATTATAATGCCAATGTATAATAAATTTAGCTTAATCCTTTATCCTTCCCTTTTTTACCAATGCAGTGTGAGCAAACAAAGTTTGCGCCTGAAAGTATCTTCAGGACTGGGGTAAGGTGGTACAACACCAGGGCACTCCTTGCAAAGGTGGAGCAAGCTACCAACACTCCTATCTCAGTATTTCCCATAATGCAAAACACATCTCCTTGCGGATATGTCTAAGGTGTTGTACCACCTTACCCCAGTCATGAAGATACTTTCAGGTGCAAACTTTGTTTGCTCACACTTGGATAAAGGATTAAACTAAATTTATTATACTCTAACCAAGTGAAAAATAAACTTTCAATACAATGCCAATGGTAAAATAAATACCTTCTTGATTATGTTTTAATGAAATATAATCTCATCATGTGCATTTCTTGTTTAAGCCAATACAGAGTATAATTTGGTCAGCTAAGTCCCAAATTGTCAGCCCATCCTTGGTCATTCAGAATCCAGTAAACAGGGTGCACCGCATGAATTCAGGTGAGGACTGGACATCAGGTCAGAAGCCCCAGTTGGATCTTCACATTTGGAGATCTACTCCCAGTTATTTGGATTTGACCCTTAAGCAACTCCAAATTTAATAAACCAACTCCTCTTCCTCCTTTTTCATTTCATCCACCTACGTGGATGAAATGAAATGATTAATCCTATATGCAGTTTATTTTGGCTGTCAGTTGTGCATATTCTTTAGAGGAAAATTGTTGATAGGAGATTAATAATAATGTAAACTTTATCATGTAGTGCTCACATAGTAACCTGAACATCCCTTGGGTCTACATATCAATAAATTGATAATGATGATTAAATATTGTAACTTTACCCATGAGCATGGGAACACCAGTGTTACTAAAATTTTAAAAGGAGTATACAGGTACTGAAAGTTTAGGAAACACTGCAGTAGAGTAGCCTCAAGATCTTCCATAAGTAATGTCCTTAACTTTGGCCTTGGTATTTGTCAGTGGGGTGACAATAACCTTGTCAACCACAGCGTTAAGCAAAACATAGCCTGTCTAAATTTCTTGCAAGAAAGATCTCACATAACTTCCCTTACTTGTATTTTTATAATACAGATTTCTCTTCTAGTGCTTACTTACGCTGAAAGCTTTTCCTGGCACAAATACATCTCAGCAATAGCTTCTGCAACCTCCAAATTCATCCAGCCACATAATAATGCAAACATATTTGGGATATGCCCAAAACCTCTCCAAGATTACTCAGTGATATACAGAAGACAATCTGATTAAATGATGACTCCTTTCTCAGAGATTTCCTCCAGTCACTCTCTCTCTCTCTCCCACACACACACACATTTGAGTTCTTCCCTGTCTCTTCTAAGTACTTTTATGGATAACATTCAGCAGATCTAGAAACCATCGTTCCTCCTCTTTCTTTCAAAACTATAATAACAAGAGCAGCCAACAGTCAACATTCATTTATCATCCAAATTTAATTCCAAATTTAATAAACCACTTCCAAATTTAATAAACCAACTCCTCTTCCTGCTTTTTCATTCCATCCACATAGGTGGATAGAATGAAATGCTACATGGCAATTAATCCTATATGCACAGTTTATTTTGGCTGTGCGTATTCTATTGCCAGTTAATCTTGTAGGATGAACAACTGGAACTTCCAGGTTATCTCTATAAGAGACTAACTTACCTTCAGATGAAAAGGCCTTATAAAGATTCTTTGCATCCTAGATGAGATTTAAATCTAGGTCTAGCCTAGATTTAAATCTCATCAAGGTCAATTTGGTCAAGTAAAACACTTGACCAAAGACTAGAGACCACAGATATGAGAGTCCTGAGAAAGATTAAGGACATAAACAGATGGCATCAATGGCAATATCATATTAAAAATGAGGATATTAGGAAAGGACTTGATATTGTCAGTATCCGGGAATGCATTAGCAGAGCTAATCTCAGGTGGTATGGTCCCGTACACAGAATGGGAGAGACAAGATTAGCAAAACAAGTGTTCTCTGCCAAGTTGGCAGGAAAAAGACCAAGAGGAAGTCCAAGATATAGGTGGGTTGATACAGTAAAAAGTGCCTTAGAAGGCAGAAATATAAGACCTAATAATATTGGAGTCTTGACAGGAAACATTGATTTGGAGGAAAATTGTAGATAGGAAGTTAGTAATGATGTAAATTTTTCATGTAGTACTATCATATCCTGTACACCACCCCTTGAGGGTATATATCAGGAATTTAATGATGATGGAGTCTTAGGGGTTGTTCATTATCCATAACAATGCACAGTTCATAAAGCTGCTGCTGCTGTAACTGTGTGGTTTGTGAACATGAACATTACCACACTTGACTGGCCTCCACAGAATCCTGATCTCAACCCTACTGAACATCAGTGGGATGAACTGGAGTGTCAAGTGAGGTCAAGGGGCGTCCACTCCACAACAGTCCAGGACCTCATTACATACCTAAGGGAAGAATGGCCCAAAATTCCAAATCCCCAATGATCACTATCATATGCCCTGCAAGATTGCTGTGGTCATCACAGTGAAAGGAGTTCCTACATCTTATTAAGATGGGTGCCTTGGCTAATTGTTCTTCGCACGGTGGTGCCCATTGCCTTCTTTCCAAGCAGTGTATAAGTCTGTAAAATCTCTCATTATATGTAACTATGTAACTTATCATGTTTGCTTTTACATGTTTTTTTTTAGGAGATTGCACTTAAAGAAATGTCACATTTTGTCTGTAATATATTATTTTGGATTTGTAATGATTTAACCATAAGCATTTGTTAAAATAATGTCTAATTACTAATTAATTATCAGTAAGTCTAATTCTAACAATAGTGAAGAATTCTAAGAATTGCCATATATGGCAATTTCAAAAGATGCACAAAGTATGACATCATCATGGACAGATGTCAATATGTGACCATATATGGAAATTTCGAGAGATTCGAGTGCATGAGTACAACGGAGGTCCAGGCCTACATAAGGCAAGACGTTGAGGACTTTGTCTTAGGGTTTCCACCTTCTCTTACCTGGGTCCCCCACAATGAGAGGTCTGCTGTCAGTGATCAAAAGAGAATAGCTGTAGGTCTTAGGGTAGCTGGGTCCGTTGTCTGTTGTCGGTAATTGAAAGAGAAGAGTCGTAAGTCTTATTTGGCACCACGTGAGGTCAGTTGTCAGTAATCGAAAGAGCACTGAAAGTCATGAGAGTCCTAAGGGCATAGAATAAAAGATGACTCAGACAAAGAAGAAATTTGGCGGGAAATCAAGAACAAGCCAGCAAAAGGAAAGAAGGGAAAATAAAGGAGCACTTTCGTGTGAACAAAATATTCATGTAAAAGCCAGTGATGAACGAGAATTATAAATACTAATATATGTGATAATTCTAAACAAGAATGTACATCAAGTGTGTCTGTTCATGGGTATAATAAGATAATGCATACTGATATTGAATTAAGCCTATTCAAGGTATGCTTTATTGTCAGCATTGTCATGTTCTAGATTGTGATTTAGCTTAAAAGGAAGCAAATTAGAACTAAGTCTGAATTAAGAACAACAAATGGAATAAATTCCAGAATAATGTCCATGTTTAAATTTCCATACATGTTGCTATTATTCATGATGAAATTTCTTCAACAAAAAACTATATAGACACTGGTATGTAAATAATTTAATACCTAAGAGTAATTATTTACAGCCAACATTTCATTAGCTTAAGCTAGCACTACATTTTTTTTCCTTTTTCAGTTTGTGTCTTCACTGAGTGTGTGGTGTTAAATTGACTCCAATGCTAGCTCAAGGTGGTGAAACATCTCCTGTAAATAATTAATTTTAGCTAGCAAATTATCTATTTACATTCTAGTGTCTACTTGGTTACCTGTTACAGAAACTTAAAATTTTTACAAAAAAAAAAAAAAGTAAATTTAATAATTACATTTGCTAGTCGTAATTTCCCTATTTATGACATCTGGTTCTTGCACCTTACTTTTAGTTGGATACTGTATATTACTATAATGATTTACTGGTTTGACAAAGTATTTAGCATCGTCATCAAATTCCTGACATATAACCTCATGGGAGGGGGGGGGGTGCAGGATCATATGATAGTACTACATGAAAGGTTACATCATTACAAACTTCCTATCAACAATTTTCCTCCAGATTAGTCCGTTATCTGTCAACATTCCAATATTATCAGATCTTCTATTTCTTTCTTCTATGGCAATTTTAATTGTATCAATCCACCTATATCTTGATCTTCCTCTGGGTCTTTTTTCCTGCCAACCTGGCAGAGAACACTTTTTGCTAATCTTTTCTCTCCCATTCTGTTTAAGTGGCCATACCACCTGAGATTAGATCTGCTAAAACATTCCTGAATGCTAACAATATGATACTGACATTGATGTCATCTGTCCAGAACCCTAATCTTTCTCGGGACTCTCCAGTCAGTTTTGAACAAGAATTTTATTTCTAACCTAGCATTCATGTGTATAAGTTAAAAATAGTTTGGACACCGTCTTGTATAAAGCTAATTTAGTGTTTTAAACTAATCTCTCTCTCTCTCTCTTATTCCATATAAATTTATTCAGTTGACTTACTACCGAATAAATAAATAAAAACTATGATCTCCTTTTGACTTTTTAAAGTTATTTAATTTATTTTTAATTTAAAGTTGTAATTTTCATTTGGGGAGATAGGTACCTATAGCAACGTTCTCTTGTAAGACTGAGGATATAGCATGTTTGGCTGTAAGTTTTATATATGTCCAAAACATTTGCAGTGTTGAATAGTGTGGTATTAATTTTTTCACAACCAGGCCAAGAAGTAAACTCTTTCAATCTTTTAGTTTTATTTTTGATTCTTTTTTAAGAGTTGTAGTTTACAGTAGGTACTTGCATGAGACACGAGTAAGTTCATCTTTTGAATGAAATATTTTCTATTTAAAGCAACTGTTGTACTACTTTTGTTAGTTTTTACGATGAGTAATTCCTTATTCTTAGGGTATAACCAAACATGTAACATGGTCAGGTCATCATACAAAGGGTCATACCGCATGGTCCATCGTGCAGGTTACCAAGGGATGCGTTCAGGTTTTAGGGGGAGGGACCCGTTCGAAAAACATGTTACAGTCTCCCTTAGACATCATTCCTCAGCACTCTGCTAGAGGAAACTCCATCAATGGGCCCGCTACCTGTTTGAGGAGGTGTTTAGGGGCAGTACAAAGAAATGGTTCTGCAAAAGGACGAAAATGGCACCAAACTATGACTTTAGGGAACTGGAACATCTTTTCTCTGACAGTGAAAGAGAAGGAACTGGTCAAGGAGACCAAGCACCACCAACTAGATTTAGTCAGGCTTTTTTCAACCAAGAGGAGAGGCGCTGGAAGCTTGACCACTCTGGTGTGAGCCTGACAATGTCTGCTCAGGCGGGTGTGGGAATACTCACAAGACCCCGATTGTCAGACTGTGTTGCTGAGTGGATCCCACTGGGGGGGATGGGTATGTGGGTGTTAAGGCTCCAGATGAAAAACCACAACTTGGCTGTGGTGCAAGCCATGCACCTAATCTGAAGTCAGAATATTCTACCTTCCTAAAGGAAGTGGATGCTGCTTTTGACAGGGTGACAGAAATGGAATTAGTCCTGCTAATGGATGACTTTAATGCACATGTTGGAACAGATGACCTGACAGAGGGGGTGTGGTTGAGAGGAATGGAGACCCTGACCTAAACGCGAATGGGTTGAAATTATTGGACTTCTGCTGTAATAACAGCTTGTCCATAATGAACACCTTCTTCCAGCACCGAGAAGTCCCTAAGTATACCTGGTACAAGGATACAAGGTACAGACCTATTATCTTCAGTGCTGGAAGTTCGTGTGAGGAGAGGGGCAAGAAACCAAATACTAACATCAATGCTGGTAGACCTAAGCAGCTATACTGCGTGAAATGGGAAGCATTGGAAAATGAGGCTGTGAGGAAGAATTTTGCAGATAACATCTGCTCCAGATTCAAAGAGATTCCCAAACATACTGCAGATGTTGAGGAGAAGTGGGAGCTGTTCAGAAAAGCTATCACTGCCTCTGCACTCTCATGCTGTGGCAGAAAGCGGCTTGGCGTGGCAACAGTTAGTGAGGCTCTTGGTGGAACCAAGAGGTCCAAAAAGCTGTCCAGGCAAAAAAGGAGGCCTACTTAACATGGCTTAGGGTCAGGTCACCTGAGATGCGTTTCTGGCACACTGAGGTGCGAAAACCTGCTGCTGAGGCAGTAAAGACAGCAAAACAGAAGGCTTGGGAATCCATTGGAGAAAGATTAGGCTCATCCTATGCAAATGCAAACAAAGTATTCTGGCAGACCATCCGCCACCTTCGAGGGAGGAAATTGTGCACAGCAAGGGCAATTAAGGCTTCTGATGCACTTTTAACAACCAAGAAGAATATCCTCCACAGATGGAGGGAATACTTTGAGAGCCTTCTCAACCCAGGTGGCACAGCAGTTGTGGACATTCAAGAGGTGCAGATCAAGGCGATGACTAGTCTCTCACAGCAGAAGAGGTCCATTTAGCAATAAAATCACTAATGGGCAGGGCTGCTGGTGATGATGAAATTTGGCTAGAAATGCTAAAAGCCTTAAATCAAGACAGTGGTCTCTGGCTGACTGGAGTGCGTCAGGCTGCTTGGATATCTGGGTGAGCATCAAAGCAATGACAGACAGGCATAATAATACCAGTCTTCAAGAAGGGAGACCAGAGAGATAGCAGTGTTGAATTTTAAATGAAAATATTTTTACTAAGAAATATCTCATTTAGAATTTAACAAGAAAAAGAAAAAAACTAAAAGGAGAAATACTTGTAAATAAGTGAAGTTACCAAATTTTGGTTAAAGAATTGTACTAATACAAAATTTTGTAATATTAATTAAAAGTGAAAAAAAGGTCATTTTTTTGTAAAAAGATTATAATGTAAGAAGTTTCTCTTTAAGATATATGTCAGAGCATAATAAAGAAGGATCAAAGTCCATTAACGACAACCTCGGATAAATTGTAGCCCATTGTGCGCGTGCCATTGTGCGAATGGCACGCGCACAATGTTTTTTCCGGGAAGACGCAGCAATCGTATGGAAGATTCCAGAAAGATAGGAATGAATCAGGAGTTGGGCAGAAAGTTTTGAGTGAAAGAGGGCACTAGAGATACGAAGTATAAAATGGGTTTGTCCCCCCCCCCCCTGCATTCAGGGCTTTTTTTAGGATTTTCCATCGGGAGTTGCTGGAGTCAGGAAGAGTTCCAGTTCGAGGTCTAGTCGATAGCAGGCAGATATTCTCTGTTGTTTCGCGATGTCGGGCGGAAGGAATAGATGAAGAAATGTTAGGTACCTTTCCGAGTAAGCCTGAAGAAACTGGCCGCCACATACGTCCACGTGGATCGATTCAATCCATGCTGTTTCCAGTCAAGAATGCGATGAAACATCAGAACAAAGAAGGCCAAACCTAGCCGTGAGTTATAATCACTAAGGATGAGATCGAACATTCGGAGGGAAATTATAAAGAAAGGATACACGGAATAAGTTACAGGAATGTGGTAATGTAAAACCCTTTATAATTCCTTTGTTAAGAAAGAACGGAATAATGTGTCATGGAAGAAACTAGATGTTAGGTTATATAACTCTAAACTTGTATGAAGAACTATAGTGAGATTTTAGTTACCCGTGTTTAGAACCAAATAGCTATTTCTTTAATATTTGTCTGAATGAGTAGTAGTTAATTTGCCATACGTAATGATCTATAGAATTATCGATGTGAATGTTTTAAGAATATGTGTAAGATAGTAAACATATTTAAGGGATGCTAGCTAGAATTTTGTGTAGTGAAATGAGCCTATTCTTAGATGTGATATGTGAATTACAGTTGATATGTCTAACCATATAACTTGGGATAACTCTATTCCTATTGAATGTTTTTATTGTAAATGTGTAATCTTTTGAATCTAATAAATGTATCTTGATTATCTTAACCTGTTTTGTGCCTTGATTCGAATCCAATGCACCACTTGCTAATATTTGAATCTGAGCAAGAGAGACCACGACTGCAATCTACAAGTGTTTTAAGAGAGATAGATAAAACTGATATAAGAAGTAATTAATAGATTGATTTACTTTGTATATTTTCTGAGGGTTACTTTTTGGTTAAAAGGAATTTCTAACCTAGGAAGCTGGCTGGCACAGCTTTTACAAATAAATATTGCCAGAACCCGATTAGGAGGTAACTCCAGACCATTATCAGACTCTATTCAAAAGTCAATCCTTTATCAATTTATTTAATATACGTAATCATTCTAAGAATTGGCCAAATTGTGTTAATAGATTATAATGGTGAATAAGATAAATAAGATAAGTGATATAAGCAGAAGAACACACATAATATAAAATACCAAAAATAAATTAAATATATGACAGACAACAATATAACAGCAGCAACTATCGTGACATCTCTCTCTGCTCAGCCTGCCTAGGAAAGAAGGTGCAGGAGCATAGTTGAGCCAAAGCTCCAGGAAGAACAATGTGGCTTTCATCCTGGTAGAAGCACAACTGACCAAATCTTCAGTTTAAGGTAAGTCTTTGAGAAATCTTGGGAATATGCCAAGAATGTCTACACATGTTTTGTGGACATGGAGAAGGCATATGACCGGGTTCCTCGAGATAAGCTTTGGCAAGTAGTACAGGAGCATGGAGTGGATGGCCAACTATTAGCTACCATCAAGTCCCAGTATGAATGCCCGGAGTTTTGTGTCAGAGTAAACGGCACAAAGTCTGAACCTTTCATGGTCTCCATTGATCTCCGCCAAGGGTGTGTACTGTCACCCCTCCTTTTCATAATATTTATGGACTGGATTGATAGGCACAGCTGAGGCAGTGAGTGTGTCAGAATTGGGAGATGTAGCATTGGATGGCTGCTTTTTGCAGATGACCTAGTTCTGCTTAGCTCTTCCACAGATGACATCCAGCAGCTAGGTTTGTAGCTGTTTGTGCAGAAGCTGGGATAAAGATCAGTGTGGCCAAAATGGAAACATTTGTGGTCTCAAGACAACCATCCCAGTGCACTCTACATGTGAGTGGAGAAGTTTAAATACCTTGGGTCCATATTCACGAGTGATGGAAAGTGGGACGTAGAGCTAGATACTCGAATTGGCTCAGCAAGCGCAATATTGCAGGAGCTTGGCCGTTCGGTAGTACTGAAGCGGGAGTTAAGCCAGAAGGCAAAACTGGCTGTCTTCAATACATCTTCACCTATGGTCACGAGAGCTGGGTAATGACTGAAAGAATGCGGACATGAATCCAAGTGGTTGAAATGAGGTTCCTGAAAGGGGTTGTGGGGCTGACGACTCGACAGTCAGAAACTCTGCAATTCGGGAAACCCTCAATGTCCAGTCTAATTCTTCTGTTACAATAATGAAATACTGTGAATTGGTATAATCAAAAGAACTATGGACTTGCAGAGCATGCTATCAACACTAAATATAGAGCTTATTGAAACAAGACCAGTCCTTCATAAATGTCATTTCTTCATAGAATGTCTTTATAAAGAAAACCTATAAAACTTTACTTTACTGTCCTAACTTAAACAGATCTGATTAACGGTGTTTCTTTTCAACAAAGTCCGAAAGTTTTTCAAACATTGCCAACACTTTCTTTATCTCACTTGAAGAGATAAGCACCTTTGCGGTTATACCAATCTCCTGCAGAATCTTTGTGTGTTGCTGCGTGTGTAGTTCCGTCAACTCCTCCATCGTCAGTTCCTCAGGATGTGCGGCGACAAGGTCTTCGATGTCTCCTTCATCCACCTCCAGGCCCATGGACTTTCCAAGGGAGACAATCTCCTCCAGCACTTCCTGTTCAGGTCTAAATCGTTCAAAGTACCTTTCAGCCACAGCCTCAGGCCACAGCTTTTTCCATGCAGAGGTCAAAGTCCTTTTTATAACACCCTGCCAGGCCATATCAATAATTTTGAGGCATATGACAATGTTGTAGTGGTCCTTCCAGAACTTTCGAAGGGTGAGGTTTGTGCTCTCTGTAATATGTGTGGTAAAACGTTTCTTAAAATTGGAGATCACCTGTTGGTACATGGGCTGTAGGAATAGGGGTGGTGTTGGGTGGAAAGTAGAGAACCTTTATAAAGCTGAACTCCTCGAGGATGTCGTCCTCAAGGTTTGGTGGGTGGGCAGGAGCATTGGCAAGGACGAGAAGGGCTTGCAGGAGTAAGTCACTGACCTCCAGGTATTCCTTAACGGCAGGACCAAAGACAAAGTTGACCCACTGCACAAAAAACTGCCTGGTGACCCATGCCTTTGGGTTTGCCCTCTGCATAACCTGCAGTTTTTCTTTTAAAACCTTGTGTCTTGAAGGGCTCTGGGATTTTCTGAGTGGTATACGAGCAGCAGCTTGATCTTGCAGTCGCCACTCACATTTGCACACAGTGCGAGGGTCAGCCTATCCTTCATGGGCTTGTGACCTGGCATCTTCTTTTCTTCTGCCATTATGTAAGTTTTGCTTGGCATCTTCTTCCAGAAGAGCCCTGTCTCGTCACAGTTGAAAACTTGTTGGGGGTTGTATCCTTTGGCTTCGATCAATTCAGCAAAGGTTTTTACAAATTCCTCAGCTGCCTAAGAATCAGAGCTTGCTGCCTCACCATGCCTGACAATGGAGTGAATGCCGGTCCTTTTTCAGAAATTTTCGAACCACACCACCCGACTGGCTTTGAACTGCTCTTTTGAAGCCTCCTGTGCTGAAGTATCTGGGGTCTGCTGCAGCAAATCTGTGCAAATGGCTCATGCCCTCTCGCAAATTATAGTCTCTGTCATGGTGTCTCCTGCGAGCTGCTTCCCTGTCAACCAAAAAATCAGCAGGTTCTTCATCGTTTCATAGACAGAGTTGCGTAACTTTGAAATAATTTTAATGCCCTTAAACTGGAGTTATAGCCTTTATCGATCCTTCTGCTTCAGAATAGTACATATCGTAGAAGTAGTGCGATCATACTGCATTGCCAAGTCTATTACTCTTACACCTTGCTCATGTTTGTCTATTATCTCACACTTTAATTCCATGGATATCACCTTTTTCCTTTGCTCACCACTGTTCTTTACACTCACCTTCTTTGGACTCATGGTTATACGAAAAAAATTAGCTAAATAACGTGAAGGA
Organism: Typopeltis vanoorti; assembly: GCF_054136105.1. Lineage (NCBI taxonomy): Eukaryota > Metazoa > Arthropoda > Arachnida > Uropygi > Thelyphonidae > Typopeltis > Typopeltis vanoorti. The sequence goes on from NC_143566.1 coordinate 98,747,869, forward strand.
GGTGACATCATCATATAAACCTTGCTAAATTTATTTCAGGATGTACGGAACACAGAGACTTGGCTTTCTGATTGGCAGACTTCTGCCCTTGTACCTATTCCTAAAAAAGGGAAACAGCAATAAATGTAGCAACTATAGAACAATAAGCCTTATTAGCCATCCAAGCAAAATCCTGTTAAAAATATTATTGTCAAGAATCGAAAAGAAAATAGAAAGCAGACCATCAGATGAACAAGCAGGTTTCCGGAAGTCCAGAAGTACACTTGACCATATTTTTACAATACACATAGTAGGTGAAAAATACATAGAACATAACAAAATAATTTGTCACAACTTTTTTAGACCTTAAAAAAGCTTTTGACTCAATATGGCATGAGGCATTATGGAAAATTTTAGAATATTATGGTATAGACAATAAAATCATTAGGATTATTAAATCTCTTTACTCCTCATCTGATATGAGAATTGAAATTAAAAATTACAACAGTGAACCATTCCGAGCAGAACAGGGGGGGATAAGACAGGGATGCATCTTGTCCCCTTTTCTTTTTAATTGTTTTCTGGAATATGTCATAGATGAAGCTCTTCATGAATATAACACTGGAATAGTAGTTGGCGGACTAAGAATAAACAACTTACATTTTGCAGACGATATCGATCTTCTGGCAGAAAGTGAAGAAGAATTACAAAGATAACCAGCCGCATTTTCAAAACATTAAAAAAATATGAATTATACATAAACCTGCAAAAAACAATGATAACCTCAAAATCAGACATTGAACCCTTAAAGATACAAATTGACAATAAACAAATTGAGAATGTAAACAAGTTCACTTATCTAGGAAGCACGCTGAGTCAAGATGGTCGCTCCAAAACCGACATTAAATACCAAATTGCTAAGGCAACTGTGGTCCTACATAAGTTAAAACCATTGTGGAGAGATAACAGAATTGCAATCACAACCAAACTAAGACTAATTGCAAATAAAATACCACCAATAACCGCGACAAGACCCACTAAAATATCTTAATATTTATTGGCTATCGAGCAATGTATTGAAGAACACAACCAATACCAAAGTAAGACCATGTCGAGGTTATTGGTAGTATTTTATTTCTGAACTAATACATAACCGAGATAAGAATTTGGGAACCCTTAGAAATGACACTGGATCCAAAACATTAAATATAAACCCAAATATCAACTTACTGGAATACATCCTAGCCATCGTTAGCCAAGCACATGTATATGAATGCGTAAGCAGGCACAACATACTCAATAATGTAACGCACAATGAGAAATTTTTTTAAATCATCACTCTTGTATAACTAGATTGGTTGTTACCTTTGTTAATTTCTACTATTTAGTCTACTAGTTTTCGCTTTTATACCTGAAGAAATCCTATGAAATTTACCAACCAACGAGAACACTAAAACTAAAATAATCTAATAAAATAAAAATCAGTGACTGAAAAATCAGACTACATACCATTGCGATCAAAATACAGAAACTTCTTTCGAAAAAGGGTAATTTTGTTTTTAGTTCAGCTATCGTGTTCAGTTATCAGAAATTTTCAGATTAATCGAAATCAACACTTCCAAAATCATGATTTGTTATTGTAGCTATAAACACAATTTACACACAAACATCCGAAAAACAATCCAATAGCACATGTACAACGATTGCGGCAAACCTGGCGGGAAATTCTCTAATCATCGGAAAAGATTGATTAAAGGAAGGTTAAGAAATATCGTTGTTATTTTATAGTCAAGTAACCAAATATTTAATATTAATAATAATAATAAACTTTTGTTTACCTGATTGTAGAAGTGGCGGGTGCATCTACTGCGCTAGACCTCCCGATAAAAGCTGTTCTTTCTCATTTCAAATCTATAGATGAACTTTTCCAACCCTTTCTTCGATCGAAAATAAAAGGCGATAGCAAATTTATTTTATATATTATTATTTGCCGGCCTAATTGGCCGAGTGGTTAGCGTATTCGCTCTCCAACCGAAAGGCTGCGGGTTCCAATCCCGCCGTGGGCGTGATTGTGTGTGAAAATACTAGTGGTGGTAGATGGCGTTGTTGTGAATGATGATGGTGGTAGTTGTGGTTCGTTGTAGTTGGTAGACTGAATTGTGAAGACGGAGAGTTGTAGAGTAGTGCCCTCCTTTGATGAGTCGTTGGACTCCTTGGAGACGTCTCATACTAATAATTATCATGGAATCTTTAAATGGTTTTTTCAATTCAAGGAGAGTTAGCTGATCTCTTACAGCCATACTAGGGTTGTTTCTCTTAGAAACTTAACCACAAGCATTGAACTCAGAGAAATCTGAACGTTCTGGACAATGCAATGTTTCCTACTTTGTGGTGTTTCTATGGAATTGGCCATGGTCTTTTTCAGCAAAACAATGTACCATTTCGTGTGATTTTCTTTCTTGACTACTTGTATAATAAATATAACACTTTTTTTGAAGGTTAGTCAAGTGAGTTTTAATTTATCGTCCTACATGTTTCACCGATTTTTGCTATCGGCATCTTCAGGTAATACAATTGGTAAATCTATATGAAGGTAACAGACTAGGGTTTTAACTGACAGTTCTAATTCATACAAAATTAGTATTGTGATTGGAGATGTAATAATACTAATTTTGTATGAATTAGAACTGCCAGTTAAAAACTTAGTCTGTTACCTTCTTACTAATTGTATTCCCTGAAGATGCCGATAGCAAAAATCGGTGAAACATGTAGGACGATAAATTAAAACTCACTTGACTAACCTTCAAAAAAAGTGTTATAGTTAATGTACCATTTCGTTAGACTGCTTCTGTTGGTGTAACTGCGTAGTTTGTGGACATGAATGTCTCCACACTTGACTCCACAGAACTTTGATCTCAACCGTATTGAACATCTGTGGGATGAACCGGAATGTCGGTTTGGGTCTGTCCCACAACATATCCCTATCATATCCACAACAGTCCAGGACCTCATAACATGCCTACAGGAAGAATAGTCCAAAATTCCCGTTAATCCCTATCGTATGCTTGTGCAAGTCTGTTCATATCATCCTGTAAATATGGTCACCATCGTTATTGATTCTTGACCTACCTAATTGTATATCATCTCCAAACAACTGAATATTTTCTCTGAGGCACAAAATAAATAGCACTGTCTCAAATACAGAACCCTGTTGCACTTCACTAGTCACTAGCCTATGTCGGGTATCTGTTCCTGAATAACCTGCTGTGAAGAGTCTATCACCCACCTGCTTATCAACATTGCCAATTTCCCTATACCCATTTACTGCAATTTATGTATCAGAATTACAGCGGTATCATGTTGAATGTGTCTGCCAATTGCAACAGTATAATAGGATAGTAATTACACTTATACAACTCAGCTGTCACTTTATTATAAAATATGAAAAAATTACTGAAGCATGATCTACCTATATGCTGCCCCCATACAGTACCCCATTCCTTTTTTTTTCTTTTACCAACTTCCACAATATATTGACCACCACTTCTGAAGTGAGAATTGGTCAATCATTTGCTACTTTTGTCTCAGAACTATTTTCCCTTCCTTCCCTCGGGACTGTACCATAGCTGAAACTCGGATTAACCATCTAGTCTAAGGCACTACCCATTTCCTGCCTGGCACATTCTCTTAATATCAACCAGCGATATCCTTTCCAAATTTATAGTTGTATTTACATTTAGATTGTATAATATCCTATGTACCTCAGCTTCCTCTACCCTTACATCTACATTAAGCCCGGTAAAGTCTGTTACTGAAATATCTTCATCTAGATGATACTCATGAAATGATTAGTCAACAATTCAAGTTCTTTGCTTCAGTCATCTGCTTACCATCTGAATTCATCAAATTCATTCTACTATGGTTATTCTTTCTTTTACTTGCCGCATATGAAAAAACTCCTTCGGATTATACTTTACTTGGCTTTCTCAGCTAATCTCCTATACTCCAAGTTTGCTTTCCTTATCATACCAGTCACTGATCTGGCTTGTGCTGTTCATGGATATGCTGGCCGCCTCTCTCTTTGAATCTTTTTCATTTCAACTGATGCTTAAAATAATTGTATTAGTTGGTTCATTCAGGTTGTCATTTTCTTCTGATTATCAAATTAGTTTGTAGCCGCATCACATTTGGCTTTGATTCGCTCATGAAAAAAAGTTAAGAATTTAATCTTACTATAGAGGGCCATATGGAATCACTGTATCCCCACATACAGAAAAATGGATTGAGGGATGAATATAAATGATTGTGACAGTAGTATAATATAACAGCACAATAAAGTGAAGGTAATATAAAATTACACTCCTGTTTTATATTATAAAAATACTCTTTTGTTTAGCTGTTCAAAAAAAAAAAAAATCAGCTAACGCCTTTTTATTCCCGTATATACGGGAGTAGGCGAGGCCATTTAGCCCTATCTAACTTTTGGAGACCGAGTGGGCAGTTCAATCTCCACTGGTACCCAATCAGAGACAGATGGCCCAAGGCTATCAGTAATTAAGCGGTACGCAGTGAAGAGAGACGGCTCAAATGTGCCGCCATCTCGTGGTCTCTAACCCTAACACAATATATTTAATGTCTGAAATAATGTGGGTTCTACGGTCGATTTTCTTGAGTTTACAGGACGAAAAACCCGAGTTTCCGGGAGGAAAAACCTGCTTGCCCGTGCCAGAGATCGACTAACTCGGGAACCGGTCGAAAAAAGGCTTAGAAAAATTTCCTCTAGTCGCCGACTAGACTCGAAACCAAGACTTCCTTCGTGCGGCCTAGCGCGGTGGTGTGCAAACGCCACATCCACTGAGCTACACAGGCTATTTGTTTAGCTGTTTAAGTTGTATATTTTGGTTAGTTTATAATTTACATTTTTAGTTTTTAACCTGATTAGGATAAAATAGATTCCAACAAAATTATCAATAACAATATACTCTCCAACTCTGCAGAAAAACTACGAACATTATCACACCAAGCCCTCTGTCCTCCACCTTGTTTTATTGTTTCTGTGTAAATAGCATGTATCCTTTAGCCTAGTGTTTCTCAATCTTTTGTCTATCGCAGACCAGTTAAATCTCAAATAATATTTCGTTGCCCGGCAATATAAAAAGTACAAAAAAACATATTTAAAATATTCATCATGTCATAACTTATAAAGTAGGTATATAATAATGACGAAATAAACATACAAAATTTAATGGCTTCTTTATTCTTGCTCCCTTTCAACATTTACATCAAGGTGTCGGTTGCAAATTTGTTTGCAACCGGACCAGTCAAATTTCTTCGCGGACCGGGGGTTGAGAAACACTGCTCCAGTCTATTTGCTTGTGTGCAGGATTTAAAAAAAAGAAAGAAAAAAAAGAAAAGAAAAAGAAAAAAGAAATAAAAAACCTGTCACAATTGTGGCTAAATCAACTTCATCTAAAAATAAATAAATAAATAAAATAAACGTAGGTTCTTCTCTTCACAGCGAGAATCGAAATCAGGCCTATTCCATTCACCTCTTCCAATGGCGATATGAAGGCGTTTAGTAAGAGCATATCAACAAATCACTCTTGCCATTGAGTTCGCTTCCATTCTATGAAACACTCAATATTTAGCCTCTCATTTTTTTTTCAGTTTGTACTACAAAATGGATATCTCTGCCTCAGACGCAGGTGTAGCCAAATAGATTGATAGATATATAAATAACTTCCCAAGGACAATGCTTCATCGATGATACAATCTAGGGAGCGAAGTTAGCTTATTTCAATATTTGGATGGTTTGTGTGAGGACTCACTTTAGATCATTCCTGAAGGGCTCACTTTAGTGAGTACCGGCATGGCAAACCCGAGGTACCAGATGCTGGACCATGCCTTACTTCATGTAATATACATCTGTTATATTATTCTGTAAACTGGTCTCTCCCCCTTCTTTCCTTCTTTCTCCTCTCTTTGCTCCTTTCCCCGATGATATTAGAGTATTCGATGGCTGGGGTGAATCTTTCCTATCTTCCTAAGTCATTTCGTGTTATGCAGCCACCGAAGGAGGCAAGCTAGCCTCAATAGGTGCCGGTCCCAAGCCTGGATAAATGGCGAGGGTTAATATCAGGAAGGGCATCCGGTCGTAAAACTTCACGGCCAGCTCTAGCTATGATATGAGTCAAAGAGAAAATGATATAAGGGCTAGGACGTATCCCTTAAGCGACGAACAGCCACATCGCCCTGCAGCTGCGAGAAGTGGACGAGGGCTACCGCATCAAGGGCGGGTGCGGTTAAAGAAGCGATCCCAGCAGGAGGAGCGGATGTTGGGAGTGGGAACACTGAATGTTGGAAGCATGACTGGAAGGGGAAGAAAGGTGGCAGACATGACGAGGAAGAGGAATTTGACATTATGTGTGCAGGAGACAAGGTGGAAAGGGGGAAAGGCAACGGAACTGGGAGATGGATATAAATTGTTCTACTCTGGAGCGAATAACGAGGGAAGAAATGGTGTAGGAATTGTGGTGTGTAGCAGAATGAAGGGCGAAGTATTGGAAGTGGGTAGAAGGAACGACAAGATCATGAGAATGAAATTGGTTCTTGGAGAAGAGCGGGTGGTCGTATTATGTGTATATGCCCCACAAATTGGCTGTACAGCAGAAGAGAAAGATGAGTTCTGGAACGTGTTAGATGAAAAAATGAGGGAAACTGGAAGAAAACGAGATGCTGATTGTCGGAGGAGACTTGAACGGATACATAGGGAGACAGAACAGAGACTGTGAAAGGGTGCATGGTGGCCACCGAGTGGGAATGATGAACCAGGAAGGAGAGAGGGATGTGGACTTTGCAGTAGCGTTTAATCTGACAATTGTGAACTCGTTTTTCTACAAGAAGGAAGAACATTTGATAACATTTAGGAGTGGTAACAACAGTTCACAAATTGACTACATTTTGACTAGAAGAAAACATGTTAAGGTTGTGATAAATTGTAACGTAATTCCAACAGATCAAGTGCACAGCAAAACCGACTGCTGTGCGCACTTTAAAATAAGATCGAAGATAAGAACCTCTGGAAGCCATGGGATGAAGACAATTAAGTGGTTTCACTTAAAAGAAGAGAGCACGAGGAATCGTTTAAGGGAGAGGGTGTTAGAGATGATTTCGGATGGACTGGAAAGTGTATAAGATTGGTGGAAACATAATTCAAAAGTAATCCTGAGCTGTGCATTCGAGGTGTTTGGTGAGACATCTGGAAGGATTAGAGAGCAGAAGGAGGGTTGGTGGTGGAATAATAATGTACAAGTGGCAGTGACAGCTAAGAGGAAGGCAAAGCAGAAGTGGGATGAATCAAGAGTGGAAGAGAACAGAGAGGTGTATAGAGAGAAACAGCAAGAAGCCATGGCATATCAAGATCTGTATGATCAATTAGAAACTAAGGAAGGACAGGGAAAATTTTACCAACTAGCGAAATGTAGAAATAAAGCAGCAAAGGACATCTTACATATGAGGCAGATCAAAGACGCTGAAGGAAGAGTATTATGGAGGGATGTGGACATAAGAAACAGATGGAAAATATACTTTGAGCGACTTTTGAATGAGGAAAATGCAAGGACTCACAGAGGAGATGGGCAGCCTTCTGAGGGGATGGTGCAGGACATCAGTAGACGTCACAGAGGCCATGAAGAAGATGAGGAATAGAAAATCGGTGGGCCCCGACAGGATTCCAGTGGAGGCATGGAAGGCACTCGGGAAAGAGGGATGTTTGACCTGCTGTGGAACATCTTCATGAAAGTTTTCCAACAGGAAAATATACCCGAGGAATGGAGGGAGAGTACTCTTGTCTCCATCTACAAGGGTAAAGGGGATGCACAAGACTAAGAATTACAGAGGAATAAAGTTGATGTCCCACACAATGAAAATCCTAGAAAGGGTTCTTGATGGAAGATTGAGGAAGGAGGTGGAGATTGCAAAGGAACAATTTGGCTTCATGCCTGGTGGATCAACAACAGATGTTATCTTTGGGTTACGGCAGATGATGGAAAAGTTTCGAGAAACAACGGGAGCTACTTCTGGCATTTATTGATCTGGAGAAAGCATACGATAGAGTGCCACAAGGCAAGAAGTCTGGAGGTGTGTCAGGGAGAAGAAGGTTCCAGAGAAATATGTCAGGTTGGTGCGGAGATGTTCAGAAATGTGAAGACAAGTGTTCAGACCTGTCTGGGACAGACAGAAAGTTTTCACGTAACAGTTGGCTTGCATCAAGGGTCAGCATTAAGTCCGTTTCTGTTTAATATTGTGATGGAGGTGGTGACGGAGGAGGTAAGAGAAGATGCGCCTTGGACAATGTTGTATGCAGATGACATCTTGCTGTGTGCAGATTCAAGAGAAGAAGCGGGAACTAAACTGGAAAGATGGAGAAGAGTACTATAAGAGAGTGGTATGAGACTGAGCAGAAGTAAGACAGAGTATATGTGTTGCACAGTGGGCGGTGGCCAGGAGACAAATCTGGAGCTGGAAAAAAATGTCATCAGGAAGGTGAGGGACTTTAGATACTTAGGTTCAGCAGTAGAAGAAGATGGAGGAGCTGTGAAGGAAGTGAGATGCAGGATACAAGCGGGTTGAAGGAACTGGAGGGAGATGGCTGCAGTGTTATGCGATAAGAGGGTGCCGATCAATCTGAAAGGCAAAATCTATAGGACAGTAGTGAGGGAAGCTATGACGTATGCTATAGTAACTGTGGTCCTGAGAAAAAATAACATCGCAGGATGGAAGCAGCAGTGATGAGAATGCTTAGGTGGATATGCAGTGTGACCAGAAAGGATCGTCTGAGAAATAACTATGTGAGGGGAACAGGGAACAGTAAAAGTTACGAACTTAGGAGCGAAGATACAGGAGGCAAGGTTGAGATGGTTTGGTCATGTGATGAGGAGGGAGGACGAATATGTGGGAAGAAGGGTCATTTAGATGGATGCGCAAGGAAGGAGGAAGCTTGGGCGGCCAAAGAAAAGATGGAGGGAGCTGGTAGAAGAGGACTTGAGGATAAAGAACTTGGATGTGGTGACAGCCCAAGACAGGAGGATGTGGAGGAGACTCATCATCAATAGTGACCCCACTTAAGTGGGAGAAGCTGCAGAATAAGAAGAAGATGGCTTGTGTGACAACATTCTACATACATACCTCTATTTGCTTATGCTGTTCAGGATAAAATATTGCTAAACACAGTTTATTTTGAAATATAATGCACTGTCCAAGAAGTCATCAGAAATGTTTACAAAAAAATTAAACTTAACAATGAATGTTATTCTTCATAATATTGAGAAATTGAAATTGAAAAATTCGAACTGCCGGCTTCATTCTCATTACGGTCCTTAGCAAGACCAAGAAGAGAAAGAAGCAGGCAATCTGAAATAGTAATAAAGAACAAACGAACAACAAAGAAAAACAAGTTATGGAGAAAATTATTTACAGAGACGTAATGATCAGGGAAGAACTTAATTAAGGTGTGACAAAATCGTATTGGGAAATGGAGTAAAACCAGATTTAAAAATTACTTGGTATTCTTAACATTTATTATACCCAAGGTAAAATACTTTCTACATTTATATCTCCTCCAGAGATTTTTTATTTAATAAGGTTAAAACACCTTATGGCAACTTGTTCTGGTAAAATACTTATGAGCTCTGTATTACTAAATCTTGGTATTTTCTAGCCTAGCTCCCACTGATGAGGCCTCAATAAAGGTCGAAACCGGTCTGGGTAGTGGCCCCTTGCCTTTAATACAAAACATCATACATCCCCTTCTTGGAGATGTGTTTTGGCATTAAGGGTAAATATTAAGATTAATGATCGGAGCTTGCCCCACCTTTACCACGAGTTGACCTGGTCTTGCACTACCTGTAGGATCAGTTAGAATTGCATCAATTGCAGGCACAAACTTGACTTTTTGTCTGTTTGCTTACTTGGGAAATGGAGTAAAACCAGGTTTAAAAATTACTTGGTATTCTTAACATATATATATATATATATATATATATATATGATGTATATATATATATATATATATATATATATATATATATATATATATATATATATATATATATATATATCAGGGGTGAATACTATGGGTGTGCTAGGTGTGCAGTGATCATCGACGAAATATCAGTATCACCCATATTATATTTTTTGTATTTATTCACGTTAAAGACTCCCCCAATTAGTTGCAGAATTAAAATTGAACACAATATACTAATCCATATACTAATGCCTCAGGAGGGTAATAAAGCATTAGTGCTTCATGAAGAGGGCACTTTTCGCTGCGTAAATTGCGACACATTCGCGTTAATAGCCCGGGTGTGCTTTCGAAATGCATACACTTTTGCCCTTTGAAAATATGTGAAGAGGGCACAGTGGGAAAAATTCTTAGAGCTGTAGTATTTTTAATCCGCTGAGAATTTTGAGTGAGCTAAAATTTTGAGCTAAAATTTTAGCATCTGTTATTGGTTATTGTGTCAACCAATCCAATTGAACGTTGTCACTTGTCATGAGGTGAGCGTGTTTCGCATCTGATGTATATTAAAAACAGTTGTTATACATGTTCACTGGAAGTGAAAATTTGAAAGTCGATATTAGGGGAAGAATGCTAATTGTTTTTTCTTTTGCTTGTGCAGTATAGCATCTGTTGAGGTTACAAAGTTTTTTAATGGTATATCGAGACATTTTCATTCTAGTCTTCAGAAACAACAGACAGTAAAAAATATCTATTCCTCAATAAAAATGAATATCCTGTGTATTACTGTATATAGTGAGCAAGTTTTTAAAAATATTTCAGAACTGAAGGGTGTAAATGTCGGAGGTAGGAACTTCAACAACTTCAGGTATGCAGATGACACAGTTCTTATAGCTGAATCTGAAGATGATCTTCAAAACGTAATCACAGAAATTTATAACAGAAGCTTAGACATGGGACTAACCATTAACCTAAAGAAAACAAAGTGCATGATTATATCAAAAGAACCAATAAATATGAAACTGAACATAACTGTTAACGAAAAGAAAATTGAACAGGCTTAGTCTTTTATATATTTGGGACAAATGTTTACAGACAGAGGAAATTCCCTTAAAGAAATAAAAAGAAGAATAGAGATAGCAAGAAAAGCGTTTACTGATATGAAAACTGTTCTAACATCCAGAGACATTAATATAGACACAAGAAAAAGATTAATAAAATGCTATATCTAGTCAAGCCTTTTCTACAACAGTGAAACTTGGACTCTAAATAAAGAAGCAGAGAAAAAATTAGAAGCTTTCGAAATGTGGACCATCAGAAGAATGTTGAAAATACCATGGACAGAGAAAATGAAAAACGAAGATGTTTTAAAGAAAGCAAAAATGAAAAGAACATTAATGAAAATCATAAAAGAACGAAAACTTAAATATTTTGGACATCTAACTAGACAAGAAGGCATTCAGAAATTAATATTAGAAGGGAAACTGGATGGAAAAAGAGGGAGAGGAATGTGGTTTGAAGATATTAAGGACTGGACTCACTTGAATTACCATAAATGTTCCAGAGCAGCAAAAGAAAAAAAAAGGTTTCGTGACATGGTTGCCAACCTCCTTCTAGGGGATGACACTTGAAGAAGAAGAAGAATTGCAATTATCAATTTGTAATATTTTATTTATTTTTACATAGTCCTCAAACCCTGCTTTAGAGACCAAACATAGAACAGAGGGTATGCGTAACCGAATGGTTAGCCTACCCCCAAACCGCCAACTTGCGTACTTGGTTAGTGGCAAAACCAGGCCGGTTATAAATAAATAAACACTAATAGATAAACAAATAAAGGCAAACCGTTCTGTACATTGATCTTTTCTTAAAGCATAGCAATATATACGTTCGGAAACAAGTGTGTTGTGCATTATAGAATACTAGAGCAAGTTGGTGCGAAGTCGTCTGCTCCATACACCAGTAGCGAAGTCATGAAGATATATCACGCACAAACTGCTGACACTCGGATTAAGGGTTAAAAGAAGAATCTAATACTAGTATAATTTAATAAAATGAAAATTCGCTGTAACTTACAAAATACACTGAAATAACTTAAAATTTGAAAATAAGAAAGAGCGAATTTCAATAGTTTAATGATTGCACATTGCAATTCAGGATATGCATCCTTCTTTTCAGTCGTTCTAAGGCAAATGTAAGTTGTACATCTTTGAAAGTAAAGCTCCATATGAACAGTTATTAATATTTGGTAATTCACGTGATAAGACGTTATAGCATTCTTAATATCCCATTATTTATTCCCGATTTCACACTCTTTCATTACAATGCTATATTGAGAGTTAAGGGGATAATAAATCCCTCATTATTTTAAAGCCGGATACGAAACTCGGAGATCGAAATCTAAGCGTGGTATATAGAATTCTGGAATAAATAAAGGAACGAAATGAATAGCATGAATACTTCCTCTTTATTATTCATATTTACTGTTAATACTTTAGCCTTCTTCGTTCTATGCAGATTTATATCTACACTTGCTATAAATAAGACCATAGCTCCAATTTTGTTTAAAATAAATTAATTTAAAGATTCTGTTAATGCCCACAAGATGGAAGCACTTGTCACAAATGGCGTCATTATATCTAAATGGGTGGTTCTGATCATAGATGAAATCTATGATTGTAATACTAAGAAAACAGAAAATGATTAAATAACCACGTGGTTATTTAACCTGTGCCAATAGTTAGATCGAAGGTTACGAACAAAGTTCATCGCTATTTAAGATTACCACGGCTGCTTGATCAAAAAAAAATTGATTTTTTTTTTCATTAACTTAGAAAATATATATACGTTGAAACGAACCTTGACATGTAAAGATAAGAAAGTCATTTTGCCCTTTACAAGGTCTTGATAAGCCCTCATTCATACTATTGTGCACAGGACATGTCTCCTGGTTTCCGTGGTGATTCTGATACAGTGGGGAGAGTGCAAAGGAGAGTGTTAAAAATGATATCAGGATTGTGGAAGACAGATTATGAATATACATTGAGAATTTGTGGACTGCAGCCACTAGCAAACAGGAGAAAGACAAGTGGGTGATATAAATGAGACTTACAAACTCCCGACAGGGTCGTACAGGATATCAGGAGATGGATTTTTTCATTTTATGTAGGGTGGGGAAAGGTCGAGAGAGCATCCTTGGAAGTTGAGAGTGAATGCCGCTAAGGAAGGGAGGGAGGGAGGAACAGTATAAAAATTGAACCATATTATAATATGGGTTTCTTTAAGAATATTTACTGTCTTTCACGGAAAAATAAAATAGACAAAATAAAATAGAAAAATATAATAGATTCCATTTGGCCTTTTGATTAAAAAAAAAAACCCAATGCGCGAGAAAGCTTTATCAGCGGTTTTCAAATGAAGGTGAATTATCCGGTCTCATACGGATGTGGAGTGATTTTTCCTCACCGGAATTCGGGTTTTGCATCCCAGAAAACAGACAAGCCTTCAAGAGGAATACGAAGAACTAACAGACATAATACACTTAGTCTCATAGTCTTAGTTATTCCAGTAATTTACACAATAAGAACCGCTCCTAATTTGAATTATTTTAGTGATAGAAGAACAGAATATGAACATGCTACTTTACAGAAGAAGGAGGGAATGTTCTTGTTATCAGAATCAGCAAATAAGTCATTTTCCATCAGCAGGCTACTGAGGTATAACTTGGATTATCGAAGGACTGTTATATTATTATTATTATTATTATTATTATTATTATTATTATTATTATTATTATTATTATTATTATTATAAATAGTAACACTGTTACATGGTGCCTCAAAGGAATCATGGTGGCGTTCACTCCAACACGACACTAACCTAATATACTCCCCCAGATTTAATTTTGTCTGTTTTGCAAGCGAAAAAACTCTACTTGAAACTTCTACCTCACCTTCAATTGAACAAGCTAATAAAGATTCCGTGTGCTATTGATCACGATGAGAATCGAATTATATGCAAATACACAAATGTATATAAACATAACGGCCCGATGCAAATACCATATGTATTTGATCTAGCACGTCATGTATATACCACATACATGACGTGCTAGATCGGTCTAAAAGTTTCCTTGTCTGTGAGCAGGAAGATTACTCTTTTAGCTTCTTAGGTGTGCTTACTTATGACCCATTTTTTATATTTATGGCCCATTTGTATATCTCATTTCTGCTAATTGAAAGGCTGTTCCAACAAGAGCAGGTACAGAACTTTTTTTTTGTTTTATTTTGTCTTCTAAAATACCTACCCATAATATACCAATAAAAGTTTTATAGTATTTTTTACAGCTAAAAATCTAAAATCTACAGACATTTCAATAGCCGTTTTTGATGCGATCCTATATTCAAAGCTACATATTAAAGAAATTTATAATATTATAATTTTCAAAATTTATGCTGCCTAATATTTGTTATTCGTTTCTCATGACATATTTTTCATTTTAACGACGTCTTGCTCTTTTTTTTTTCTTCAATGCATTTTAAGTTTTATATTTCTCTCTTCTGCTCATCAAGCCGACATTTCAACATACATCGTCAAGCCACCTTTTTCGTCTGCGAACCTTGCATTGATCTTTCATGATTTATGTAGCTGTTTATGTATTCCATAAACAGCTGATGTCCAAACTTGTATAAATCATGTATTAATAAAAACGTATTTGCAAAAGATTTTCCTCACAATACCTTTAAAGATGACTGAATTTAGATTTAAAAAAAAAAAAAAATCAGTTTTTATTGTATTTGCTGTCATCTGTTGAAACGATGTCGATTGACCAGAAATTCCTTCCTTAAAATTTAAATGAGAGTAATTAAATTCAAAACCAGAAATGCATTCACCGACAAATATATCGATTGTCCGTAAATTATATTCTGCGTTTCTAGCCCAATTAACGATCACTGGCTAAAAAGACGTGTGTATGTGTAATTATTAAAGGGATAAAAATCCTTTGTTTTTATATAGCCAGTAAGTTAGGATTTTTATCCCTTTAATAACTATTAAGTTGCCAGAAAACTAGCCGTTTGGCTTTTCATTTTAATTACAAAGTCATAATTAAATAAGAAATAAATTATAATAAATTCATCGATTACTGATTGTGTCAGTTTCAGAAAGTTGTTAATAAATGCTTTATTGCTCTTGTTTATTTATAAGAAAGGTATTATAAGATTACATTTATGAATACAGAGGTTTGTGAAAACAGTTTTTGAACATTAAATGCAATTAATAATTATTAATTGCCTTTAATTCGTTATTAATTATAATTAATAACGAACTAATAATGATTCAGTTATTATTATTAATGTTCAGAAACATGAAAAAGTTTGGAAACTTTGGAATTACATGTTTGTATTAGAAAATAAGTTAACAAAGATTTTATTATTAACAAGGATTCCAGTGCCTCCATAGTGAAATTGGAAGACGAGGGGAATTCTTATAGGTTTTTTTTTTTTTTTTTCATCTCGCGTACAAACAAATCGGCCTTTAGATCACAAGTAATTTTCAGACAAAAAATACTGTTGTTGCTGATGATGGGCGGTAGGTGGCGTTGATGGCAGTAGCGTCGTAGTAGGAGGATTAAGTAGTGGTAATGCTCTAATTTTTACAGTCTTAAGTAGTAGTGGAGAGGGTAAAATGTATTTAGCAAAGTAGAGTAGAGTGCCCTCCCGCGATGAGTCCTTGGACTCTTCGAAGGTGTCACGTAATAATAATTATTTCTTCTCATATAGGAAGATAATGAAAACAATAGCATGATATGAATCCAATATCTTATCATTAATGACAGGTGAATCGTATCCGTCACTACCATGTTAAAATACGACATGGTAACGCGTGGTTTTCGCCTCGCCCACTGTAACTAAAAAAAAAAAAATACAAATGTTCTCTTGCAAAATTCTCTTTCACTATGACTGAATAATTCCGAGCAAATGTCTTTTGCTCGGAATTATTCGAAACACTTATAAATATCAAGTAGAACACCTTTTGAACCTTTCAGAACATCCACAATTCTTTATGTAGAGCGGTGCTTTCCAAACTGGGGGCCGTAAGTTTTGTTGAGGGGGGGACCGTGAAATGATGAAAACAAATTTAAAATGTTTCATGACTAAGTAGATTTTTTTTCTAATCTTAAAAGAAACGTATTTAATTTTGATTATTTATTATTTCTTTTTTGTTCTTTTTTATATTTTAATGGAAAAAATCACACATCGGTGTTGGTTCACAAATTTTGCTTCTTGCGTATTTCGGCGATTAATGAATATTACTAAATATATGCTTATTTATATAAGTTTCATTTCAAAGGTATTGATGAGAAACAAAAATGATTATAAACGCATAATCTTGAATATAAATTGTATTGAATATAAATACAATGAATATTATAATAATATATGTCAATATTAGGATTTTTTTCCGAGGGGGGGGGCGTGAAATATTTTAATTTTTCCAAAGGGGGCCTTGGCATTCATACGTTTGGGAAGCACTGATGTAGAGGACCCGTAAGAGCCCGATTAGGTAAATTTTTGAGATCTAGCCTCTATCGAAACCTTTACTTGCTCATGTGGGCTAGTAAAGGTAATTTCAGTTTTAAGCATTGAAAATAAGTTAGGTGGTTCACATGAATAATTAATATAAATTCAAGAGACTTAAATAAACAGTTATCAAAAAATTGAGAAACAAGAATAAGCATAAAAAAAGGAATATGACAGCGCTAGTCAGATAAAGAATTTATCTCTTTTGATATAGATTTCGTCATGAATTGCTGTAGATTGGTTATCGATAAACACAGTTTTGCTAAGTCACTGCAAAATAAGATATGATCTCTATCTATCTATCTATCTATCTATCTATCTGTGCTTTCGCTAATAATAATGGATAACAGTAATAGCATGCTGCTGACTTAATCTTCAATTAATTCCTGAATATTTCATGAAATCCGATTTTTTTTTTTTTTTTTTTTTACATTGGCGTTGCTATATATAAGTCATACAGTTTTAATATGATTCATTTTACTAATGCAATGCATACTAATAATTATGTAATAACTATTTGTATTTATAACAATTACAAACAGTGATGCAAGAGAGATTTGTTTTTTCTATCCCTTTTGCAACATGTGGGTTCACTATATAAAATGTAGAATCGACCACACTGGTGTGGTCCATTCTACATAAAATATATTTGTTTACGACACTAAATAAACAGTTCGTCTACTTATTACGCAAAAAAATATTACAGGATCTATAGTGGGAAGGACTATCATAAGAAAAAAATCAAATTAACTTAATTTAAAAAAAAAAAAAAATTTCAAATCACATTACTTTAATAATAAGACCACAAAATGTCTAGCAGTACATGGACTTTACACATCCACATTGCTCATTAGGTAAACATCCATCAGTGTATAAAACGTTTATTACAGTGCCACCTCAGCATTTGTGAGGAAGGCAGCAATGGCATGATTTTATATAAAAAAAACTAAACAGTGAAGATGCTAGTCACCTACGTAAGCTCAAACTCAAGATGAAGACGAACACATTGCTGGCTGTACCAGGCATACAAGATTAAGGGTGATGAAAGTTTGTGAACATTAACTACAAAAAAACGTGCACAGCTTACATGCTATCAGGGAGATTATTATCATAGTAAAAACATAGAAGCTCAGGATCAATGTTTTTTTTTTCTTTCTCCTTGAAAAGTAAACATCATGTTGCAAGACTTGAATAGTAACACTATTTTACACAAGCATTTAAAAAACAAAACAAAACATGCATTGTTATCATTTGTGCATATCACCAAAACGCTTTACAAAAAGAAATGCATATGCATAGAATCACCCTACAAACAACAAACACCCTTCGATGGATGTAAGAGTTCAATGTTTTGCAACGTAACCTTTTGATATTTCAAAACTTTTACTACTCATAAGAGTACCAATGTACCAGTTAGTAGAAAGCTTAACTGTCAAATTTGAGTGCTACAAAATTCTTTAAAGTAATAATTACATTGGCATTACTTTGTGATGTTCATTATAAACTACAATAGCAAAATTTAACTGTGAAAACATCTCTGCACCACTAAAAAAGCTGCACTTACAAAGCGTGAGACCACAAGTAAATGGCATTTACTTAAGGTAAAACCTCAACTATACATACAGTTGGGCTCATCAAACTAATCTTAGTATTTTTCTTTATGTGTATTTTTTTCTTTTTTTTATTTCTTTTTTTTTTTACATGAAGATAATGCACTTGTGGCATATAGAACCTCTTTGGTTATTATCATCATTTCTACATAAAGTGAGAGGATCAGAATGTGCATTTTTCACTGACCTGAATTGCTATGTGGGATGGACTCTAGAATGGACTATAGTATATAATCGTAGTAATGAATGATGGCCAACATGAATATGATCCACATCTGACAATAGACAATTTCTTCCCCTCTCCCTTTTAATAATAATAATAATAATAATAATAATAATAATAATAATAATAATAATAATAATAATAATAATAATAATAATAATAATAATAATAATAATAATAATTGTTACAGAAACTCCAGAGGAACAAAAGACAATTTGTTAATTGATAAAATAGTTTTCAAAAATTCAAAGACAAAACACAAACATCTTTCCTTGGTTTGATTACAAGAAATCATTTGACTTCTTGCTACTTACTCGGATTAGAAAAATGTCTACAAATATTTGTCGTGTGTACAAACATCAAGAAATCCCAGTCAGCACTTATGACCATGTGGGAAACTCACTTAATACTCAATTGAAACAATCTTGGTGTAGTGAATATCAAGAGACTTTTCCAAAGTAATTCATTCAACCTTGTTGTTCATTTTAGCATTGATTCTTTTTCAACATTAATTCGATGAAACATAAAATCAAGCAGGAAAAATTGTTCACCATGATAAACATGGATGATCTTAAACGATACAGAAAACCATCCACAAAAATTGAGTAGCTGCACAATACTGCTCGAATTTTCATTAGATCATTTATATGGTATTTGGATTCGAGAAATGTTCAACACTGTCTATGTTCAGGACAAAATAGCAGACAGCAAAAGAATCAAATTTTCAGAAGGACGGAAATAAACATGCCACCCAGAATGACATTTTTCACCCAGAATGGTAGGCACTAGATATCACATTCCAGTGTGATACCACTGTCCCACTTATCAATGACCTGAAGTGGCTTGAAGAAACTCATGTTTGGTTCCCAGAAATGGTTCACCATATATAGAAGGAAGCGACCAGGTGAAACCCAGGATTCTGTGTAATGAAGGAGGTAATTGCCCATCACACTCACACGAAGTGTGAGTCAAGACAGAAATGTAATTCGAACGCCTCCATAGTGAGATGTAAGAATGACTATGTAGATCGCTCTTCGACTGAAAAATATTTGAATTCGATATTCTCATGAAAGGGAATCTTCAAAAGAAGTTATTCAATTGAAAGTGAGTTAGTCGATCTCATGCGGATGGATCAGCTAGACTAGGAGTTTCTCCTCTCGCAGAGAGGAAAATCTATCAGACAAGAAGTTACATTTCTGTTTTAATCATTTACCCAAACAAAATCAACATGATTTGCATATGACCTATCCTCATGACGAGGTGAAGTATACACGTATTCACCTCGTGAATATGCTTTGCCATGATGATACCAGGTGTATCATCATGACTAGAAGTACCTTCACGAAATGTATATAGAGGATTTTGACCTAAAATCTATTTCTTCAGTATCCAATAATGCAAAGCACACGCTTTCGGATATATTACCCTGCATTATGGTAAGGGCCACTACCTGGACAGGTTTCGACTTTTAATAAGGTTCGGTAAGTGGTAGATAAACTCGGAAAAGAACTCAGAACACAGAATATTACTGTTTCAAAGGGTGAAGCAAAATGCTTTTTATACTCCTCGGTGTCTGATATCTAAGATACAATGAAGGGGAAAATTTATGTGCTATTAGCTCGCCCTGTGAGGGCATGGAGTTTACGTATTTTCACTTGATATTAAGATGGCTTTAGGTGTTATATGTTTGTAGGGGTTTTTTTCATTGTAGTTTACGGCTTGTTGTATCAGTTCATTAGGGTGTGAAGTCGTTTTCCAGAAGAACTTTATTGCTAGAGAGAGTAAGAAAGAGAAGATATATGGGATATTTTTGTCCCGATGAATCTGTATGCTTCCGACGAACCATGGAGCATTTAGAATCATTAGTAAACATTTGTTTTGAACTAGTTGCAATTTAAGAACATTAGTATTAGGGGTATGGCTCCAAGCTGAAGAAGCATGTATAATTATAGGACGTATCACCATCTGGTAAAGAAGCAGTTTGTTTCTTGTGTTTAATTTGCTGTTTTTGTTAATCAGGAGGTAAAGTTGGGCAATTGTTTTAGAAATTTGCATATCTTAATATGGTTGTTAAGCTCAATCTTTTGTCCAGCAGTGCTCCCAGATATTTGACTTCTGTTTGCCTTGAAATTTTAGTATTAAACAGAAAGATGTCCCCTTTGGGAGATGCTAATCTTCTAGTGAAGCACACCTACACTCTCCTGAGGGTTAACTTGTAATATCCAGTCGGAAAACCATTATTCAACTTGTAGGTTTTCTTGAAGTTTTTGGTTACATGATGTAGATGAAGTGAGCTAATGCAGGCATGTAATCTGCATAAAGGGTCATGATGGATGATATAGGGTTATGCTGGATATCTGTCATATAGATTGAAAACAGACTAGGGGCAAGTAAGGACCCTTGTGGAACCTCAGCTAGAATATGACGTTCGGTTGAAACAGTTCCGTTTACCTTGACCTGCATTGATCTGTCCATGAGATATGATTTTATTAACAATACCATTTTCAACGGAATGTTAGCAGTAATAATGAGTTTATATTACAGAGCCTGTGTAGCTCAGTGGATGTGGCGTTTGCACACCACCGCGCTAGGCCGCACGAAGGAAGTCTTGGTTTCGAGTCTAGTCGGCGACTAGAGGAAATTTTTCTAAGCCTTTTTTCGACCGGTTCCCGAGTTAGTCGATCTCTGGCACGGGCAAGCAGGTTTTTCCTCCCGGAAACTCGGGTTTTTCGTCCTGTAAACTCAAGAAAATCGACCGTAGAACCCACATTATTTCAGACATTAAATATATTGTGTTAGGGTTAGAGACCACGAGATGGCGGCACATTTGAGCCGTCTCTCTTCACTGCGTACCGCTTAATTACTGATAGCCTTGGGCCATCTGTCTCTGATTGGGTACCAATGGAGATTGAACTGCCCACTCAGTCTCCAAAAGTTAGATAGGGCTAAATGGCCTCGCATACTCTCGTATATACGGGAATAAAAAGGCGTTACCTGTTTTTTTTTTTTTTTTTTTTTTTTTTTTTTTTTTTTTTTTTTTTTACAGGCCATAGTGCCAAATTTTGTCATAAGCTTTTGCGATGCCTAGGAATACGGCTCCAGTGTGTTGTTTCTAATTACTTGCTGTGATGATATACTTGAACAATCTATGTATTTTTTGGTGGAGTTATGATATTGGCGAAATCAAAATTGTTCTTGTGGAATCATTTTTAGTTTGTCTAGTGAATCTTGGAGTCTGGAGAGGATGATTTTTAAGCAATTTTTCCTAGATTTGAAAGCAGGCTAATAGGACGACATTTTGAGGTAGATGTAAATCTTTGCTCTGTTTATGTACTGGGACTATGTCTGAAATTTTCCAAGAGGAAGAAAAATATTGAATTCTGAGGATTGCGTTAATTATGTTAATGAGATGCACAATAGTCTTACTGGGGGCAATAATATGATAACTTTGTTTGTAATGCTATCAGGGCCAAGAATTTTTTAATTCTTAAGGTTCTTTATGATGGCAATTATTTCCACTGATGAAGTAGGTGTGATCAAGCTGGAACTATTGTTAGAGAGTTTTAGTGTGTATCTGACATGGTGATGAATACTGTATATATGGTTGATGTTTAAGTTTTCATATGCTGGTCTACATTGCTTTTCCAAATTCCTTGCTATGGCTTCTGCTTTTTCTGTATCCATATGAGTAAGGCCCAGGTTTGATTGGAGAGGGGGAGGGGAGAGATTTACTCATGTTTCTGAGATTCTTCAAGAGCCTCCCCAGATGGAATGATCATCAGGGGTGATAGATATTAACTTATTTTCCCATAGTTGGTTTCTGTAATTTTTGAGAGCATCTATGACTAAGCTAATCAGTTTGTTAAGGATTATTTTGTCTTGTGGAGCATGTGTATCATATGTTTTCCTTGATTTGATTTTCTTTCTTATTAAGTCCCTGAATGTCTTCAGGAAGACGATGGGCTTCAGGGCAGCTGTAGTTTGGGTGACTGCTATTACAGCTTCCTTGATTTGATTTGTGAGATTGTTTATTGCTATGTCAACTTCTTCCTTAGATCTTATACAGGGAACAGTGCTAATATATTCCGGAAGTACTTTAGATAATTTTTCCCAAGCTGTGAAAAAAGAAGGGGGGACACAGTTGTTCTTGTTTTCCTAGCTGAAGTAGGACGGGGTTATGATCTGACGACAGTTCATTTAATGTTCTGAGGCTGTACTGATATTTAATGTTTTGCAGAATGGCAATACCTAGGATGTCAGCTTTGCCAGTAGGACCTGCCACAACAGCGTAGTTAAATCCTGCGTAACTGAAAAGGATGCAGCCATTTTTGTTGGTATTTTTACTGCTCCAAGATGGATGTTTGGAATTTAGATCCCCAGCGATGATAATAGGCTCCCGAACACCAAGGATGGCATTCAAGTGTTTCTATAAAACCGTCGGGATCAATTTCACTCATATTTATTGACTTATCTGAGATTTACTTGAATACAAGAATTTGGAATACAAGAGCGTTGCTCCTCAAATAATCCTGTAGACGCGAGAGCCTATTAGCAAAACCCCGTAGATCGGGAGACCTATCTGCGAAAATCCTGTAGACCCAAAAGTCTACTAGCAAAAGTCCGTGGATCAGAAAACGCGTGATGTAGAGGGGCGAGTGTCGTGTTCCCACTTGACCTCAATTCAAATTTTCTACCTCCCTGTGAAACCAAGTGTCCACCACCGCTTGTCCTCTTTTCCGTGGGGCCTGCGTAGCCATTTGACATCATGCACTTTTCGTGCAGAAGGGGAGAAAGTAGGTTTCGAGTTGGGTCGGAGCCAGTGCAATGTACACTCGGGAAAATGCAACGCAGTAGTCATATATTTTTCATTATACAAGTAGTAAGATGGCGTATCACCATATTAATAAAATGTGCTGAATTAGAAATAGTTATGGAAAGTTTTTCGCTTGTTTACCAATAAATCATAGTAAGTAAGAAATAGATAATTAAAGGATTAACACAACAATATAATTTATTTAATTAATACTGTCATAAAACATATAAAACAATTTAATAAATCAATAAATAGTTTCGAAGAATAATACTTCTTCAGATTGATTCAATAAAACGCAAATAAAAAGAGGTATTAACATTGAGATTTCTATAACAAAGCATATTCTTTTTAATTCATTCAACACGAGACCTTGAATGAAAAAGGAGATATCATAAACGTGGGTCATTTTTACTGAATATAGCATACTTTGTCTCATCGCTTTATCACGATACGGAGATCTCTTAACTATACTTCCCAGAGTTCATATAATATCAGGCCTTGGATTATATTACGACGGCTCCTTTATCGTATCATCTCACTAGCATCATTAAACTTGGGTACATAAGTATCAAATTCTATGTATGGTATTTGGATGATTTGCCAATTACAGTGATGGTATCCATTGTCGATATGAAAGGCCAATTCAGCTTTATGAGCTCGTTTTTTTCTCCACATCTCTGGATGATCTTTTTGACGAATTTTTGTCCAGTTGTCCATCTGACCAACGCTACAAATACCGCAAATGCAATAGATTTTATAAACTGCTGGTCACTTCATAGGGTGATATGATTGACAAGTAAGATTGTGAGTAGAGGTCCAAAGGCAGCTTTTACGTTATGTTCTTGTAGGACTTTTGCTATTTTGTTTGTAACGTTCTGGATTATCATTATCATCATCATCAATTTCCTGATATGTATCCCCAAGTGGCGTTGAGGTTACTGTGACAGAAATACATGATTAAGTTTGCATTATTATTAATCTCCTATCAAAAATTATCCTCCAAATCAATCTACTATTTGTGAGCACTCCAATATTGTCATATATAACATTTCGCACTTCTAAAGCACTTCTGACTGAATCAATCCACCTAGACCTTGGTTTTCCTCTAGGTCTCTTTCCTACCATCTTGGCATCAAAACCTGTTCTGTTAACCTTTCTTCACCCATTCTATTAAGTGGCCATACCACCTTAGATAAGCTCTGCTTACATATTCTTGAATGCCAATAATGTTGGCATTCAAGAATTTTATATCTTCATTCTTAATATAATTCTGCTATCGATGCCATAGGTTCACGCCCCTAATGTTTCTCAGAACCCTCTTACCTGTGGTCTCTAGTAATCGATAAAGTGATTTATTTCTAACCCAACTCTCAGATCCATAACTTAAAACTGGTTTAAACACTATCATGTATATTGCTAGTTTCGTGTTTTGGCTAATTTCTCTCTTATTCCACATAAATTTATTCAGCTGGCTATGCACTATACCAGCCTTGCATATTCTGTTGTACATTTCTAAATTTAACCTGCTAACTTCACTAAAAACTGTGCCTATTTAGGAAAGAAATATTTTACTTGTTCTATAGGATCTCCATTCAGAATACAGCTGAAGGTTTCTATGTTTCTGCCTATTTTCATACTTTTGGTGTTTTTAATTGCTGATTTTGATTCCAAATTTGTTACAGCTTCTATTCAATTTAGTCAGTGAATCCTGGAGATTGCACTGGATATATTCAGGAGTACAACATCACCTGCATAAAGCAAAGAGCTAAGTTTGGTATCTCCAATTCTAATATCAGGATTGGTCACTTTCATTCATAATGTGATTCATATAGATGATGAATAAGAGTGGAGATAACGTGCGTCCTTTTCTTATCCTTGATTTTGAATCAAACGATCTTCCTGTATTTCCTTCAATTCTAACTGCTGATTGACATACTAAATATAGACTATTCATTGCTCTGTATAAATTTGCGTGGTCAGCCTAGTGGCTTTGAGCTTCGCAACCATATGCCTGGGGAAGGAGTGTCCTAAGCTCGACTTCCGTCGACAACGTGAGGAACTTAATGATCTTCCTCAGCCATAGCCAAGTTAGCCCCTCTTGGGCGTGGACAGCAGGATTTTTCCGCCAGTTTATCTGGGGGTTTTCATCCCGCAAGCAGGCAAACCGGCCCCCTGAACACACACACGGATTACAGTCATGAATACTTAGAGGCATAGGGCTGACCATCTTATCCTCTTATTTCGGTTACGAAATCCAAGCATGCTTGGAAGGTAGTTGGCGTTTAAAGGCACTGGATGGATGGATTGCTCTGTATAATGCTTCATTCATCCCACATAATTGTAGTGTTTTGAAACGTTTTACTCTAGGCACCATACCATATGGCTTTTCCAGATCTACAAAACGTAAGTACAGATCCTTGTCATATCCCACGATTTCTCAACTATTTATCTTAAAGTGAAAATCTGATCTTGACAACCTCTATTTGGGTCTTAATCCAACTTGTTCTTCTCCAAGTTTCTTTTCCACAATGTTTTTCAACCTCGTTTCAAGTATGCATGCATATATATCTTACCCGGAAAACTTAGTAGAAAAATCCCTCTGTGATTCTCGCATTCAGTTTTATTCCCTTTTTTTATAGATGGGTACTATGAGAGCTCTACTCTAGTCATTGGGAATTCCACATTCGGAGCCTTTGAATTATGCAGTGTAGCCACCGTAAAATTTTATACCTCCATACTTATGCATTTATGGTCAAATATCATCTACTTCCTCTGCCTTTCCACATTTCAGGTTTTTTGTAGCTTTTTCTATCTCAATTATTGATATGTACTCCTCTTTTGCATTCCTCTTGAAAATTTTGTAGTACAGTGGTGTCACCTCTTAGTTTATTTAACAATTTTTCAAAGTAATTACTCCAAACATTTAGAATATCCTTATCTTCTTTTTTTTTTTCATGTCACCTTTATCATCTTTGATTCCTTTTAGAGTTCTCTTTCCTCCATTTATAAGCATCTTCATTAGCCTCCAGAACATTTTATCACTTTCCTGATATTTATTTTTACATCTTCCCATGACTTTTGTTTAACTACTTTTACGCACAGCTTAGCTCTCTTACATTTTTCTCTGTATTCTTTTAAGGCATCTGTTGACTTATTTTCTAGGAATTTTTCATATACTTTCTTCTTATCCAGAACTGCTCTTTTAACTTCTAGTGTCCACTATGGTGTTCTTATTTTTCTATCCTTGGAGACAACTTCACCTCATACCTCCTTAGCTGGTCAATCATTGCCTTCTTCCGAGTTTGCCACTGAAACTCCAAGGTTTGTTTCTTGTTTTCAATTTGTTATATTTTTATTTCAATAATATTTGTATAGTCGTGTCCATTTACTTGTAAAAGCTGCTAAACTTTAATTCTTTTTGAAACTTTCTTACATACTGTTCCTTTCAATGTGCTATCCATTTTTATTCTGCTTAGTACATATCCTGAATCTTATATCCTGAACCAGCATGAAGATATCGCTATTAACAATGATATAGTCAATGAGGCTTTTATTATTTATTTTGCCTTCTTCATGTCAACGTGTACACATCTTCATGTTGAATCATGATATTCGTAATGACTAGTCCGTGCTCTAAGCAGAAGTTATGTAAATACTTACCATTATTAGCTTTTTCCTTTTCACCAAATTTTCCCAAAATGGTCCTATATGCTTGGTGGGATTAATTTCCTACACTGCTGTTCAGATCTCCAACAACGACCACTTTTTCCATTTTCTTTATGTCAGTTGCCTGATCTAATGACTCAAAAAATTCTTCCACTTCTTCCTTGGAAAAACCCTCTGTGGGACCTTAGGAGAAATAAATTTCATTGTCCATGTTAACATTTTGAAGTTTGCCCACATTACTTGAAACTTATTTCAAATCGAAACAATTATCTTCATGTTTGACATTGAATACTATCGCTACTCCTTTTACTTGATCCTTATTGCCTGAAAATAACATCCTATACTTACTATTTAGTAAGGTCTCACCTGGTTTTTGTTTTATATGTCTCAGTAATGCCAGTTATGTCCACTTGGTACTTTTGTAATTCTTCTGCAAGTTCGATTTCCTTTCCATTAATATTCCTTATATTGATGGTTCCTATCTTCAGTTCTTCTGAGGTCGGGTTTATTCTTCTTCTTCTTCTTCTTCCAGATGCTCAGTTGGAGCTTGTTCTAATAGCTGACCTGCTTCTGTTTGCCCTGGTTCCCTGACGAAAACAGCGGGTCCTTATTTAACCGGTCAACTTCCCAGCAGGAATGAAATCTCATCATGTTGTACCATCATATGTGCAACATGATGAGATTTCATTCCTGCTGGGAAGTCTCCCCGTTTAATCAATAGAGAGTAGAATTTGGTCGGCTAAGTCCCAAATTGCTAGCCCATCCTCGTTCGTTCAGTACCCAGTAGATACCTACTAACAGGGTGCAGAACTTCAAAGTGAGGATTGGACACTAGATTAGAAATCCGAGTCGGTTCTCTGCATTCCTGAAAGGCCTTGTGTAGGTCTCCTCCCAGTTATTTTACTTTTATCCTTAAGCGACCCTATTTTGTTTGTATATTATTATTATTATTAATTATTTCAATCAATAAGTGCAAATCTTTCTCTTTAACGATATATCTGATTTATTAGTAGCATTAATAGAAACAGTTGCTTCATTATCTCATATCAGAAGCGCAGACAAATACCTTATTGTGTGAAGAAAGGGATGGTCCATCTTTCTGTGGTTGTCAACAGAAGCCATACTACCAGTGTAATACCGCATGGCATTTCCCACAATGTCGAGAAAAACTGAGATGCAAAAAATCAGTCCCCTGGCAAAAGCAGCGACATACGGAAAGGGAAGTGTCCTCACCTCACTGATATCGATATTGACAATTTAGATTCCTTTACGAACAAGGTGAAAAAAATACTAAATTCTCAGATGGCGCAAATCAATCAAAAATTTAAGGATTACAAAGACTGTTTATAGTGGAGTAACACAGCGTGGACGAAATGCTTAAACCTGTGCGCACTGTTAAATTTGATCTGTGAACAGTAGTGGAAGAACAACAGATTCTTAAACGAGAGAACGAAGGGTTGAGAAAGAAATTGAAAACCTTTAAGTCTCAAAACGAAAATGTCATATAGAAATAACGAAAAAAGAACTGCAAATAGATGGGATACCCAAAGCAGGGTCAGAAGAGCTGAACTCTCTAATACAAGAGATTGCACAGCAATTTGTCATACTAGTCACATCTACTGACATCGCTTCTGTAAATCGAGGACCACAACGAAATAAAGACAGCACCACCTGTAATAGCACGCTTCACCAGAAAGAGCTTGAGAGATCACATCCTAGTTGTGAGTCAGAAGGTAAAGCCAACAACGTCAGTTCTCAATAACAGGCAACCCTCAACTTCAATCTACATAAGAAAACACTGCACCTCATATTACAGAAACTTATTGTACCAAGCGAAGGGATCAAAAACAAAAAAAAAACTATAAGTTTCTATGGAGTAAGGATTCCTTTTGGTCTTTTTGCGAAAGGACAATAACACTCGCATTCATATCGTCTTATGTGACTCCGATCTAACTAGTCTCCCAATATGGTGCTTAATCTCCCCTTTCTATACTACAAAGAATAAGTTTTACACTGTTTTCTCACACTAATATAGCTACAATAAATCCTGTCAAATATATTCAATAGGAAAACGTTAATTGTGTTGTGTTGTAATCGAATCTTTAAACAATTAGATAGGTAACTTTTGTACAAATTCTTAATTCACCATACTACACAAAGAAGCACAAAGAAATTCTGGCTTACACAATCAACCCTGCTCAACAACCTCCTGATATATATCGATGTTCTAATCTTAACCGAAGTTTCTATATATGATACAGATGCATCTGTTTATAACATTAACAACTACCAACGCAACACATTATGTAGACCACAAAAAGGAGAAGGCGACATAATCGCATTTGTAAATGAAAAGCACAATGTGACCGAAACCACACCTACTTTCGAACATTCAGAAACATTACAATTGGAAATCATGACTAACTACAACCAAAATAGATGATAAACACAATATATAGACCCCCCCCCAGATAGATACCCACTCAGCTTCCTACAATAATTAGAAAAATGGCTAAATCACATCAACTAGTGCACAAAGTCTACTTTGTGCACTAGTTGGGTAACAGATAGACTTATCCTAATAGGTGATATTAATATTAACACCCTCGACCGTGGCTCTCCAACTACTAATATATATCTTGATATATTAAGCCAGTACAATATAAACCGGACTATAAGTTCCCCAACAAGAGAAGGAATTCTAAACGACTCACTAACACAATCATGCATAAACCACATAAACATACGAGCTCCTACTAATACACATACGTCATCGGTATCACCACTAAATTAGCTGACCACTACTTTATCGCAATCACCCCACAAGACCACAGTTACATGCTATAAAACCCCACTAGATTAACACCACACAACCATCATAGTATAAAGAATCTCTGATAACCTTATGAAAGACACAAACTGGAACAAGTACTTACTATAAATGATACAATAATTTTATACGACAGTCTCAAATTTCTGTTTACAGAAATATACAGAAAAGCAATAAAACACCAAAGAAACAGGACATGTGCACTAAATAATCCATGGATAAATGAGGAAATCTTTAACAGCATTGCAATTAGAAACATTTTATCAAAGACAGTAAAAAGTCACCCAATGACATTCACCTACAAATATTGTACAAAAACACAAAAAATCAACTAACAACAAAATTAACAACAACAACAAAACTAACAACAACAGGCTCTACTGAGCCTGTGTAGCTAAGTAGAGCCTGAGTAGCTCAGTAGAAGTGATGTTTGCACTCTACGGCGCTTGACTACACGAAGAAAGGATTTGGTGGTTCAAATCTAGTCACCGACTAGAGGAAATTTTTCTAAGCGTTTTTTCGACCGGTTCCCGAGTTAGTCGGTCTCTGGCATGGGCGAGCGGGTTTTTTCTCCCGGAAACTCGGGTTTTTCGTCCCGTAAACTCAAGAAAATCGACCGTCGAACCCACACTATTTTCAGACATTAAAAATATTGTGTTAGGGTTAGGGACCACGAGATGGCGGCACTAGCTTGCCGCCTTCTTCACTGCGTACCGATGAATCAGTGATAGCCTTGGGCCAGCTATTTCTTTGATTGGCTACCAGTGGAGATTGAATTGCCCACTCAGTCTCCAAACGTTAGATAGGGTAAACGGCCTCGCCTACTCCCTATATGGGAACAAATAGGCGTTAGCTGATTTTTTTTTAACAACAAAATTAGTAGTGAAATAATATAGAGTTACTTTCATAATGAAAGTAACTCTATTACGGTGTGTTATAATGAAAGTAACATTATGAAAGAAACATGGTCCAAACTTAATGAGCAATTAACCAGAAAAAGGAAAACCTCCCCAAAGAGATTTTAACACTAAGAACTTCAGCCAGGAGAAGAACCAGAAGAAACTAGCAGAATCATTTAACTACACCTTTACTTTTAACGAAATAAGCAAAGCTCTCAAAAAAAAAACAAGTTCGCCGTTCTTATACTGCTCGACCTAACCAAAGCATTTGATACACTTGAACATGACATACTACTCACGAACTATACTCAATAGGTATAAGAGGAACACTGCATACATGGTTCAGGAACTACCTCTCAAACAGGACACACACAAGTAACAAAAATAGGTACATGTCACAGCCGGGGTATACAAATAAAACACGGTATCCCTCAAGGCTCCATATCATCACCCATTCTATTCAACATACACATTAACGATGTTCATAACATGGCCATAAGAAATCAAATATTTCCGTGCGCAGATGACACCGCACTACTAGCAGTCTACACAGACATTAACAGGACTCTCTCCAAAGCACAACAAGATCTAAATGAAATCACAACATACTTCTACCAAAACACAATTGTAATCAATGGCACCAAAAGACAGATGTTGATAATACACAAGCCAAGAATCATACGTCCCGCACCACTATCGATACACTGTCACACATACCGCTCCATTAACAAAAAAAAAAACCTGCCAATGTCCCGAAATCAAACCTGTAACACATGCAAAATACCTTGGTCTCTACATAGATTGCCACCTTAAATGGACAAAACATATAGAATAACGACATACCAAACTCCTGATCATCGCAGCAAATTCCAAGTAAAAAAACTCCTATATCGGGGTATCTGTGAATCCCTACTCAGATATGGTATAACAGTCTATGCAAACACATCAAACAGCCACCTAACAAAAGAAAAATTACATAAGAAAATTGTGTCAACAGTGATTTGGATACCTTATACGCAACAACCAATATCCGACCAGCACATGGCGATACACAGAATCCTGAGCATTAAAAATCTGAAACACTACATGACATTAATAAGGAATTACTTCAACATCACCTATCGAACAACAGAGACATATATCGTATAACACGACCTACAACAACTCTCTACATCCCTACACCCTTCAACAACTTATACGGTTCTTTTGTGAGATCACATCAGATACCCACGCTACTCAACACCCCACCAAGAAATTTAAAACACATAGATAACTACAGAACATTAAAACACGAACTCTGGAAAATATACCAACAAAGTTAATATACCATTAACACTAATATACACATCACAAATCACCAGCATCCAATGCCTACATTCCATCCATAAACAGTAACAACAACATAAATAGTAAAGGCTAATCCTACTCTCTTCATAAAAGCTAACCCAAGCTTCGAAGTAGGTGGGATTAATCCGCCTCATTCATACACACGTAATCCTCATAATCAAACACTGCAAATTATGTAACAAAACAGTCAGTACGGTGTGTAATAATAATAATGCAGATACAGATATGTATATTATTTAAGCGTCAGTGTTTTAGTGTTTTTTCTTTTTTCTATCTTTTATAATGTCACCTGATGAAGGCTGTTACAAGCCGAACCTAGTCGTGTTATTATATTAAAACCTTTTTACTCAAATCTCAATTCTAGTTATTCAATTCTTTATAAAAATAAAAAAATAATATATATGAATTTGTATCCAAAGAAAAAAAGATTGAAAAGAAATAATGTGCCTTAAACTGCGTACAGTATAATGTACAGGGTATCAAGTGTAATATGCATTAATTGTAAATACTCTGTATGATGAAAATGAAAAAATTGTTATTTTATACATAATGTGTAAACATGCAAAAAATATCTGTAATAATCATCTGTAAAAATCATATATATAATTATCTGAGACATTATCATACTATTATTATTAGTATTCATTATTCACAAATTGCATGTAATCTTCATTGTTAATATTAGAAGAACTCTTGTTTAAATATAGATGCAAAAAGTATTATTATCAAAACTTTAATTGAAATGCAATGTAGAAAATGAATCACATATGCAGCGCTCAGTGCTGAATTTTGTAAAAATTACGAGTTGGAATGTCATTAAAGATGATTATTGTAATTGTATAAATATTTCAGAAATGAAATCAATAAAAAAATATTATTATTATTATTATTATTGTGTTAAATTATTGTGTTAAATATGTGTTTCCAACACCACCGTCTCCGAAACCATAAAACACAGCTTCATGAAAGACGAAAAACCTATCCAACAACTAGCAAATGACTTTAACCAATACTTTGCATACTCCATCCAAGAACTGCTCAGAAATATTCCCCCAATCACAAAACGTGACCCTCCACTTGGACCGCTATCAAAACAGACATTATGGTTCCCAACCATAAAAGAAGCGGAACTTCTCTCTGCAGTACATCAAATCAAACCAAACAAAGGCACAGGAATTGATGGTATCAGACCTAAAGATATAAAGCAACATGCAACTAGTTTAAGTCCTATCCTACTAAAATTAATAAATAAAATATTTAAAACAGGACAGATACCTAGTATGCTAAAGACCGCCATAATCACACCCATATACAAACATGGAAAAAGAAATTTAATCAGCAATTAAAGATCCATAGTAACATTACCAATTATCTTTCAAATTATGGAGCGGATCATACCGAAAAAACTCACAGCATACACTGAGATCTTTTATATTATTCCCAAAACACAATATGGTTTTCAGAAAAATAAGGGAACAACATCTCTCTTGGAAGACTTCGCAGACGTAATTAATACCGCCTTAGACAAAAACAAAATTGCCACGGTAGTCTTTATTGATCTAACTAAAGCATTCGATACACTCACACATCAAACCTTGTTAAAAAAGCTGAGGCATGTTGGAATAGACGGGGCCTCTTCACAGGTGGTTTACAAACTACTTTCAAAATAGAAAGCATATCACACGTATCGGATCAAACCGAAGCAGAGAGCTACCAGTAACCTGTGGAGTACCACAGGGAGATGTACTCTCCCCAAATCTATTCAACATTTACACGCACGATATTAATCAGCTACCACTCAAAGGTAAGATATTCCAATACGCAGACGATACAGCAATAATATCCATCCACAATAACGCAAGCATAGCCCAAACAAATATGCAACATGACATAAATCTGATCATAGACTGGCTCACTCCATACACCTAAATTCAGAAAAGACAAATCAGATATCCACTGACGCGACCAGTTGATAACAAATATATAACCATCCGACATCCACTTTCCAACATAAAAAACACACAGAACAGCAAAACCAACCACTACAATCACTCAGGTTGAAACAATACGATACCTTGGAATTTACTTCGATGCAGATATGAACTGGAATAGCCACATAAACCATCTAAAAAACAAACTCCGAACAATAAGTGGCAAATTCTACAGGTTAAAAGATATAGTTCCCATACG
Organism: Typopeltis vanoorti; assembly: GCF_054136105.1. Lineage (NCBI taxonomy): Eukaryota > Metazoa > Arthropoda > Arachnida > Uropygi > Thelyphonidae > Typopeltis > Typopeltis vanoorti. Next base: position 98,782,025 of record NC_143566.1, read on the forward strand.
CCTAAGAAAATTCCAAAGTATACTAATATACGCTATAACAACGTATGCTTTCTGTGCACCTTACAAATTAAATAGATTAATGTCGCTACAGTACAAAATGATAAAACTGATCTTTTGGGAACAAAGAGAAAATAACGAAATTTATATACACTGCAATGTCAGAACACAAAATACTGACAGCAAAACATTTATGTCGCTATGCAGCTTTGCTAAAATATTATTTCGATGCCAACTACAGGACAGTCAGAAATACATACCGTATAACAAGACCTCAGACAACAACAACAACAACGTTACTGGCTTGCTGGGTGAAGCATAAAATGCTTTTTATTTTCCCCTTTATCTGTGTGGAGAAGCTTGATGGGGAGGTTGTGAGACTTATGCTCGCACTTTGTGAACTATGGAGTTAGCTCTGTTCTGCTGAAAGCAGGATTGCCTTGGGTCTTTTGTGTTTTTGATAGTCATGTTCACTATAACTGGAAGCTTGTCTGATTAGTGGATTGGGATGAGAATGTGCCTTGCTGAAGAACTTTTCCGCATGGTCATGAAGGAGAGAACGGATGTCAGGGGTTCCGGTTTCTCTGTGGATCTGCGTGTTTCTGACGAACCATGGGGCGTCTATGATCATCCGCAGGCATTTGTTTTGTATCCTCTGTAGTTTCTGGATGTTAGATTTGGATGTGTGACTCCGTGCCGGGGATGCATATGTGATTACTGGTCGAATTACCATCTTATATAATAACAGCTTGTTGAGTTTATCCAATTTGCTGTTGCGATTGATCAGGTGATAGAGTTGGGCTATGGTTCTGGATGTCTTTGTGCCCATGAGCTTGATATGGCTGTTGAAATTTAGCTTTTTGTCTAGCTGTACTCCAAGGTATTTGGCTTCTGTCTGCCATGGTATCTTTTTTCCGAGAAGTTCAATGTCATCTTGGATGAAGGCTTTGCGTCTGGTGAACAGTATAGCTGAGCTTTTGACGGGGTTTACTTGTATCCTCCAGTCCGTGAACCATTTCTCTAGCTTTGTGATAGTATCCTGGAGACGACTGATCGCCAGGTGTGGGCGGAGAGATCTTGTCATTATGGCTGTGTCGTCAGCATATAGGGCTGTGATGGTAGTCCTCAGGTTCTGTGGAATGTCAGCTAAGTAGATTGTGAAAAGTAAAGGAGCCAAAAGAGATCCCTGTGGTACTCCTGCCAGGATTTTGCGCCTAGTTGAGATGGTGCCATTTATTTTTATCTGCATGGATCTGTCAGTGAGGTATGATTTTATTAGATGGGTAAGGTTTGTTGGAATGTTGGCCTGAATGAGTTTATAGAGTAATCCTTGATGCCATACCTTATCAAAGGCCTTGGCAATATCCAGAAAAACTGCAGCTGTGTGAAGGTTCCAGTTGTATCCTTGAGTGATATGCTCCACTAGTCGGTGTATTTGTTGCACTGTGCTGTGCATACGGCGGAAGCCAAATTGTTCGTTTGGAATTATTTCTAATTGATCTGATTTTTCTTGTAGTCTTGAAAGGATAATTTTTTCAGCAATCTTTCCCAGGTTGGAAAGCAGGCTTATTGGACGGTAGCTTTGCGGGAGTTGCGGATTGTTTCCTGGCTTTTTTATTGGTATGATGCCTGCTGTTTTCCATGCAGAGGGGAAGTGTTGTATCCTCAATATTGCATTGGTTATGTTAACCAGGTGCATAATAGCTTTTCTAGGAAGTAATTTGATGATTCTGTTAGTAATTCCATCTGGCCCTGGAGCTTTTTTGTTGTTTAGATGTTTTATGATGTTGGTTATTTCAACTGGAGTAGTGGGGATGATGCTGGCTGGTTTGTCTTCGGACTGACTTAAGGTACGCTTGACCTGCTGGTGGACTTTATATATGTGGGTGATGTTTATATTATCATATGACGGGCTGCATTGTTTTTCTAGGTTTTCTGCTATTGCTTCTGCTTTTTCTTTATCAGTGTGCGCCTTTCCATGAGCAGTTTGCATGGGCGGTAGGGGATTGTGTTTAGTGCGCAGAATCTTCAGAAATTTGCATATTGTGTGATCTTCTGGGTTGAGTGATGATAATTTATTGTCCCAATCCTGGTTCCTGTGGATTTGAAGTGCTTTTCTGACTTGGTTGTTCAACTTGTTCAGAGTTTTCTTGTCCTGTGGGGCTCTTGTGTTGTGGTATCTTTTCCTGGCTTTGTTTTTTGTTCTGATGAGGTCCATTATGTTTTCTGGGAGCCGACCGGATGGGTGGTTGGTTGTGGTTTTGGTGACTGCTTCTAGTGCTTTTTTAATTTGGCTTGTTAAATTGCTTATTGCTTCATCTATGTCTTCTTTTTTGTGGATGATTGGTACAGGACCAATGTATTCTGGTAGGATTTTAGCTAGCCTATCCCACGATATGAAGGTGTGCTGGTGGGCTAGTTGATCTTGCATGCCAAGTTTGATCAGGATTGGGTTGTGGTCGGATGATAGTTCATTGAGCGTCTCTAGTTTGTATTGATAACTGATGTTTCTAAGGATAGCTATGTCAAGTACATCTGATCTGCCATGAGGGCTGTAATGAGTGTGCTCAGTGGGTCCTGCTACCACAACTGAGTTAAGTGTTGAATAGTTGTGTAGTATGCGACCACTTCTGTTGTTGGTGGTGCTGAACCATGCTGTGTGTTTGGCGTTCAAGTCACCAACTATGATGGTGGGGTCTGTGGTGTTGAGGACTGCATCCAGGTCTGTTGTCAGTAGAGGATTGCTTGGTGAGTTGTAGGCAGCAAATATCTTGAGGCTTCCAGAATTGTTTGTGTGGACTTGTATTCCTGTGGTTTCCAGGTTTGTAGTCTGTGGGTTGGATATGGCATTGTGGTGGAGGTATGGTTTGATGTAGATGGCAGTGCCTCCCCCTCTGGAGCGGAGTCTGTCCGTTCGGTATATTGTGTATCCTCTCACTTCTGGGTTGTTGGCAGGCCTTAGGTGGGTCTCGTTGATCAGCATTATGTCCGGGTTGTGTCTTTGTGCGAATTCCTGTAGTTCTAATGTTTTGTTGGTGAGGCCATTGGCATTCCAGGCTGCAATTAGAAGCGAGTTAGGTTTTACTTTTGTTTTATTCATAGTTGAGTGCTGTGAGTATGGAATGGGTTCCTTGCAGGAATCTCTTTGTGGAGGATGGAGTTGGGTTTGTTCTGCTGAATTCCTGCAGCATAGTGGCTAGCGAAGCAGTCAGTATTGCTGTGATGTTGGAGCCCATTTGATTGCTTTGTATTGTGTCCTTTGGGCGGGCTGCTTCTGCATAGGTCTTGGTGGAAGGTTGAGCCCTTTCCTGACTTGGATTGGGTTTTGATGGTTTGATGACTGTGCAGCAGAGATGCTTTGAGTGGTGGTCCAGATTGGGGGAGGTTGGACGGGTCTTGTAGTTCCGTGATTTCTGGGATGGTGGCTGCATCCTTTGTAGTTTGCTGGGTGGGGATCTCCACAGTTGGCACATTTGGCTGGTGTGGTTCTTGCTTTTGTGCATGTAATGGTTTGATGCTTCTCGCCACACTTCAGGCATCTGAACTCGGCTTTACAGAGTCTTTGGGCATGGCCAAACTTTTGGCAACGATGGCATTGCCCTGCTGATGCCCTTTTCCTGAGTGGCTCTGTTGATATTTTAAGTCCACAGACCACAGTTATGTCATAAATTTGTCTCTGTGTGTTCTGTATCTCAACTAATACTAATGGCATCGGTTGTTTATCGGATCTGTACATCCGGCTGACTTTGATAGGTGTTAGGCCCTGCTGGGTAAGGTCAGCCGCGATCTCCTCGGAGGTAATGCCTTCGGTGACACCTCGCAGTACAACCTTTAGATTTCTTTCACTGCTTAGTGCGAAGGTGTGGTACTGTAGTTTGTTGTTATCCATCATTTTTGTTATTCCTCTGTAGTCTGTGACTGTTGTTGGTTGAATTTTTACACCTTCGTCGGTGTTTCTGGCCCAGAAGTATCCAATTTGATGTTCTCTTAGGTTTCTTGCAACTGTGGTCCATTTTTCTTTTTCACGGAGAATTACCGGGGGGACCTTTTCCCTTTTTTCAGGGACTATTTGTGAGGGTGTTTCGTTTTCCACATGATCATCCTCGATTCTTCGTCTCTTGCCCGTCTGTTCTCCTCTGAAGACCGTCTGACTGTGGTTCTCGGGCAGGGAGATGGATGTGTCATTGATCTCTTCCACTTCGCCCTCCATATCATCGGATTCTTCCGGCTGTGTGTACAGGTTTAGGAAACCTGGCCATTCAGTATTAAATTTTTTAAGCAGTAATTTAAACAATTTTAATGCTTGCTCTTTGTTTAGATGCTCTAGCAGATCAGTAATATTATCCATGTCTGTTTTATTTGTTGTTATATCTAGTAGGTAGTGATTGGAAAATTGCTTATGATCGCAATTAGAAATCCCGCAGGTCTTGAGACCTGCCAGCAGAAATTTTGTAGAGGATATTGCAGATGAAAAGGATTGCCAGCAATATCGAGCGATTAGCTAAATGCGCAAATCAATAGCATATGAAATTTCAGAAAATGAAGAACGCTTACCTCTATATATATCATTTATCATTCAAAACTATCGCACTGAACTAATACGCGAGCCGCCATTTGCATTTCTTCGACCTCAGACAACGAATTATATCACATATAAATACAATAATCACTACGGAAAGGCCACGCGAAACTTGTACATCCCAGACATGATAAACAAATTACCTTTTGAATACAGAAACCTTACAAACTACAATAGCCTGAAAAGAGCTCTAAGGACGTACTATGAACAAGAATCACGCACCCAAAATACCATACAAACTTAATGAAACACAATATATTCGCTCAGGCTTCCAGTTCAGTGACACATCTACACATTTCAAGTTATCGTGTGTGTGTGTGTGTGTGTGTGTGTGTGTGTGTGTGTGTGTGTGTGTGTGTGTGTGTGTGTGTGTGTGTGTGTGTGTGTGTGTGTGTGTGTGTGTGTGTGTGTGTGTGTGTGTGTGTGTGTGTGTGTGTGTGTGTGTGTGTGTGTGTGTGTGTGTGTGTGTGTGTGTGTGTGTGTGTGTGTGTGTGTGTGTGTGTGTGTGTGTGTGTGTGTGTGTGTGTGTGTGTGTGCGTGCGTGCGTGCGTGCGTGCGAATTTCTCAATCATAGATTTCATAGCTTCCCAACACAGCAAAAAAAACAATAAATAATAACCAACTGGCGTCATCCTCAGATAAGCTTACATATTAGTTTCGAGGATGAAAGCATAGAAATTAGTTCTCATCCAAGACGTATCATATGTAACCGAATGCATGGATGGAATGTGCGTATCATATGTAAACCAATGTATGTAATGTATGTATTATATGTAAACAACTGCATGTAATGTAATGTAAGTATCATATGTAAACAAATGTAAGTAATGTATCATTTATAATCAAATGTATGTAATGTATGTAATAACTGTAACAAAAGTATGCAATATAAAGTGATTATATCCATTGATATTGTATATATAGAGTGTAAAATTGCAAAGAAACATCTGTAATAATCATCATTATGAATATTATAATAATATACGTTGTAAACAGTTATTGTTATTATTATTATTTAAAAAATCTTTATGTACGAAAAAGTATTTGTTATGCATAATTGTGTTTATATAATGTATGTAATTTATCTGAGAAATAATAAAAATGTTAAAAAAAATTATTATTATTATTTTATTCACATAATTGATACACAGTCGAAACAAGATATCATATAAATAAAAATATGACTGGTGATTCAGAACAATTCAGATTCTACCCAAGAATCTAAGAATAGTCCGTCAGGTAGCGTCGTAAAATATGGACTGTTCCAAGTGATGCTACTTTTTGTAGGTCATATGGATTCAATTCATTGATTTTTAACTGCTGTAAATAGTTGGTCAGCTTCTTTGAAGTTGCACCGATAACTGTTGGAATGAATTTGGTGTGTTTAAGCCGCACTCGGCCAACTTCGATTGCCAGATCTCGATATTTCGTAATTTTTTCCAGTTCTTTGTTGTTGATGTTGTTATCACTGGGTACTGCAATATCGATAATCCAAGCCTGTCGATGTTCGAATATTGTGATATCAGGTCTATTGTGTTCCAAATGCCGATCAGTTTGTATTCTAAAGTCCCAGAGAATTTTTGCTGTTTCCTTTTCCAATACTGTGTCTATTTTATGCTGCCTCCAGTTATCATAAGTAGGAAAGCGATATTTTTTTCATACATGCCAATGAACTATTTTGGCCACTTGATCATGGCGGTATTTATAGTCAGTTTGAGCTATTTGATATTATTATTGATGTTGAAAATTTTTGTTTTGATTGCATTAGTTTGTAATGCCTGTTCTTGAGCTGCTAGAATAAATCCTTCTGTTTCTTTTTTAATGTATCCGTTTTGTTGCCATTGGCATGTCTTGTTCACGTCAATTTTGTCCTCAGTATCTCAAAGAAATTAGCCATGCAAGGGTTTATTTTTCAAGCGCACATATCGGATATTTTGTTGTTCCTTTTTGTAATCGGATTTGTTTCCTGTTGCTTTTAGAAGGCCATCTTGTGTAATTTCTTGAAGCATTGGCTCAGAGCTATTGTTGATGTAATTTCTTAACACAATTTCTTCTTCTTCCACAGTCTGTCACACTTGCAGCAGACCCCGTCCACCTATTCTCCTCGGTGGGTACAACCGGTCAACATTACTTCGTGGGTTTATGCATGATGCATTGTCATTAGTTTTCTAGTTTTGCGGTCTTCTTTTGTCCAATTTATTATGCCAGCTGTGTATGGGATCACTGGTATTGCCCAAGAATTCATTGCTCTAATTGAGTTTAATCCATTTGTTTTGTTTTCAGAATATTTCTAACTTTTTTGATGTATTCTGATGCTGCCTGTTGTTTAACTTTCGAGTGGAGAATATCATTGGCTTCTAATATTCCTAGGTATTTATAGTGTTCGTCGGCTGAAATTTCTTTTATATATTTCTCTTGATCAAAATTAAAATTGCTAGTGTCATTGATTTTTCCTCGTTTAATGGATAAAATTGTTATATATTTATTATATATATAATTTATTTATATATTATTATTATTATTATTATTATCATTATTATTATATCTCACTATCCAACATTAATCCACCTAAAATCACAATCGTCACACAGGTGAAAACAACACGCTATCTCGGACTTCACTTCGATGCTGATCAAAGTTGGAATAGCCATACAAACTACCTATATACCAAGCTTAGGATAATAGCAAGCAAAAGATTAAAAGACATTGCCAAACCAAAATAAAAATACTAATCTATAAAGCATTATGTGAAAACATTTTAAGATATGCAATCACATCATATGCATTCTGCGCAGACTACAGACTTAACAGGCTACAATGGTTGCAAGATAAAATGGTAAAACTGATATTCTGGGAACAACCCACTCTTATGCAGGAAGCACGGACAAAACACAAAATATTTAAGGTGAAACACTTATGCCACTACACAGTCATGTTAAAATACTACTACAGCCCAACATATAGAGTAACCAGAACAACTTATCAAATAACAAGACCACAGTCAACAAACTACATAACGTATAAGTACAACAATCTCAACGGCAAAGCCAACTGAAACTTCTACGTACCTGACATGATGAACAAACTGCCGTTCGACAATAGAAACCTAGAAGCGTACAGAGAGCTGAAACAGGAGCTATATAAATATTATAGCGAGAATGAAAATTAAAGCAATTCCTGTTTCTCTCCCCCCACACACACACCTATGACAAACCCCCTCTCAACAACCTTCACTACAAGAACACAAAGAAACAAACACACCATGTTTAAATCCAACCCTATTTGCACAAAAAAAAGGTTAAACTGTAATAGCAGTCGAAGTCTTCCAAGCACGTACCAACAAACAGTAAAATCAACACCTGGCTCGTGACCAGTATAGGAACATAACCATGAAACCACCACCCTCTGTCATCTATTATCTTCCTCAGATAAGCTCTGCTAAGCTTCGAGGAAGAAAATTATTAACTTGCAAGTATCTGATATTCACAATTGTAATGTGTTATAAATATTATATATATAAAATTATTACAGCATCTATGTATGCAATTTATCTGAGACATAAAAGGTATGACAGGAAAAATAGACGTATGAATGTGAACATGAACAAAATGAAGGATAGAGTGCTGTATGGAGACTCGTTAGTACGAGGTGTGTTAGTAGAGGATTTGACAAAATCGTACCAACCTGGTGCGACCATAAAGGACGTAACTGCGTCTATTAGAGAGCAAAAGGAAAGGGTGAAAGAAATGATTGTTGTGGCAGGTACGAATGATTTGAAAGAAGATAAAATGGAAATGATAGAAGACCTGAATGAATTGTTTGAGGTAGCAAAAGAAAAGAGTGAGAGAGTTAGAATGATTAGTCTTTTGCCACGGTATGACAGTGAAATGTTTAAAAGGAGGGCTATAATTGCAAATGACTTTATGCGTGGGTTATGTATGACGAGTGGTGTGGAATTTGTGGATGTGTGGAGTGAGTTTGATGGGCGAAAGGATCTATATAAGATGGATGGCTTGCATTTGAATGGTTACGGTGTAAGAAGACTTGAGAAAGTGTTGCTGAATGTAGTGGATGTGCAAATTCAGGGAAACTAGATTTGTTAGGGGGGGGGGGAGTAGAGATACAGTCCTTATGGAGGCAGTTGAATGTAAGAATGAATATAATATGCCAGAGCAAATAAGGACAACAAATCAGAGTGGGATAGTTAATATAAGGCATCAAGGTCGGGTTGGGGCTAATGGGGGTCTTAAATTCATGTACACTAATACTAGGAGTATTAGGAACAAGAAGGAAGAGTTTTTGGCCATGGTTGGCACTTCCAGACCACAGGTTATAGGTATTAGTGAAACATGGCTGACTGTAGATGATATAACTAGTGGGATTGAATGTGATGGGTATAGTGTGTTCAGGAATGACAGAGAGAATAAAATGGGGGGAGGAGTATTGTTGATGATAGCTGATGAGCTCCAGCCAAGGAGAATAGAAGTTGAATTGCAGGATAGAGAAAAGAGCACATTTGAGGCCATTTGGTGTGAGATTGTGGCTAGCAGAACTAAATATACAATTGGGTGCTGCTATAGACCAGGTGATGGAAAAGATGGTGGTGACAGTATGCACAAGCAAATAGAAGAAATGGGTGGAAGGAGGGTGATTATTATGGGAGATTTCAACTATGGTCGCATTGATTGGAGTGAGGAGAGGACACACGGGAGGAAGGAACTGGATTTTATGCGGTTATTAAGGGATAACTATCTGCGACAGCATGTAATGGAAAATACTAGGGGTCAGAGAGTGCTTGACCGAGTAATTACATCTGAGGATTTGGCTGTAACAAATATGACCACATTACCACCAATCGGTGAGAGTGATCATAGGGTCTTAACTTGGGAGGTGGCTAAAGGTGTAGAATTTTCAATTAAGACAGGGTACATGTGGAATTATCGGGCTGGAAAGTATGACAAGCTTAGGAGTTTGATTGGTTCAGTGCCATGGCATGTACAACTGCAAGAACTAGAAGATGATAGTGCATGGGAGGTAGTTAAGAAGTGCTTGCATGAAGCAATGGCTGACTGTATACCTAGAGTCCGAATAATAAATCAAGTAGGGGTTAAATGGATGAATAAAACCATTAAGCTTGAGTTGCAAAAAAAGAAACAACTATGGAGGGAATTTAAGGAGAAGGGTGACCGGCAGGCACATGAACGTTATAAAGCACAGGCCAGAAGGGTGACGAGTGTGGTAAGAAAAGAAAAAGGATTACGAAAGAACATTGGCCATGCAGGCTAAAGAGAATCCTAAACAGTTTTTTAGATATGTAGCAAGTAAAAGGAAAAATGTACATGGCAGATTGATTTTAAAGAATGCCGATGGTAGGGAGGTAACTGAATCAGTTGAGATAGTTGAGTAACTGAGTGAGCACTTTGCATAAGTATATCATCCAGGTGGTGACATTGCAGAAACGAATAAACCAGTAGATTATACGAGAATTGCGGTTAATGAAGTGGAGGTGAGTAGTCTATTGCATAACCTCAATGTCAATACATCTGTGGGATTGGATGGTATACCAGCTCGTGTTGTACGAGAAGCAGCTAAAGAATTGTCAGTACCCTTGACCATTTTGTTTAATTTGAGTCTCGGGTCTGGGTTAGTCCCGAGCGGGTGGAAAGAGGGGAAAATAGTTCCACTGCATAAAGGTGGTTCCAAGACTGCTGTAGTAAATTACCGACCGATTAGCATATCAGGAATCATTGTCAAGGTCTTAGAGAAAATAGTCAAGAGGAAAATACAAGATTGGATAGAAGAAAATGGGATACTGTATCGAGGACAGCATGGTTTTGTGAAGGGTAGGTCATGCCTCAGTAACTTGCTCACGTATTATAACACAGTGACGGCTGAACTGGATAAGGGCAATGGGTTTACGGTGATTCTACTGGACCTTGCCAAGGCCTTTGACAGGATTCCACATGGAATTCTAATCAGTAAATTGCAGCATATGGGAATGGACATAGGGTTGGTGAGATTGATAGGAGGGTGGTTGACGGAGAGATATCAGAGAGTGGTTTGCTCGGGAGTAGAGTCCACAAGACGGCCTGTGACTAGTGGTGTGCCACAAGGATCTGGTCTTGGACCACTGCTGTTTAATTTGTTCATAAATGATATAGGAAATGATCTGAGAGGAACAGTTCATTTGTTTGCGGATGATGCGAAGTTGGGTAGGGCAATAGTGAATGCAGATGATGTCAAAATTTTGCAGGATGATTTGGATAGATTGGAGGTCTGGGCTAAGGAGAATGGATGTCAGTTTAATGTGGCAAAATATAAGGTTATGCATTTTGGGGTGAAAAGATTGGCGGCAGTTTACTGCATTGGTGGAACCGTGCTCCAGGAAATTGATGAGGCACGTGATTTAGGAGTGTTGGTAGATAAGGAATTGAAATTTATGGGACACATTGCAAAAGTGACCAAAACAGCTCATCAAATCACTTGGTTGCTGAAGAATACGATGACAAGCAGGTTATTGTTCCTCTGTATCGAGCCTTGATCCCCATCTAGACTACTGTGCTCAGATTTGGTCACCTAGGTTTCTTCTTGATGGGGAGGAGGTGGAGATGATCCAGAGGCGAGTGACCAAGATGATAGCAGGTCTGTGGAATGAACCGTATGAGAACAGGTTGAGGATTTGTGGGTTGCAAAAATTGGTTGATAGATTTGGATCCTCCCTCGATGAGTCCAATGACTCCCTGGAGTTGCCCGTAATAATAGTAGTAATAATAATAATAATAATAAAAAATAATAAATTATTATTATTATTATTATTATTATTATTATTATTATTATTATTATTATTATTATTATTATTATTATTATTATTATTATTATTATTATTATTATTATTATATATTCAAAAATTCTGTATAATCTTTTTTGTTAATATTAGAAGAACATGTGTTGTAAATGCATAATATAGAGGCAAAAAAGTATTTTTTAAAATTTTAATTGAAATCCAATGTAGAAAATGTAGCACTTTGTGCTGAATTCTGTAAAATTATGAGTTGCAATGTCACTCAAGATGTTTATTGTATGTGTAAATATTTTAGCACATCAATAAAAATATTATCATATGAAAAAAAATATTATTATTATTATTATTATTATTATTATTATTATTTTATTCACATAATTGATACACAGTCAAAACAAGATATCATATAAATAAAATATGACTGGTGATTCAGAACAATTCAGATTCTACCCAAGAATCTAAGAATAGTCCATCAGGTAGCCTCGTAAAATATGGACTGTTCCAAGTAATGTTATATTTTGTAGGTCACATAGGGTCACTTCATTGATTTTTAATTGCCGTAAATAGTTGGACAGCTTCTTTAAAGTTGCACAAAGAGCACCGATAACTATTGGGATGATTTTGGTGTGTTTAAGCCACACTCAGCAACTTCGATTGCCAGATCTCGTTATTTAGTAATTTTTTTTCAGCTCTTTGTCGTTAATGTTGTTATCACTGGGTACTGTGATATCGATAATCCACACCTGTCGATGTTCGATAATTGTGATGTCAGGTCTATTGTGTTCCAAATGCCGATCAGTTTGTATTCGAAAGTCCCAGAGAATTTTTGCTGTTTCGTTTTCCAATACAGTCTCCATTTTATGCAGCCACCAGTTATCAGAAGTAGGAAAGCCATATTTTTTTCATACATGCCGATCAACTATTTTGGCCACTTGATCATGGCGGTATTTATAGTCAGTTTGAGCTATTTTGCTGCAGGCACTAATTACATGTTCTACAGTCTCATCTTTCTGATCGCATAATCTGCATCTGCTGTTATTATTGATGTTGAAAATTTTTATTTTGATTGCATTAGTTTGTAATGCATGTTCTTGAGCTGCTGGAATAAATCCTTCTGTTTCTTTTTTAATGTATCTGTGTTGTAGCCATTGTCATGTCTTGTTCACGCGAATTTTGTCCTCAGTATCTCGAAGAAATTGGCCATGCAAGTACTTATTTTTCCAGCGCACATATCGGATATTTTGTTTTTCCTTTTTTAATCGGATTTGTTTCCTGTTGCTTTTAGAAGACCCTCTTGTGTAATTGCTTGAAGCATTGGCTCAGAGCTATTGTCAATGTAATTTCTTAAACCAATTTCTTCTTCTTCCACAGTCTGTCTCACTTGCAGCAGACCCTGTCCATCTATTCTCCTCCGTAGGTACAACTGGTGAACATCACTTCGTGGATGTAATGCATGATGCATATTCATTAATTTTCTAGTTTTGCGGTCTAGTTTGTCCAGGTCTTTTTTTGTCCAATTTATTATGCCAGCTGTGTATCGGATCACTGGTATAGCCCAAGAATTCATTGCTCTAATTGTGTTTAATCCATCTAGTTTTGTTTTCATAATATTTCTAACTCTTTTGATGTATTCTGATGCTGCTTGTTGTTTAACTTTCGAGTGGAGAATATAATTGGCTTCTAATAATCCTAGGTATTTATAGTGTTCGTCAGCTGAAATTGCTTTTATATATTTCTCTTGATAAACATTAAAATTGCTAGTGTCGTTAATATTTCCTCGTTTAATATATAAAATTGCGCATTTATCTAAACCAAATTCCATTTTGATGTCCTGACTGAAAATACGAACTATGTTCAATATAGAATCTATTTGCTGGGCTGATTTTCCATATAGCTTCAAGTCATTCATATACAACAGATGAGAAATTTTAATGTTACATTTACGAATTTCATATCCAAGTTTTGTTTTCTTCAGGATCATTGACAAAGGTATCAAAGAAATGTTTGAAGAGCAATGGTGACAAGGAATCACCTTGGAAAATTCCACGTTTAATGCTGATATCTCCAAATCGTTCATTATTCGCTATTAATGTTGTTTTCCATAATTTCATAGCAGTAGCCAGAAACGAACATGTTTTTGCTAATTCCAAATATTTTTAGTGATTTTAGGATCCAGGAGTGTGGGAGGGAATCGAATGCTTTCTTGTAATCTATCCATGCCATGTTTAACTTAGTTTTTCGTCTTTTTGAGTTTCTGAGAATCATTTTATTAATAAGGATCTGATCTTTTGTTCCTCTAGATTTTTGAAAATTGTCTGTTTTTGTTCAATCGGATAAATCTCATTATCTGATAAGTAGCGGTATATGGAATTTGCCATGATTGCAGTGAACAGCTTAAGCATAGTTGGTAGGCATGCTATTAAACGATAGTAACTTGGATCTGCATCCTTATCCTTATCTTTCATGAAGAGAAAAGTGCTCCCAGATAACATCCAGTCTTCCACTGAGCCAGACTGCAACAAATAATTAAATTGTTCTGTCATTCGATCATGTAGACTGGTTAGATGTTTTAACCAAAATCCATGTAGTTCGTATTTGCCAGGTGCACTCCAGTTTTTTAATTTTCTAGCTTGAGAACTGACCATTTCTTTAGTGATAAGGACATTTTGCATTTGTTTTTGTTTCATTTCTGATTCTATTTCATTAATCCATGAAGCAACTTTATTGTGTTCAATAGGATTATCCCAGATTGACTTTCAAAATTTGAATGTTTATTCTTTTCCGGGTGAATGATAGTTTGCATTTGTATTTCTCTGGATCGACTGGAAGAACTAACGTTGGTTCTGTCGAAATTGCATATTTTTTACATATTGGTTTATTCTTGCTTCATATCTTTTAATTTTCTGTGCAGTCGCTGTAATTCTTTGTTTTAGCTCTTTAGTAACTTCAGCAATTGTTTTGTTGGCCAAATTATATGTGTTAATCAGTTTGTTTTTGATGTTATTATTTTTCAACCGTCCTTCTTTAAAACTCTTTAAGTTGCTTAGATCAGCTCGAAGCCTGTTGACCTTTCATTCTAACCGGATTTTCCATGGTGCAGATTGTTTCATCCTCAGCTTTTGCTCCTTTGGTTTGCAACCAAGCTTCACTGAAATGATACAGGCTGTGCTGTATAGGAGCTGATTTGTTTCCTTTATACTATTGATTGTGATGGTTTCAATGACAGCATTTGCATCTGAGAGGAGCTGTTTTAGCTTAGATTGTTGTAAAGCTTTTAATTGTGGAGTTTTATACGGTCGTTTATGGAGTTCATATGTTCCAATATCCCTGATTTCATTTTACACTGCCCTTCTGTCAAAACAATCTGATGTATGTCGTCAGCTTCATGTTTACTGAGTTGAATTCCAAAGTTTGATATAGCTGCCGCCTGATGAATTTCTGTTACTGGAGTTGTTGGTTTATTATGTAACTATTATAGCTCAAGTTCAGTAAATATTATGTTACGGAAAATGAAATTCTTTTTGTCCAAAAGTCTTTATTCTGTTATTGCAGATTCTGGGAATTTTTGTTTCCAATTAAATGCATACGCTTTCTGAAACCTCGTTTTCCTGGTGTTGATCTGTAAAAACATTTCATAATTTCTCTGTTTTCTTCTACAGTCCATTTTTTACGTTTGGTTTCTTCCAGTCGCTTTTCAGCTTCCTGTCCTGATTTTCCAGCAAGGAGAGCTGTGTCCTGTAGCCCACTTGTCGCCTGATGCCCAGGATCCTCAACATCTGATGCAGTTCGTGATGACCTGGGCATCGACTGATCTGGTAAGGATCTCTTCTTCCTTTTCACCATTAAATGGGGGATGGAACACTGTTAGTCTGGCTCCTTGAGATCTGCCTGACAAGAGTGGCCCTGCTGGCAGCAATGCAACCACAAGAATAGCTCTCAATATCACTGAAGCACGCAATCCCCTCCACCAGGACAAGGCCTTGTTCCGTTCCTTCAGGGTATTATTATTATTATTATTATTATTATTATTATTATTATTATTATTATTATTATTATGTAATTAATAATTAATAATTTTATTAATAATTAATAATAATGTTAAAATTAATAATTATTAATATTAATATGTAAGCTTATCCTCAGATAAGCTTACATATAAGCTTCGAGGATGAAAGCAAAGCAATTACTTCTCATCCAAGATGTATCATATGTAAACAAATGCATGTAATGTACGTATCACATGAACACCAATGTATGTAACGTATGTATTATATGTAAACCAATGTACGTAATGTAAGTAACACATGTAAACAAATGTAAGTAATGTATCATATGTAATCAAATGTATGTAATGTATACAATAACTGTAACAAATACAGTATATGCAATGTAATAAAATAAAAAAAAATTCTTTTAAATATAAAAAAAAAAAAATTAATTCCCAACACAGCAAAAAAAAAATGTGTAATGTATATAATAACTGTAACAAATGTATGCCATGCAATAAAAAAAAAAATAAATAAATAAAATTATTCAGCCAACGCCTATGTTGTTCCCGTATAGGGAGTAGGTGGGACCGTTTACCCTATCTAACTTTGGAGACTGAGTGGGCAGTTCCATCTCCACTGGTAACCAATCAGAGAGATAGCTAGCCCAGGGCTATCACTGATTCATCGGTACGCAGTGAAGAAGGCAAGCTAGTGCTGCCATCTCGTGGTCTTTAACCCTAACACAATATTTTTAATGTGAAGAGAGCCTGTGTAGCTCAGTAGAGGTGGCATTTGCACTCTACAGCAATTACCTGCAAGAAGAAAGGATTTGGTGGTTCAAATCTAGTCGACGACTAGAGGAAATATTTCTAAGCC
This sequence comes from Typopeltis vanoorti, assembly GCF_054136105.1. NCBI lineage: Eukaryota > Metazoa > Arthropoda > Arachnida > Uropygi > Thelyphonidae > Typopeltis > Typopeltis vanoorti. Next base: position 98,798,268 of record NC_143566.1, read on the forward strand.
TTTTTTCGGCCGGTTTCCGAGTTAGTCGATCTCTGGCACGGGCTAGCGGGTTTTTTCTCCCGGAATCCCGGGTTTTTCGTCCGTAAACTCACGAAAATCGACCGTAGAACCCACACTAATTTCAAACATTAAAAATATTGTGTTAGGGTTAGAGACCACGAGATGGCGGCACTAGCTTGCCTTCTTCACTGCGTACCAATGAATCAGTGATAGTCCTGGGCTAGCTATCTCTCTGATTGGTTACCAGTGGAGATTGAACTGCCCACTCAGTCTCCAAAGTTAGATAAGGTAAACGGCCCCGCCTACTCCCTATACGGGAACAACATAGGCGTTAGCTGATTTTTTGATTATTATTAAAGATAGCCGGTTTAGCTCAGTAGAGTGGCGTTTGCACTCTATGGCCCTTGTTCACCCGCATTTCTTTTCTTCACCTGGTTCCCGAGTTAGTCTATTTCTGGCATGGGCACGTGGGTTTATCCGAACTGGAAATTGGGCTTTTTGCCTCGTAAACTCAACAAAATCGACCTAGAACCCACAGTATCTCAGATGATAAAAAATAGTGTTAGGATTAGGATCGACGAGATGGCGGCACTTGCCAGCAGCCTCTCTTCACCGGATGCCGGATATTGTTAGTAATAATCAGGGGCCGGCTATCTCTAATTGGTCTCCAGAAGAGATTGAAAATCCCCTTAGTCTCCGAAAGTTAGATATGGCTGGAACAGCTTCGTTACTTCCTGTAAGGGAATCAAAGGCTTTAGCGTTATTATTATTGTTATTATTATTATTGGTGGACCTGGTAGACTTACAGAAAATCTCAAAGGTGTAGTTTTAAAATTAGGCCATGCTAATGATATCCCTTTACAATCTCATGTCATTCAGTTAGTAAATCGGATTCCCCAGAAAAGTGAAAGGCAAGGCTTGCCATGACCCTCTACAAACTTGGTTCTTCTCACAAGCAAGTCCATGAGAGATAACCTCGTAAAAGTCAGCAGACTGAAAAAAAAAAGTTGTCAAGAGCTTGAACTCATTGCAAGATATTACAGTCTTCCTATCTGAGTATTTAACACCGTTCTGCCAGAATCTGTTGTTCCAAGCAAGAAAACGAAAAACAGAAAAAAAAATTACTAATTCTTGTGGATCAGAGATGATAAGATATTCATCAGGAAGTTACAGACTTCAAAGTGTATACAAATGAAAAGTCAGAAAACATAGATAAACTGTTCAAGCGAAAACAAAATTCTCCTAATTAGATCAAAAAGAAGACTAACACACCAAAAAAAAATGAATGTGAACCATCACATAGATGTAATAATGCTAGAATATACTAGCAATTGTACTTTTGATGTACCTTCAGAATTGTACCTTCTGCATATATACAGGAATTGTGGTGAATGAAGTGGAGGTGAATAGTCTATTACAAAACCTCAATGTCAATACATCTGTGGGATTGGATGGTATACCAGCTCGTGTCGTACGTGAAGCGGCTAAAGATTTGTCAGTGCCCTTGACCATTTTGTTTCATTTGAGTCTCGGGTCTAGGTTAGTCCCGAAGGTGTGGAAAGAGGGGAAAATAGTTCCACTGCATAAAGGAGGTTCCAAGACTGATGTTGTAAATTACCGATCGATCACCATATCAGGAATCGTTGTCAAGGTCTTGGAGAAATTAGTCAGGAGAAAAATACAGGATTGGATAGATGAAAATGGGATACTCTGTGGGGAACAGCGTGGTTTTGAGAAGGTAGATCATGTCTCAGTAACTTCCTCATAACACAGTAATGGCTAAACTGGATAAGGGTAATGGGTTTACAGTGATTCTACTGGACCTTGCTGAGGCCTTTTACAGGATACCACATGGAATTCTAATCAGTAAATTGCAGCATATGGGGGATGGATATAGGGTTGGTGAGATGGATAGGAGGATGGTTGATGGAGAGATATCAGAGAGTGGTTTATTCAGGAGTAGAGTCCAAAAGACGGCCTGCCTGTGATTAGTGGTGTGCCGCAGGGTTCTGTTCTTGGAACACTACTTTTCAATTTGTTCATTAACGATGAACAAATTGAAAGGAAGTGTTCATTTGTTTGGCGATGATGCAAAGTTGGATAGAGCAATAGTGAGTGCACAGGATGTCAAAATTATGCAAGATGATTTGGATCGTTTGGAGGACTGAGCTAAGGAGAAAGGATATCAATTTAATGTACCAAAGTGTAAGGTTATGCATTTTGGGGTGAAAAGATTAGCAGCAGTATATCACACTTGTGGAACCGTACTCCAGGAGATTGACGAGGCCAGGGATTTAGGAGTGTTGGTGGATAGGGAGTTGAAGTTTATGGTTCACATCGCAAAAGTGGCCAAATTAGCTCATCAAATCACTTGGGTTCTGAAAAATACTTTAAAAAATAACAAACAGAGACAAACAAGTTATTGTTCCTCTGTATTGAGCCTTGATAAGACCCTATCTAGACTACTGTGCCCAGATATGGGCGCCAGGGTTTCTTCTTGATGGGGAGGAGGAGGTGGAGAGGATCCAGAGACGAGTGACCAAGATGATAGCAGGTCAATGGAATGAACCTTATGAGAATAGGTTGAAGATTTGTGGGTTGCAGAAATTGGTTGATAGGTGGAAAAGGGTTGATATAATTGAGACATTCAAATTACTGAAGGGCTTCTATAAGATTAATTCTGAAGATATTTTTGAGAATAGGACTGGTGGTGGGAAGACTAGGGGCCATATATGCAAGCTGAGCAAGAATGTGGTTAGCAAGGGTGTTAGAGCTAGGTTTTTTACTTGGACAGTGGTGAATGAGTGGAATAAGCTGCCAGAGTCTGTTGTGGGTGCCATGACGGTGAATGAGTTCAAGACGAGGTATGATAGATACTGTGTGAATGTGGAATAGTTATTCTTGACATGATGTTAGCGCCTCCCTCGATGAGTCTGTCGACTCCATGGAGTTGCCCTGTTGCCCTTAATAATAATTTTTTTTTTTTTTGAGTATAATAGTAGTAATTTTTTATTTATTTATTTATTTTTTTAAATTTTTTTTTTGTTTAAAAAAAAAAAAAAAAGTTATTATGTCTCAGTTTCATACAATAATAATATTTACAGTAATTAGTATAAGGATTATACAGAATTTTTGATTTTAGAATATACATAATTTTTTTTTTTTTTGTGTATTATTACCATTAATAATAATCATGGTAATGGTGTTTGTTATTAATGACTCACAAGTTAAACAATATTACTTATGTTGCAGTTCACATAATAATAATTTTTTTAAATTTAAATTGTAAATTAAATATATAATTTTAAACTTAAATATATAACTGAAGTATTACTATCACATTTTCTGTTTACTACTAGAATTCATTACAGAATGTTAAGTGAATAATGTTAGATAAATACTACTACTGGGATATTACTCAACTGCACCCTCGAAGCTTTGTAATTAGCTTATCTGAGGGTGATACTGGTTATATATACATATATTTGTTATTGATTTGGTTGCTGTGTTGGAAGTAGGCAGATCTTTGGGAGGTCAAATGAATGATCTGAAAGGTCGGATCAAAGTGAAATTGCCGATATATCCTGTGTTATTGCATCTGTCTTGATGGTTCACGTTCTTTTTTTATTGCGGGCTTCTTTTTGAACTATTTAGGAGGCTTTTTTCTTCACAGTGGCAGCCTTTCTATGTCTTCTGCGCTTTTAATTTGTATCGGCTTTGAAGTTTGTGACTTCCTTATGAATATTTTGGCATCTCTGGTCCACAAAAATTGGTAATTTTTTTCCATTTTTGCTTTTCGTGTTTGGTACAACAGATTCTGGTTGAATGGTGTTAAATATTCGGATAGGAAGATTGGTGTATTGTCTTGCTGTGCGTTCAAGTCCTTGGCAACTGGTTTTTTCTGCCTGCTGGCTTTTATGAGATTGTCTCTTGTGGACTTGCTCTTAAGACGAATTATGACTGGGGCAGGTCGTGAGAAGCCTTGGTTTTTGCTCTTCCTAGGAATCCGATTTACGGACTGAATGTCGTTAAGCTGTAGGGGGATATCAATTACATGGCCTAATTTTAAAATCACGTCTCTGAGGTTTTCTGTAGGTGCAGTTTCAGGAAGACCGTTTATGACAAGATCTTTTTTATGTTGTTGCTGATTTAAACGTTCGTATTGTAGTTTTAGAGAATGAAGTTCTTGACGGAGTTCGGATGTCTCTTTCATCAAATTGTGTTGCCTGTCTTTTAGTGCGTCAATGCTCATTTTAATGTCTTTTACCGTTTGCAACACTTCTATAACTGCTAAATTATTATGTTTTACCAAATCTTCATATTCGCTAGATTTTTTTGTTATTTGTTCGTTCTGTTTCTTAAAGAGTTCTTGCACAAGATATACTAAGCTGGCTTTTATAGTCACTAGACCGTTTTCTATTAGTATACTTAAAGAGTTTAAATTATAGGACTCACCTGCGTTTTTTTGTCTGTTCAGTTCGTCATCTGATTTCGCCTCCGGTATAATCGGCTGCATCGTAGGTGGTTGCCTTACGTGCGTTTCTTTGTTCCTCTTGCAGATTACACACTTCCATTCTTCACGTGTTACATCGGGTTCATATTTATGTTGCCCGGTTGTTTCTGAAAAGCCGGCACATTTTAAGTGTAGAGTCCTACTGCATTTCGTACAAGTTATATTATTTCCGTTGGACGATAACTCCTCCAGGCATTTGATACACTTCATGACTCACCTTTCTTCCCTTAGGCGGAGAGGCGTGATTATAAAGATGGCGACGTCCTTTGTTCTTCGCTGGTTGTTGACCACGGTCCTCTCTGTTCCCTTTTCAACACTTCAAAATTTGGTTTCTTCTTATACGATCTCGTTGAATTTTATGTCACTGTCTTCGGCGTGATGAGTAGGGTTACTTGGGAGCACTTTCAACTTAAAACAGGAGTTGGAACCACTTTAGAACTATAAAAAACTGGAGCAGCGATATCACCGTGCGACCGTTCGTATGCCTACACAGCGCCCTCTCTATGATAATAATAATAATAATAATAATAATAATAATTATTATTATTATTATTATTATTATTATTATTATTATTATTATTATTATTATTATTATTATGAACGAAATACTACCTAAACGAAATCACAACATACTTCCACTAAAACGCAATTCTAATCAACGGCACCAAAACACAGATGTTGATAATACACAACCCATGAATCATACGCCCTACATCACTATCGATACACTGTCAGACATACTGCTGCATTAACAGCAAAAATACCTGCCAATGTTCCGAAATCGAACCTGTAAAACACGCAAAAATACCTCGGTCTCTATATAGATTCCCACCTTAAATGGACAAAACATATAGAATACCTACACACTAAACTCCGGATCATCGCAGCAAAACTCTTTCAAGTTAAAGATATTATTCCCTCCAAGCGAATCCCTACTCAGATACGGAATAACAGTCTATGCAAATACATCAAACAGCCACCTAACAAAATTAGAAACACTACACAGGAAAATCGTGTCAACAGTGATCTGGACACCTTACGCCACAACCAATATCCGACAAGCACATGGCGATATACAAAATTCTGAGCATTAAAAACCTGAAACACTACATGACATTAACAAGGAATTATTTCAACATCATCTATCGAAACAACAGAGACACATATCGTATAACACGACCTACAACAACTCTCTACATCCCCACACCCTTCAACAACTCATACGGTTCTTTTGTGAGATCACATCAGATACTCACGTAACTCAACAACCTACCAAGAAAGTTAAAACACGTAGATAACTACAGAACATTAAAAAACGAACTCTGGGAAATATACCAACAAAGTTAAGAAACCATTAACACTAATATACACATTATAAATCACTAGCATCCAATGCCTACACCCCACACATAAACAGTAGCAACAACACAAATAATGAAGGCTAAATCCCACTCTTCGTAAAAGCTAACCCAAGGTTCGAAGTAGGTGGGATTAACTTGCCTCACTCATGTACAAGTAATCAGCAGATGCAGAAATTTGTATGAATAATCACTTTCTCAAACTTTAAAAATAAAAAATAAAAAATATATATAAATAAAGATTAATGAGAAATAATAATTGTAATTATTTCTATTATTAATTGTTATTATTACAAATGAGAAATAATAAAACGTTAAAATTTTTTTTTTAAAAAATTAATTAATAATTAAAAACATCTGTAATAATCAGCATTATGAATATTATAAGAATATACGTTATTAAACAGTTATTGTTATTATTATTTTAAAAAAAGCTTTATGTATGAGAAAGTATTTGTTATGCAAAGTTGTGTTCATATAATGTATGTAATTTATCTGAAAAAAAAAATGTAATTTTTATATTTTTCTTAATTTCTATAATTTTATAATGTAATTATTATATGTATGCAAGACATAATGAAGTGTTAAAAAAATTATTGAAATCCAATGTAGAAATTGCAGCACTTAGTGCTGAATTCTGTAAAATTATAAGTTGCAATGTCACTCAAGATGTTTATCGTATATGTAAATATTTTAGCAATCAATAAAAAATATTATCATTATTAAAAAAAAATAACGTCACAAGCATTCGAAAACTTTGGTTAATGTTACAGGCACATCTGATGAATGACACCGGTGTTATTGATATACTGTTCTAACTGAAGTATCTCTTACTAATGAAGAAGCAACTGTCCTCCACATTCCATGCTTTAAACCAGCGCTTCCCAAACCGTGGGCCACGGCCGCCTTGGAGGCCGTAGGTTTTGTTGAGGGGGGCCGTGAAATAATGAAAACATATTTAAAATGTTTTAAGACTAAGTAGATTTTTTTTATTTTAAAAAAAACGTATTTAACTTTTATTATTTATTATTTCTTTTTTGTTATTTTTTATATTTTAATGCAAAAATTCACACATTGGTGTTGGTTCACAAACTTTGCTTCCTGCGTATTTCGGCGCTTAATGAATATTAGTGAATATTGTTTATTCATATGTTTCATTTCAAAGCAGTGGTTAATTGTATTTACTTCGAATGCTCTCCACAGAAGCTCCAAATCTTCCTGTCCCTTTCATCACACGTTCGTAATCAGGGACTGTTGATATTGACTTTATATACATAAAACTCGTTTTATATTATCACTGTTATCCGAGCTAGTTTTCTGTTACCAATAAAAGTTTCGCATATACTTCACACATGAAAAAAATCTTAAACAAATTCATGTGGGGAGATAGTAACTCGCTTGCAGTAGTAAACAACACGTCCTCCCTAACAGCCACTATACTGCAGAGGCAATAAAAACAAGTACTTTTATTATGCCAGTGAATAAGTATGAGGAGTCTGTGTAATATATTTCTCAACAAATAGTGCAATTAGAGACAACTGGGATAAAAACACACTAATTAATGAATGACATGTCCCCTCATACAGAAACTATGCTGTATAGACTGAAACAAAACCATATGTTGCATGGGCAAACACAGTATTTAACTAAAAACTATTGTTATTAATTAGATGTGAGTTCGATTTCCCAAGGCAGCAATAAAATTCAACCAAACATGTTAAAATTCGTAAAAGTGTTAAAACTAAGTAATATATATATATATATAATGAATGTTATGGCAGTTTCACATATGGAATTAGGTTGAAGAGAGTTAGCATTTCAACTCAATTGTCAGCTATGTTTTATCTTTCGGTTGCGCGATCTTTTGTTAATACAGCACCAATCATATGCACGTTTTAATAACCTGCCTTTGCTGTCTGTTTCGCGTTAGGATTAATTACCTTAAAGGGAGAAAAAAGCAAAAAAGAGAAAAATGTTCCTGGTCCGTGGGGGGGGGTTCCGTTGTTCAGGTAATATTCACTAATTTCATGTTATCAGTCTGTGGTGTGCCAGTATCGGTAAGTGGTGATATTATTTGATCTATTCTACGTTAAAAAAATTTAACCCTGAGATGGAGAGGTGGCTGATAAAAAAAATAGAAAAAAAAATTCCCGCGAACAATCAGAAGAAGCAGAAACAGACTAAAAAAAAAAAAGTATTTCATATTTTTCCAGAACAGCCCGCATCGTCTTCAGAACCAAACGGTAAGAGGCAAAAAATGTAATACATACGTTTGATTTTTGCAATATTCGCTGTGTATGTTTTGTATTGAATATAAATACAATAAATATTATAAAAATATATCTCTCTATTACGATTTTTTTTCAAGGGGGGCCGTGAAATATTTTAATTTTTGCAAAGGGGGCCCTCACATCCAGAAGTTTGGGAAGCACTGCTTTAAACAACATAGATCCTGCCGGCAAACAAAAAGAAGTGTGGAATATTAATATTTATCGAACATAAATTAATAAAAATGGAACTGTTTATAAGTTTGAGCATGCGGAAATCCTTTGTATAGAAGTAATTAATACTGCCAATCGAGAGCACTCCTTAATAATAAACTCTGTTTACAGGCCACCAAACTTAAACTTGATAAAAATTCTTGCCGGCTTTCACGCCAAGAATTGAATACCTAATGATAATCGGTGATATAAACATCAATATTGCAAATGAAAAGCATAACAACACTGTACAATACCTAGATTGTACTGTGTTATTATGCTGTATAACATAGATATACGTATAACCTATATACATATATCTATGTATAACCTAATACCAACCATAGCATCATGTACTAGAGAAGAAATAGTCGGAAATGCTATCACTGCCTCTTGTGTAGACCATATGAACATTCGGATACCACCAAAGAGTGACACTGCAGCAGTAATGAAGTGTAAGGTATCAGATGATTATCTCACGGCTCTTACCCTGCACACTAAAACAATATCCAAGGAATGCTTGACATCTGAAAAGCAACACAAAATAATAATAGATGAAGAAATAAGTCAACTCCTTAATAAGAAAAATCGAGCCTGCGTAGCTCAGTATATCTGGCGTTTGCACACCACAGCGATTGACTGCACAAAGGAAGACTTTCTTTCGAATCTAGTCGGTGACTAGAGGAAATTTTTCTAAGCCTTTTTTTCGTACGGTTCCCAAGTTTATCGATCTCTGGCACGGGCAAGCTGGTTTTTTCTCAGGGAAACTCGGGTTTTTCGTCCCGTAAACTCAAGAAAATCGACGGAAGAACCCACATTATTTCAGACATTAAATATATTGTGTTTGGGACTACGAGATGGCGGCACTTGTTGAGCCGTCTCTCTTCATTGTAAGGCTCTAAATAGAAGGTACACTTACTTGCCGCCATTTTGAATCTAGGGTCGCCGACAGTCACGAATGCGACTGTCGGCGACCCTAGATCTAAAATGGCGGCAAGTAAACATACCATCTATTTAGAGCCTTACATCACTGCGTGCCGCTTAATTAGTGATAGCCTTGAGTTAGCTATCTCCGATTGGCTGCCAGTAGAGACTGAACGGCCCACTCCTCCAAAAGTTAGACAGGGCTAAACGGCCTCGCCTACTCCCTATACGGGAATAAAAAGGAGTTAGCTGATTTTTTATTTATTGTTGACTGAAAACACACATGGCGTCACAAGATTCAATAGATACTCTATACAACAACGTTAAATTCATATTTGAGGAAATATATAAGAAAGCTACAAAAAATAAAAATAAAATAAAACTTCTGAATTGATCAAAAACAATTCAGAAGTTTTTGAACAATTCAGAAGCCAAATTCCTTGGATAACACAAAAGCCGAAAAGCTAAATCGAAGAGTACGGAAAATAATTATCAAAGTAAGCTAAAGGCAGTCGAAAAGAATTATATCATTATGCCACAAACCAAAAGAAAGAATGAATGTGAAAGTAAAACTTTATTGAATGCAGATGCTAATCTAGTGTTGGAAGCAAATGAGACTTTTCAATTAATGAACCCTCTCTGCTAAGATAAATCAAAGAGGTATGTAACATGGTGCACAGTGCTATTGCTATATTGGATGAAGACGGCAACTAATGCATAATCTGGATAAGAATTTGTCAATAGGGACATATGGAATATCACCCCATTTGCTAAAGGAATGTTCAGTAGAATTGGCTAGGCCTTTCACATGTTTGTATAACTTGTGTCTCAGCTCTGGAATGATACTACAGGAATGGAAAGAATGTAAAATAGTTCCATTGTACAAGGGTGGTGGAAAAATGGATGTATCTAACTAACAACCTATCAGTATCTCTCTGGAGTGGTAGTGATGATTTTAGAGAAGTTGGTAAGAATTCACATACAGAAATGGGTAAACAAACAAGCGTACTCTACAAGCAGCATGGGGTTTACTAAAGTAGGGTCATGTTTTAATAATTTGCTCATATTTTATAACAATATTATAGCCGAGTTGAATAAAGGGAATGGATACAGTTTATAATGTTGGATTTTTCTAAGGCATTTCATAGGATACCACACGAAAGGTTGTTGGATAAACTGGAGAATATGGTATTGGAATAGAAACTCTTGGCTTGGATCAGGGGATGGTTGACAGATATCAAAACGTGGTATACAGTGGGTGTGATTCTAACAGATTTAAGGTGACCAGTGATGTATCTCAGGATTCCGTCCTTGGGCCATCTATATATCAATGACATCAGGAATTATCTAACATCAGATGTGCAATTGTTTACCGATGATGTAAAGATAGGCAGAGCAATCAGGGAAACTACTGATATTCATCATCATCATCATCACGAACCATGGGCTCACTGCCCGTTGATGTCTGATGCCTGTTTCACTATCTTCTTCCACCTTTCTATGTCCAGTGCACAAAGTCACAGTTTTTATACACTCATTCCACACCAATCTTTTATATCGTCTATCCATTCTCTGTATGGTCTGCCTCTTCTGTTTAAACCATCCAAAATACCAAACATAAATGTCTTTATCTTCCGGTCCTCACACATTCTACAGATGTGTCCAAATAATTGCAGCTTCCGTTTTATAATCTTCTGCATTAGATTCTGTTTTGGTTGTATCTTCATTTGTGATTTTCTGTACCCATCCTATTCTTAGAATCTTCCTGTAACAAATTCTTTCAAATGCCAAAATTCTTTCTCTTGATTCCTTATTTATTACCCACGTTTCAGATCAGTACAGTACACTGCTGAAGATGCATGTTTCCAATACTCTTAGTTTTGTTTGCAGACTAATCACTTTACTTTTACAGATGTTATCCATGGCCTTCAGATTTATTCTTCCCTTTGCAATCCTGATCTTTATTTCTTTTTTACAGTCCAAGTCATATGTCAGTTTACTTCACAAATATGTGAATTGTTCTACATTTTCTATATCAATTCCATCCACTTGTATCTTTTGTTTCATGTTCTTCTCACCAAATACCATTGTCTTTGTTTTTTCAAAGTTCATAACAAGTCCAAATCTCTTCCCTTCCTCATTTAACAGTTTCAGTGTTTTTTGTAGTTCTCTTTTGTCTTCTTCAATAATAACAATGTCATCTGCAAATCTCAGATTGTTAATTCTCATTCCGTATACAGATATTCCTTTGGCACCTTCTTTCATTTTATCCATTGCTCTTTCTAAATTTGCGATGAAAATGCTTGGTGGTATTGGGTCTCCCTGTCTAGTACCTCTGCTTGTTTTAAACCATTTCCCCAAATCATCACCTATTCTAACTGCTGCAATTGCATTCTGATAAACATCTTTTAATATAGCTATTAGTTTTTTTATCAATTCCATAGGATTCCCGAATTGCTAATGTCACTTTCTGGTCAATACTGTCAAATGCTTTCTGAAAATCAACAAAGCAAGTATATATGTTTTTGTTTTTTCTGCAAGTTTTCTCTGCTATTAACCTCATTGTCAAAATCTATTGAATTGTAGTTCTATCCTTCCTAAATCCTGCTTGCTCGTCTTCAAGGTATGCTTCCAATTGTGTTCTCATTCTTTCTGGCAATATGATCATCATCACTTTACCAAAGTGACTTATCAAGGCAATTGTTCTATACGTTTTACATTCTAGTTTATTTCCTTTCTTGTGTAATGTTACTAATATTGATTTCATCCACTCCTCTGGCATTTTCCCTTCTATCCATACCATATTACATAGTTGGTGCATTTCTGTAACCATACTTTCACCACCATATTTAATCGTTTCTCCAGTAATGTTATCGTTATCAGGACTCTTGTTGTGTTTTAGCCGTCCTATTGCTTTTTCTACCTCTCCTCTTAAAATGTCCATATCATGCTCATTACCTAGTGGTGATATCTGCTTCAATTCTTCAGTCAGTTTCCAAACCCTATCTGAATCTAGTTTTTCTTCATATAACTCACTACAGTATCTTGTCCACCGCACTACATTTTTTTCTTTATTCATCAATACATTGCCCTTTTCATCATTAGATATTATCTTCATCTTCAGATATCAGATATTCATCTACTGATATTCAGCACTTACTAAAATGATTTGAATATGCTGGAAATTTGGGCAAACGAAAATAGCTATCAGTTTAGTGTTAGTAAGTGTAAAGTTATACACTTTGGCATACTAGATTTCAGGCAGCATATTATATTAGTGGAGTTATGCTGCAAAAATCTGAGGAGGCAAGGGATCTTGGCATATTGGTGGATAGGAATTTGAAGTTCAGAGGTCACATAGCAAAATTTGCAAATACAACTCAGAGGATAATTGGGATGTTGAAGCGAACCTTGACTTCTAAGGATAAGGAAGTCATTTTGCCTCTTTATGTGAGTCATTTTGCCTCTTTAGAGTGCAAAGAAGACTTACAAAGATTATGTCTGAATTATGGGATTTAGATTATGAGGACAGATTGCAAATATGTGGATTACACTCTGACAGGAGAAAGGGAGTGATATGACAGAGGTCTACTCGTATTAACTTTTGCATGGGTGTTATACGATATCGTCAGATGAAAATTTTCAGTCTATGGAAGGTCGGAAGATAACTTAGGGTCATTTATGAAAGTTAAGTTCGTTCACAGTCAAGAAATGGGTAAGAGCTAGGTTTTTCTCCCGGAGAGCAATGAGTGAGTAAAATAGTTTGCTTTTAGGGGTAGTGAGTGCATTTATTGTGAATGAATTTAAGGGAATGTATGACAGCTGGTTTGGATGATTTGTAACCTCCCTCGATGAGTCCTTGACTCCCTGGAAGTGTTATATGCTACTACTACTAGTAATAATAATAATAATAATAATAATAAATTTTAGAACAGTCATTGAGCATGATATGCAAAAGTGATCCACCTTATCAAACTCATCAAAAAGAATGGTTTGCTGACAACAACAACACTTACACTAAGTTTGGATATTAGTATTAAGGCAGAATGATGATTATATTTAAGGCCTGTAAATGCATTTTGTGAAGTAAATGTGTAGCAACATTAATACAAGATACAGAAAGTCAATTTAAAGATTTCCCTCATACTATGACGAAATTGAACTCACGTCTTTCTGACCAAAATACACGCATTACTGATGATTGAGCCAGAGATTCCATATTTTAAAAAACGCTACTGCTGCTATCTTATCATTACTAATAAAAATCATTTATATTTAATAAGTTTATAAGTTTATTAAATTTATAAGGGAATAAAAGGAGTTAGCTGATTTATTATTTTATTTATTTTAAATAATAGAGCCTGTGTAGCTCAGTGGATGTGGCGTTTGCATACCACGGCGCTTGGCCGCACGAAAAAAGACTTCATTTTGAGTCTAGTCGGTGAGTAGAGGAAATTTTTCTAAGCATTTTTTCGACTGGTTTCCGAGTTAGTCGATCTCTGGCACGGGAAAGTGAGTTTTTTCTTCCGGAAACTCGGGTTTTTCATGCCGTAAACTGAAGAAAATCGACCGTAGAACCCACATTATTTCAGACATTAAAAAAATACGAGTGTTAGGGTTAGGGACCACTAGACGGCCGGACCTGTAGAGCCGTCTCTCTTCACTGCGTGTCACTTAATTAGTGATAGCCTTGGGCCAGCTATCTCTGATTGGATACCAGTGGAGATTGAATGTCCTCAACAGTCTTCAAAAGTTAGATAGGACTAAACGGCCTTGCCTACTCCCTGTACATACGGGAATAAAAAGGCGTTAGCTGATTTCTCTTTATATTTTTAAATATTTATTCTTTTGTAAAGAAATTACATGTACACAAAAGCAGATAAACAAAGAATTGAAGAAAACAGTAACAAGTAGAAATAAGGAAGTTGTAATTCCTCTTTATAAGGCCTTGATACACCAACATCTTAATTACTGTGGTCAAGTCTGGTCCCCTGGGTTTCTTGAGAATGAGGTAGCAGTGGACGGGATTCAGAGCAAGTGATCAAGATGATGAGTCGCCTGTGGAATGTTCCCTATGAGGATAAATTGAAGGTGTATGGATTACAGAAGTTGGTTGATAGGAGACAAAGATGGAATATTTAAGTTGCTTAAACGATTTTATAGGATAGATGCAGGGGAAATATTTCAGCACTTGGCCAGAGTGACCAGAACAAGGATTCACTACTGGAAGTTGAATGAAGGTATGATTAGCAGGGGTGTGAGGACTAGATTTTTTGCTTGGAGAGTGGTGAATGAGTGGTGGGTCGCCAGAGACAGTTGTGAGTACTTTTTCTTTTAAAATGAAAAGTATGATAGATTGTATGGATAAAGTGGGTCTCTCGCGATGAGTCTTCGGACTCCATGGAGGTGTATGTATAGCAATAATAATAATAATAAATAACACAATGATACAAAAGTTTCAGTTTAGAGTACTGCTTTCATTTTGTTACAATTAAATATAATTAATACATGAATAATAATAATAATAATAATAATAATAATAATAATAATAAAATTGATTCCATAACTTTGTGGTAACTTCTAGGACTTCAGATTTGCAGATGAAAATCGGAATGGTCTTTCTATTATACCTTCTTTTAACCGATTGTATTATGCGAACTAAAGAGTCTAAAGATTCTAAAAATTCGAAAGATTCAGGATTAAGCAACCAAGTTTCTTGGTTGCTTATTCCTGGACCTGGGCAAACTTGATTGAAGAACCACGTGAATAACGTGATTTCAGTATAGCAACTGTTTACTATATAGAAATACATAGCAAACAGTTGTCTATACTGTAATCACATTATTTATTTCAAATTTGAGAAGTTAGGCTAAAGACATTATTAATTTTTGTTTTCTTCCAGATAAATGTCACTTTTGAGGTGAACATGTTTTATCTATAGTCTCTCTCTCTCTCTCTCTATTAAAGCTAAATAATCTAAGCGATTTATTCCTGAGCAACATTTCCATGATTTTTCATGTAAAAAAAATATGACAGAATATCTTGGACTTATCAAATCGTCCGTCATAAAAATAATATTTTATATTTGTGCATGAAATATCCCTCTCTAGATGGAGCTGGTTTTCATAGAAATCGTGTGGAGCGAAAATAGCCACTTGTGGATTTCGAAGTGTATATCATACTTGGGCGAACTTTCGTATTATACTAGCTGGCTGCCGTAGGATAGTGACGCGTAGTTTCAGTGTAGTTTAGTGTTTTTATTTTTTTTAACTGTGTAATAAGGAACGGAACGGGATTGACCCTTTTATTTTAGCTGTTTTTAAAGTATATAATGTCAGAGAAAACGGAAACGAAAATTTTCACATTGGATGAAGTTGCGAAGCATTGTAACAAGACATCCGCGTGGGTTTTAATACATGGAAATGTGTATGATGTTACAAAATTCCTGGAAGAGGTTGGTACATCTTAGTGTATTACAGTATGGAAAATGCTGTCACTGGTATCTTATAATTGGCATGTGTTTTTGTTTATGTATTGTGTTACTTTTTGAAATTAGTAAGATAAATATTTTTACATTGGCCGTTTTTTTTGTGTGTGTGCGTATGTGTGTACGCGAGAGAGATGGCCTTGAGGTTGTTCTCTCGTTCTAACACAGATCCGATGGCCTTCTAAACTGTGTAATTTCACTTTTATCCTATGTTACATAATAATATAGTGAAGATTTTCAAGCTTCAGATCAATCATATGAAACACAAAATACTATTATTTTAAATTGCACCTGATCAGAATTCAGTGTTGGTTGTTTAAACGCGATAAGAAGTCACGAGTTTAAATATTACATATTTAGATCAGTAGGTAATCAAGAAGCAGCGATATCACTAGTGAAAGTTTATTCTATGGCACTGGTATAGAAATACAATGAAGTTATGAAAAGCCCATAGCCCATCCATCAGATAGGGAGTGACATATATACATTCATTCATTCTTTGGTTTAATTTGTAAAATTCCTTCCAACTTAACTAGTGAAATATACATTTATTCATTCTTCTGACTTCAGGTTAGATCTCACAGAATAAAATTTTAAATCTTCATTACACATGTAACATGCTTATTTATTTGTACATTCTGCCAGCATCCTATCAGTCCAGTTTCTCTTTACGTTAACATATTTTTGTTGCATTATTTGTTTATTTATTTTCTAGTGGAAGATAAGCTGAATGTCAGTCCCATTATTAATCCACCTCCATGAAGGCAATTGGCTCATTGTGTGGAAGTCCTGACCAACAACATATAAACTGTTCACATACTCATTTTCCATATAAGCGTTTCAATTAAGAGGAAGTATATATGGAATTAAGTCTGCACGGTTAGCCTAGTGGCTTTGCGCTTCGCAACCATATGTCTGGGGAAGGAGTGTCCTAGGTTCGATTCCCGTCGGAGATGTGAGGAGCTGAAGGATCTTCCTCAGCCATAGCCAAGTTAGCCGGTCTTGGGCGCAGGCAGTAGGGTTTTTTCCGCCAGTTTATCTGGTGTTTTTCATCCCGCAAGCAGGCAAACCGGCCCCGTGAACACACAGGGATACAGCCAAGAATACCTTGAGGCATAGGAGTGACCATTTTATCCTCGTATTTCGGTTACGAAATCCAAGCATGCTTGGAAGGTTGTGGGCCTTAAAGGCCTGTTAAAGCCATTGGGATAGATAGATATATGGAATTAAGTGCAACAAACTCAGGAGACTGCTTGGAGCAATGTCATGGCATGAAAAACTGGAAGAGTTGGTTGTTGACAGTGCATGGGAGGTAGTAAAGCAGTGTCTAAGGGGAAGTAATTGCAAGCTACATACCTAGAGTCAGGAGGATAAATTGAGTGGGAGTTAAATGGATGAACAGCATCATTAAGCAGAAGCCCTTATGAAAAAAAATTGTTATGGGAATTCAAGGAAATAAGAGCAGCACAAAGCACAGGCTAAAAGGGTGACCAGTATGGTAAGAAGTTGAAATCAAGTTCTGGGAGTCAATCAGCTGTGCAGACTAAAGGTAATCCCAGAGTTCTTTTGGTATATGGCAAGTAAAAGGAAGAATGATTATGGAACAATAATTTTGAGTAAAAATATAAATGATAGAACTGCAGCAGACCATCTAATCCCATAACTGTTATTAGTATTATATCCAGGCCTCCATGGAGTCTGAAGACTCATTGCTGGAGGTTGAACACTCACAGATCACAATAACCGTTATACCCTGCCTTGAATACATTCACTGCTGAAACATTCACTGCCTGCTCTGGCAATTCCTTCTACCTATTAACCACTTGCCAAGCAAACAATCTCATTTTCATACTTATATGACCTTTGTACAGTTTCCAGGGATGATTTCTTGTTCTCCCATCATCATATGCAGTAATTTCCTGTATCTATTTGATAGGCTCCTCTCACCATATAATCTCTCTTCTATCTGCCAAGCTCTGAAGATCACATTCTCTCAATCTGTCCTTGTCCTCAATATTCCAGAGTTCTGAGAACAGTCTTATTTATTTGCCTCTGCACTTTCTCCTAATAAAGTCAAGTGACCAGATTTGTGCACAGAAATTCAAATAATGCTTAATAGTTTTTATATATGGAACTATTACCTATTTATCCATGTCAGCATTCTTTGCATTACTGCAGCAATTTTCTGGGTAATGCTTTTGCAATGTGTCTCCTGATCTTCAGTTCCCTTGCCACCTCATTTTCTCTGGCCAAACTGCAAACCTTTACACTTGGCAACATCAAAATATCATCACTATTCTTCAGCCCAAAGCAACAACCTATTCAAATCCTCTTGTAATAACAACATATCAGGCTTCCTAACATTTCTCTTTCTAATTTAGCATCAACAGCAAAAAATTGAACGTCTCCTTTCACACCATTAACTATAAACAACAGTGTTCCCAGAACAGAACTCTGTGAACCACTCATAACCTTCATTTTTCAGGACACTGCACCTCCATACACAACTCAGTGGCACCTTTCAGTCAACCATCCCTGTAACCAAGCTACCAAATGACTACCATTCCATTCTGTGCAGTTTCAACAGTAGTTTATCATGCAGACTATCCAATACACTAGTCACCCTATTGTAAAATATAACCAAGTTTCTAAAGAATGACCCTCGTCTTAACAAACCCATGCTGCTTTCTTGAAAGATTTCCATTCTCATCAATCTAGGCTTGTATTCTGTCTTTAACTAGCCTAACACCTTCATCAATACACACTAGCCTAGCCTACTCAGTTTGACACTATTGACTTGTATTTTCCCTTATGCAGTAGCACTACCCCTCTTTCCCCCCTTTTTTTATTCTGGGATTGTTATTCCTGTTGACAGATTTCTATTCAACAACCAAGTGAAGGGGAGTGCTGTTTTTCACATTCCTATAGTATATGTGGTGATATCCCATCCAGTCCCACAGCATTGTTAACATGCACGTTGCTTAATATTCTAAACGCTTTCCATTCTTGAACTGTCAGTCTTCTTTCCTCCTTCCTATTGCTATCCAACACTACCCTTAACTCCCCCCCCCCCATAACACACACACATGAATTACACTAACCAAATATTCATTGAAATTTCCACAATATCTTCAGCAGATGTAATTCATGTTCCATCTTCAGCAACTTAAGTCAGTCTTCCATATTTACTCTTTATTCTACTAGCAACTGTTGAATTCTCTATGATTTTGCTTTATTGCTTCAGCATCTCTTATCATATACCAATTTCTCTTTTCTTATTATTCTTATAATTTTCCTAGCCCTGCACCTTGTACTCCTCATGCTACTGAGGGAAATCCTGTTCTTTATATCTCCTCTATAATGTCCTCTTTCCCAGAAGCTCCTGCATAATTTTATGATTCATCCATTTTACTCCTTTATTTATTTTCCTTATAATTGACATTGCCATAAGTAATTGATTCTGTCGACTTTCCAAGGCACTACCGATTTCTCTCCCCTTCAGCTGATTAAGCCACTTCACATCACAAAACAAATCTGTAATTCCACACATCTTTCTTGTTCTGTGTAGCTTGTACTTGCCTAGCCACTCTCCCATTCAAAGCCTCTGTTGGTGCCATTGTGGTGACATCCAGTGGCAGCTCGTAAGAATTTGCAGGTGGTGGCTGTAGCAATAAAAGTAAAAAAAAGAAAAAAAATCAATATGGATCGAAAAAAATTATATCATTAATAAAACCTAAATATAACAAAATTTAACAGAATTCTTCTCTTCATTCATTTCTACAAAGATATAAAATAACTGCTAAAATTAAATAGAAAAAGAAAAACTGCACAATATTTACCTACGATAATGATGACATTAATTTGTGTTGTTTGTGCTTGTTTAGTAGCAGTGTATCTTGAACTGCAGTGCTACCAGCCCAAACTGCACATAAATTGAGCATTACCCCCACTACATTATCTCCACTAGGCAGCAGTTTGGTGCGGTCTGCGTTGAATGCAGCTCTAGCATTGAGCATACTAGCCAGTACTATCCCTAGCCTGCACAACACATTGACTATTGCTACAAAATGAATTATATAAAATACTATCAAGAAGCATTGTATTATAAACAAGAATATAATGGTTTTTAGATAAATATATAAAAATTTAAGAATGGTGATAATAAAACAGGAACTTTCATTTTATACTGGAGGGGCTGCAGCCCTTATGGACGAGCTGCCACTGGTGACATCTTCTATTATCGGTGTATGACATATTATTAAGTCTTTCACTCAAGTCCCATATGTTGCTTCAACCACTTGCTGCAACACATGGGACTTGAGTGTGTTGCTTCAACCGCTTGCTGCATAAGTTAGTTGTTCCTGCTTTCAGTCAGTGCTGTCGTAGTTAGTTATTATTATCCTCCTGTTGCTCACTAGTCTCCTCTGTGTGAAATTTCTGAATCATCTTCTGTATTCTCTTCTCTGTCCTGTAGCAACATCCCACTAAATATATAAGCTGTACTAACCTGAACCTCACACCAAATGGCTTCAAAACCATTATCGTTATTGTTTTCTTCAAGTTCCACATTAAGAGAACACAACTCTTCTGAAATGATTAGTAATACCCATTCTCCTCTTGCATCTTTTCGAAAAATGTACTCATTATTTTATTCTCACGTGTACTTCATTCTCCATTAACCAAGTCTTACTGACACCAATGATCTGTGGACTAACTGTAAGGCAACAAACACTGCATCCTTATTCCTAATGCTCCTTACATTGGTATATAGACTCAGTAGCTTTCCCCCTTTTCTTCCCACAATTTCTTACTCCATCATTCAAGTCTTTCAACTATGCTGCTCCCATCCAGGCAATCTGTATTTCTGTCTTGTCTGCCTTTGTCCATTATCCCGCACTAATTCTGGCATCTTAGACTCACTGTCTAGTCTGTGTGTGTGTGTGTATATATATATATATATATATATATATATATATATATATCAACTTCTGTATTATGAGTTGTTAGGGAATTGGTAGTGCCTTTGACCATGTTGTTTAAGCTAAGTCTCAGGTTTGTGTTGGTCTCAAGGGAGGTGGAAAGAGGGGGAAATAGTTCCACTGCATAAAGGAGGTTCCAAGACTGAGGTAGCAAATTATTTCCCAGTCAGTATCTCAGGATTGGTAGTCAAGGTATATTGGAGAAGTAGTTAAGTAGAAACTTTAGGAATGGGATACTTTATTGGAGACAACATGGTTTTGTGATAGGTAGATCATGCCTCAGTAACATAGTCACCTTTTATAATACAGTGGCAGTTGAGTAGGATATTGGTAATGGCTACATTATAATATTGCTGAACTATGCAAAGACTTGACAGGATACGATACTGCATGGAATTCTGAAAAAAATTGTAGCGAATGGGGATGGATATAAAACGGTGATGTGGATAATTGGGTAGGAGTTGGATGGATGAGTAATATCATTAAGCACTAGCTGCAGAAGAAGAAAAATGCTGTGGAGGATATATAATGAGAAAGGTGACTGGCAAACTCATGAACAGTACAAGATCTGATTATGAGAAGAATTAGCTGAGCAGACCAAAGGAAATCTCAGAGTTCTTTTGTTATTTGGCAAGTAAGAGGAAAAGTGACTATGGAAAATTAACCTTAATGAGTGATGATAGTCACAAGGAGACAGAAGCAGATAAAATTGTTGAGTTACTGAGTAACTACTTTGCAAGGGTAATCATCCTGGTATCGAATTGGAGGTTCTTGAGATATTATGGAATCTCAATGTAAATACACCTGTGGAATGATATGGGATATCATCTAGGGTTTTGAGAGAATGTGCAATGCCTTTGACTAGGCTCTTTAATTGAAGTCTCGGCTGTGGTGTACTTCCAAGAAAGTGGAAAGAGGGCAAAATAATTCCCTTGCACAAGGTAGGTTCTAAGACTGCAGTAGCAAATTATAGACCAATCAGTATCTCAGGGGTGGTGGTAAAAGTACATTATTGCCAACATTAAAGTATATTATAATATAATAAATTTAGTTTAATCTTTTATTCAAGTGTTAGCAGACAAAGTTTGCACCTGAAAATATCTTCAGGACTGAGGTAAAGTGGTACATCCTTTGGCAACTCGTAGCAAAGGTGGACCAAGCTCTCATCATTCCTTGTCTCAGTCTCTCCCATAATGCAAAGCACATCTCCTTGTGGACATGTATACATTAAGGGAAGGGCCACTACCCAGACCGGTTTTGACCTTTACTGAGGGCTCTTATCTGCTGATGATGGAAAATTAGGTAGAGCAATAGTCAATACACATGTTCAAATTTTGCTGGATGATTTAAATATACTGGCAGTATCGACAAAGGAGAAGAGATGTCAGTTTCACTCACTCAGTGGCTTTAACAGGCACTTAAGTGCCCATAGCCTTTCAAGTACCCTTGGATTTTCTAACTGCAATATGAGGATAAGGCAGTTATCCCTATGCCTCTAAGTATTCTTGTCTATAAATTGCGTGTGTTCTACTGGTTTGCCTGTTCTGAGGGATGAAAAACCAGAGTTTCCAGGAGAAAAACTCTCTACCTCTGTATGAGATCCACTAACTCACCTTTAGTTGAAAGAGATTAGATAAAAGTTCTTCACATGGACTGGAATCAAAATCAGGTCTTTCCAACCAAAGGACTTTGTCTATACCAAACTGAGCTACAGAGGCTCCTAGATGACAGTTTAATGTGGCAAGTTGTAACGTTATGCATTTTGGAGTGAAAAGATTACCATCTGTGTACCATATAGGTGTTAGAGTTGGAATAGTTAAAGCAACAGTTTGGAGTATTGCAAGTAATGGAAGTGAGTCATGGACACTCAGAAAGAGAGATATGGAAAGAATTAATGCATTGGAAATGTGGTGTTATAGAAAGATGGAAAAGATTAGCTATACAGAGAGAATATCAAATCAAGAAGTTTTAAGAACAGTTGGGATGGAAAGAACACTGCTCAAGAATATTATGCAAAGAAAGACCAGATTTGCAGGACAACTTCTGAGAGGTTCTTTGGGACACTTGACAAGAACTATATTACAAGGGAAAGTTGAGGGGAAGAGAAGACGTGGAAGACCAACTAGAGAGTGGTTCAATGACATCGTGGAATGAACTGGTTTAAGAATGACGGAGGCAATAGACCGAGAAAAATGGAGAGGAGCTACTCATCTGCTGCAACCCTCTTGCTAGATGATGCTACCGGACGACGTACCATATTAATGGAAATGTACTCTAGGAAATTGATGAAGCCTTGGATTTGGGAGTGTTGTGTATAGGGAATTGAAATTTAGAGGGAATTTTGCAAAAGTGCCTAAAACAGTTTATCAGATTAGTAGGTTGTTATATCTCTTTATAAGACCTTGATAAGACTTCATTACACAGATCTGGTCACCTATTGTTCTTGGGAATGAGGAAGAGTTAGAGAAGATCTAGTGGCAAGTTATCATGATGTAGCACGTCTGTCGATACAAGATCTATAACACGACAGTGCCATGTGTGGGCAAGTGATTAAGGAGAAAAAAAAAACCTGTCGATATGTTTCTTAAGGAGCGGGAGGTTGTACTCAGTGGGAACAACAGTATGGAGGAGTTTGTTCCACAGAATAGAAGTGGATAGAATGAATGAAGCTGATGAGAAGTTTGGTGGAACAATCTATTTCTTCTATGGTTAGAAAAAAGTGGAGGAATGGTTGCAGCAAATTCAGAGGAGCAATGCCCATATGAGAGTACTTATAGCAAAGCCACAATGTTGAAACAGAACACCTATGATGAAATGACTGAAGGGAGTCTGTGAAGGAAGGGTCATCTATTAAGTGGATTGCTTTCTTCAATATCATCAAAAATTCTTAGAGAGGTATTGGGTTCTCTGCCCAAAATGCATGAACAATACTCCAAAGTTGGATTGATCTGAGACTTATACAGTGTTAGGAGTTAAGAGGAAGAGAAGTAATGTTAAAGATACCAAGCTATTTTAAATATAAACCTGGTTTTTTACTCCATTTCCCAAGTAAGCAAACAGACAAGTCAGTCAAGTTTGCACCTGCAAGTGTTGCAAGTCTAGCTGACCCTGCAGGTAGTGCAAGTCCAAGGTAAAAAAACTCTCTAGAAGAGAAGTAATGTTTAGAATGGAAAAGAACACCAATCTTTTTATAGGATATGTGAGTAATATGTTTGTGCCAGGGTAAACTGGATGTGACAGTCAACCGAAGAAGAGAAAAATGATCTTGAAAGGAAATTGGAACATTATAAAAAATGAGATGTGATGAGGAAGGATTTTTCTTTCAGGTAATAATAAGGCAGGCTCGAGTTTTTTTGTTTTTTTTTCTCATTGAAATTTATGTGTTCAAGTCACTGGTTAAGATCTTGAGGCATCTAACATTAGGGTACTGCAGGGTTTATCGAATGATGAGGAATAAAGAGTACTGTCATCAGCAAAGCTGTGAATAGAATTTGAAGTCAGAGAATGGAGGTCATTGATGTAAAGAAGGAACAGCAGAGGTGAGAACACAGAACCCTGAGGCACTCCAGCATTGATTGGGAAATCTGATTAGAGGAAGCCATCAACCATGACACAAATGAATGGCCAGTGAGGAATCTGGCAATCCAATCACAGAGTGTAGATGGGAGGCCATAAGATGGCAGTTTTTTCAGGTGGCCTAAGTGCCAGATATGATCAAATTAGAAATATTGAGAGCAATAACATGAGTTTCTCCAAATCTTTCCATGGCCTAAATCCAAAGGTAAGTGAGATTAGCTAGGTGGCCTACTGCAGCGCTTCCCAAACTGTGGGCTGTGGGCCGTGGCCCCCTTGGGGCCATAGGTTTTGTTGAGGGGGGCCGTGAAATAATGAAAACAAATTTAAAATGTTTTAAGACTAAGTAGATTTTTTTTATTTTAAAAGAAATGTATTTAACTTTTATTATTTATTATTTCTTTTTTGTTATTTTTTATATTTTAATGGAAAAATTCACACATTGGTGTTGGTTCACAAACTTTGCTTCCTGCGTATTTCGGCACGTAATGAATATTAGTAAATATTGCTTATTCATATGCTTCATTTCAAAGCAGTGGTTAATTGTCATCATCATCATCATACGTATCAAGGATTTAGGCCTAGCATGGCCTGTTCCGGCCTTAGAAGTCATCGTTGAATCGTTTAAGAGGTCGTCCTGGTTTTCTTTTTCCTAATGGCTTGTACTTTAAGGCTTGTTTTGGTAATCTTTCTGTTTTCATTCTTTGAACGTGTTCCATCCATTTATGTTTATATTTTTTAATTTTTTCTGTTACTGGTTCTTGGTTTAATTCTTTCATAATATCTTCGTTTCTTTTGTGATCAAATATGGTATACTTTGCAGTTTTTCTCATAAACTTCATTTCTGCTGCTGTTAGTCTTTGTTTGTCTTTTTGTTTTATTGTTTAGATTTCGCTTCCATACATTAAGACTGGTAAGGCTAATGTATTGTATACTTTTAGCCTGGTTTATTTTTGAACTAGGTTTGGTTTAAATATAGAGTTAATTACTCCTGTTATTTTTAAATATTTTGCAATTTTTACGTTTATATCTTTTTCATTTTCATATGTGATCATACATCCTAGGTAGTTAAATGAATTCACCTGTTCTAAGATCTTGTTATCTATTACTATTTTAGTTCTTGCTGGATCTTGTCCTTTAAAGGCCATAGTTTTTGATTTTTCCATTGATATTATCATACCATAATCTTTGGATATCTCATTTAGATTTGAAATAGCTTTCTGTAAGTTATCTTCAGAATTTGTAATTATTATTTGGTCGTCTGCAAAGAGGAGAGTGTTTAAGTTAACTGTAGGTGAAAGTTTAATTCCTTGATGTAAATTTTTACTCCATTTTATTATTATTTCATTTAAGTAGATATTAAAAAGAGTTGCTGAGAGGGGACATCCCTGTCAGACCCCTTGGTTTATCTCTCTTGTATATGATAGCTCATGATTTAATCTTATTTGTATTTGATTATTTTCATATATACTTGTGATAGCTTTTAGGATATTATTTGGTATTTGTCTTTCTTTTAATATGTTAAATAGAATGTTTGCATTTTTGGAAATTATGGAGACAACTACCGTGTTTGAATAAAAACTTTAGTTTACTATTACTAAAATTTTACAATTCGACGTTTCGATCTTTATGTTAAGGTCATCTTCTGGAGCGTACAAATATACACAGGAAACAAGCTATACCACAATCATACTGGTTCGTTAAAGACACTGACTAACCGCTACCACAATTGTTGGCCTGACCTCTGGCGAAAAAAAAAAAAAAAAAAAAATAATAATAATTGTGGTAGCGGTTAGTCAGTGTCTTTAACGAACCAGTATGATTGTGGTATAGCTTGTTTCCTGTGTATATTTGTACGCTCCAGAAGATGACCTTAACATAAAGGTCGAAACGTCGAATTGTAAAATTTTAGTAATAGTAAACTAAAGTTTTTATTCAAACACGGTAGTTGTCTCCATAATTTCCAAAAATGCATTCGGATCACCGTGCAAGCCTAAAAGAAAGGAAATAGAATGTTTCTTTTAACTTTGTTAAATGCTTTTTCAAAGTCAATAAATGCAATATGTGTTTCTAAATTATATTCTCTTCTTTTCTCTATTATTAATTTTAGGCAAAAGGTTGGGTCTATACATGATCATCCTTTTCTAAATCCATTCTGTACTTCTAGAATAAAGTTTTCGGAATATTTCATTAGTTTGTTATTTAATATTCTGCTATATATTTTGTAACAGGAATTTAGTATACTGATACCTCTATAGTTTTTAGGTCATCTCTATTACCTTTCTTAAAGATAGGAATCACAATTGCTTTTTTCCATTCTATTGGGGGGATACCAGTTGAGTAAATTTTATTTAAAAATAATGATTCTTTCTTTGAATCTTGTTCCTGCGTATTTATATAGTTGTGGTTAATTGTATTTACTTCAAATGCTCTCCACAGAAGCTCCAAATCTTCCTGTCCCTTTCATCACGCGTTCGTAATCAGGGACTGTTGATATTGACTTTATATACATATCAAAACTCGTTTTATATTATCATTGTTATCCGAGCTAGTTTTCTGTTACCAATAAAAGTTTTGCATATACTTCACACATGAAAAAAATCTTAAACAAATTCATGTGGGGAGATAGTAACTCGCTTGCAGTGGTAAACAACACGTCCTCCCTAACGGCCACTATACTGCAGAGGCAATAAAAACAAGTACTTTTATTATGCCAGTGAATAAGGTATGAGGAGTCTGTGTAATATATTTCTCAACCAATAGTGCAATTAGAGACAACTGGGATAAAAACACACTAATGAATCACATGTCCCCTCATACAGAAACTATGCTGTATAGACTGAAACAAAACCATATGTTGCATGGGCAAACACAGTATTTAACTAAAAACTATTGTTATTAATTAGATGTGTGTGAGTTCAATTTCCCAAGGCAGCAATAAAATTCAACCAAACATGTTAAAATTCCTAAAAGTGTTAAAACTAAGTAATATATATAATGAATGTTATGGCAGTTTCACATATGGAATTAGGTTGAAGAGAGTTAGCATTTCAACTCAATTGTCAACTATGCTTTTATCTTTCGGTTGCACGATCTTTTGTTAATACAGCACCAATCATATGCACGTTTTAATAACCTGCCTTTGCTGTCTGTTTCGCGTTAGGCTTAATTACCTTAAAGGGAGAAAAGTCACAAAAGAGAAAAATGTTCCTGGTCTGGGGATTCCCTTATTCAGGTAATATTCACTAATTTCATGTTATCAGTCTGTGGTGTGCCAGTATCGGTAAGTGGTGATGTTATTTGATCTATTCTACGTTAAAAAATTTAACCCTGAGACGGATAAGTGGCTGATAAAAAATAAAAAAAAATTCCTGTGAACAATCAGAAGAAGCAGAAACAGACTCAAAAAAAAAAGGACAGTATTTCATATTTTACCAGAACAGCCCGCATCGTCTTCAGAACCAGACTGTAAGAGGCAAAAAATGTAATATATGCATTTGATTTTTGCAATATTTGCTGTGTATGTTTTGTATTGAATATAAATACAATAAATATTATAATAGTATAACTCTCTATTACGATTTTTTTTTCGAGTGGGGCTGTGAAATATTTTAATTTTTGCAAAGGGGGCTCTGACATCCAGAAGTTTGGGAAGCACTGGCCTACTATACAAGAATGACAGAATTCATATTAGTGATCACTAATTAACTGATGAAGCTGGTTGTTGATAACCTTCATCATTTTTGAAAGTACTGAGATGAGAGCAATGGGATGATAGATGTCTGACTTTTGTCTCTCTTTTTTGAGTACAGGCTGAATGTGGGCTTTCTTCCATGCTATGCGGTAGATGCCAGTAGAATATGAAAGTTTATATAGATGAGAATGGGATCAATTCTCACCACAAGTCTTGAGCACAACCAGAGGAATAGTATCTGGACCAGGAGCCTTATTAGTATCAAGATTAACGAGGATTTTTCAAATGTCCTTTTGATGAAAGTCCAGAGGAGATATGCAGTGGGCAGAAATATGGGAGGTGATTTGCTTTGGTTGTCCAGGCAGCAGTTGGAGCATAAGACTGATGCCAAGATTTCTGCCTTTTCCTTAGATGAGGTTACTGTGGAACTAGAAGACTTAACTTCCAGTTGAGCAGGATGCAAATTTATTGCATTTCATTCTTACAAAATCTGTTTTGGAATCATTGATAACTTTTTTGCACATGTTTCTGGCTGTTATGTAAGCTGAATGAGAAGTTGGAATTTTTAATTTAAGCCATTGAGCATAAGCTGCATTTTTATCATGGATGGCAGAGGCACATATTTTTGTGAACCATGCTTCGATATAGGTCAGTTTGCACTGGAGTGGGGAATGAATGTTCTCATTCCAGTGAGGATTATTTTGGTTACCAGTTCACTGCAGATGTTTGGATCATGAGAGTGAAAGCAGATAAAAATTCTGGACATCATCCCAGTTGGCACAATAATAGTGCCATAGGGTATGTGGCTGAGATTGGCTGGGCAGATGATGAACTGCAGAGAAGGAGACTTGAATCAGATTGTGGTAAGAGTTGCCAAGGGAACAGCAGACATCCACGGTATATTTGGAGGGAGAAAGAAAAGGTCAAAAATGTTGGCAGAATGGTGAGGATTGTCATGTTCTGGTTGGTAGATTGACTATTTGTGTTATGACTGATGGCAAATAATTCAACTTCCCTACCAGCTTGATCTGTAAGAGTAGGGGAGCCAGCTGAGGGGAATACTTCTTATGATGATAGGTCGAAGATTTGTGGATTACAAATATTGATTGATAGGCAGGAAAGGTATATTTGATTGAGACAGAAATTACTGAAAGGTTTTTACAGGATTGATAGAGGAAATTTTTCATATCATGTTTGTTGGGACAGAACTTGGCATCATCCCTGGAAATTGAGCAAGGGTGTAAGCATGAGATTTTTTATTTGGAGAGTGGTGAATGAGTGGAATAGGTTATGAGAGTGTTGTGAGTGCCATGTCAGTTCAAAGTGAAGTATGATAGATATTGTAGGAATATTGGATAGCACTTGGCATAATGGCATTTAGGGACATGCCCCAATTAATCTACGGTGTCTTGCCTGTAGTAATAATAATAAGAAGAAATATCTTTGTTCAACACGCTCATCTACAACTTCCAGGAATGGCTTCTCATTCATTTCCTTATTTACTGTTTAAAAAAAAAATTGAATACACATTATGCTAAAATCTCCTCACCAACCAAACCTGTATTGTATTGCTTCTTCTCGGTCTATCCATCAAACTCCATAATTTACGTTCTCATCTTCTCATAATCATCAAACCTGGTTTGTGGTATTTGCTCCAGAATTTTTTTATAACAGTGGAAATGAGGTGACTAAATATTTACACATTAGATTAGATGTAGTCTTATATGAATATTAATGATATAGTCATCTTTTCATCTGAATTTAATAGTGTTCACCCTATCACAGTAGCAATATACTGTGTGTTCCCTGAACTCTAGATCCAAAATCTTCCACCTGGAGTGCACACAACAACTGAAGAGATCAGTCATTCTCCATTAGCAAACTAATGAATATCCACAGTTAAACCTTATGAAATATTATTAATGAACATGTTGAATATTGGTGGTGGTAGTTCTAGAGCTTTGCATGTTACTGGTTATCTTCATTTTCAGGATCAGCCCTCTCTCCCAGTACACTTCTTGCTGATGTCTGATCTATCCATCTCCTCAGTCTATATTCTTCCCTAACTTTTCCATCTTGTATATTTACCAATTTTTATTCTTCCCTATCTTCCTCAACTTGCTCCATGTGAAGATATTATTATTATTACGGGCAACTCCAGGGAGTCCTTAGACTCATTGAGGGAGGCCCCAAATCATGTTCATAACAACTATACGATATTCATACAGTATCTATCATACCTCGCTTTAAACTCATTCACTGTCACAGCATTCACCACAGACTCTGGCAGCCCATTCCACTCATTCACCACTCTAAAAGTAAAGAACCCAGCTCTAATCCCCTTACTAACCACACTTTTGCCCAGCTTCCATGGATGTCCCCTGGTCATCCCACAACCAGCCCCGTTCTCAAAAATATCTATATTTTTGTTCTAACTAAAGAAAGAAATATCTGAATTTCTTTCTTTAGTTAGAATTGAAGGACCATCTGTTTCTTTTTTATATATTTGAGTTTTTGTTGCTTTTTTTTCCTCCCTCCCTTTGCAAGTTTTATTTTGTATTTTGTAAAACCATGGCGACCAAGTCTTCAATTTCTTGACATTTGTCATCCTTTGCCTCCTCACATTTTTGAGTTATTTCCTTAAATTTTATATATTTACTTATGTTTCTCTTTTTGCCTGTTTTTAATTAAGTCCATATTTCATGAATCATCCAGTTTTTCCTTGTTTTCTGAAGGATTAAGTCTTCTGATGTTTTGAGCATTATTTCCTTGAAATTATTATGTTATTATTACACCTGCTTTGCTGCCCTCATTTTCCACTTCCCATTTTCACTATAATTTTTATTTATTTTTTATTTTTTTGAATTGATTATTTGTTTATTGTGCACATTTCTCTAAGGTTTTGCATCATTAAGATTTACTTAAGAGTTTTTATAACTACTATTTGTGAAGTTCGATTTTATTTCTGTTGTGACTTCTAATGAGTTATCTGAATTACAGTTGGCATTAGTACAAGTTTTAAACTTGGCTTACTTAATTTCTAAACCTGTTTTTAATTATTATCAAAAGCAGTTTGATTGCTTGTCGGGTACTTTGGACCAGCGCTTCCCAAACCGGGGCCCGTGAGTTTTGTTGAGGGGGCTGTGAAATAATGAAAACAAATTTACAATGTTTTAAGACTAAGTAGTTTTTTTTTTAATCTTAAAAGAAACGTATTTAATTTTTATTATTTATTATTTCCTTTTTGTTATTTTTTATTGGTGTTGGTTCACAAATTTTGCTTCCTGCATATTTTGACATTTAATGAATATTAGTAAATATATGCTTATTTGTATAAGTTTCATTTCTATTGATAAGAAGCACGAAAAAGCTTACAAACGCAAAATCTTTAATATAAATTCAATGAATATTACAATAATATGTCTTCATATATTATTGTCATAATATACATAATATACATTCTTAATATACTTATAATAAATTTAGTTTAATCCTTTATCCAAGTGTGAGCAAACAAAGTTTGCGCCTGAAAGTATCTTCAGGACTGGGTTAAGGTGGTACACACCAGGGCAACTCGTTGCAAAGGTGGAGCAAGCTACCAACACTCCTATCTTAGTATCTCCTATAATGTAATGCAAAACACATCTCCTTGCGGATATGTCTAATGTTATGCATTAAGGGAAGGGCCACTACCCAGACCGGTTTCGACCTTTATTGAGGTCTCTTCAGTGGGAGCCAGGCCCAAGTCGTGATATCAGGCAGAAGCATTAGCAGGTCATCTCCACCTATAGGAATTGCCAATTGGTGTGCCACCCTTTTTTAATAAATTACTCTGGATTTAGAGAAAGATGTTGAAAGTTTATTTTCCACTTGGTTAGAGTATAATAAATTTAGTTTAATCCTTTATCCAAGTGTGAGCAAACAAAGTTTGCGCCTGAAAGTATCTTCAGGACTGGGTTAAGGTGGTACACACCACCTTAACCCCTTTGCTCACACTTGGATAAAGGATTAAACTAAATTTATTATACTCTAACCAAGTGGAAAATAAACTTTCAACATCTTTCTCTAAATCCAGAGTAATTTATTAAAAAAGGGTGGCACACCAATTGGCAATTCCTATAGGTGGAGATGACCTGCTAATGCTTCTGCCTGATATCACGACTTGGGCCTGGCTCCCACTGAAGAGACCTCAATAAAGGTCGAAACCGGTCTGGGTAGTGGCCCTTCCCTTAATGCATAACATTAGACATATCCGCAAGGAGATGTGTTTTGCATTATAGGAGATACTAAGATAGGAGTGTTGGTAGCTTGCTCCACCTTTGCAACGAGTTGCCCTGGTGTGTACCACCTTAACCCAGTCCTGAAGATACTTTCAGGCGCAAACTTTGTTTGCTCACACTTGGATAAAGGATTAAACTAAATTTATTATACTCTAACCAAGTGGAAAATAAACTTTTAATATACTTATATATACATAATCACACTTCACTGAGTGAAGTGTGAATTGTAAATTTATAGTGAAACAAATTTAAACAGAAAAATACATTTTTAAAAGTTAAGTGTATGTAATTTAATATTATTTTACTTGTTAGTTTTATGATTTTTTTTTGCTTTTAAACTGAAATTTGATTTAGGATTTTGGGGTTAATTAGTTGATTTTTAATAAAATATGCCAGTAAATTTTTTTTATATGAAATTGTGCTGAAAACTATATTAATTCCGAATACCTTTTTTTCCAAGAATTAAAGATCATTGAAATCGATGTAAAATGAAAATAATGTATTTATAGTTTACATCGACAAATAATTACATCAAAAATGCTAAAAGACGTTTATTGATGTAATTATTTAATTACATCAATAATTCTAAAAATTTATTGATGTAATTATTTGTCTCCAAGCTTTGTCTTCACCTCCCCCCCGGAAAATTTTCTGCTGGTGTCCATGTATACGGTCAAATTCACGTGAAATTTGTAGTGTGGGTTGCATAACCCACACAACAGCACACCCAACCGAAATGGGCACGCGATGTCACTTTTATATATATATATATATATCTTTGCCTTGTTTGGCAGTCATGTCACCTATCAGCACCAAGTGCTCAGCTCAGCCTTAACATGTTTCCTATATCTTTTCATACCTTTCAGTATTGTCTTTTTGAATGGTTCAAGGTAAGAGCACATATCTGTAGCATTCATAAATTAATTGCTATGGCTAATCATAATGATCCTGTTGTAGATGAGTCAGAAGGAAGCCTTGTAAAGATTTTGAAGTATAACTTCCATTAATATTCTGGTACCATTGTCATGCTTGCTTCTCTTCTTTCCCCCTCTGTCTCCCCATATCAGCTCCACACACGAGAGGTCTGAGAACCTATGGCACACCACTGATGTGCGAGTAAGTGATAAGAGAAAAGAAAGGAAATTATTGATGCATTTCTTGAAGAGCTGGGAGATTGTAATCATTGGGGAAAATAGTATAAGGAAGATTGTTCCAAAAAACAGTGATATGCAGAATGAAGGAAAAAGATGAGAAGTTGTTATAGTAAGTTTGTAGTCGAACTGCATGGATGTGTCAACCAGCAGCTGCTCATACATGATTAGAGGAAAGTGAATTAATGGTAGTGGGCAGTTCAGCAGAGCAGCATCCATAGAAATTTTGTGGGAAAGTGATTGGAGGAAGTCACAGAGGGAGGGAAGGAGGGATCATTTATCTGAATGCAATCAAGCATTCTGAAGTAGATAAAAATGCACCACCCCAAATGTGAGAGCAGTATTCTAAGGGTTGGTAAATTTAAGATTTGTAGTATCAAGAGTTGAGCAGAAAAGAAGTACCTTCTTATAAAATCAGCTTTGAATTTGTTAAGCCATTAAATTTATGCTGGCCTTTTGGCTTGGATTACTTTAGCACTTGTTAGAGAACTAGAGCTTTGATAACAGTCAAGGATTTTGAGTAGAGTGGGGAATAAAAGCACTCCCCACTGAGAATAATTTTGGTTATTAGATCTGAGTAATGAGAAATCTCCAGGAAAGATTATCTCACAGTTAGGGTAACTAGACTGTATGTGATTGACTTTCAGAGATGATCAAATAGGTTGGTTAAGTTATCTGAGTTAAGAGAGTGGTAGTGTCGCAAATGAAGGCGACAAGGTGAGGTGAGGAAATCTTGAGCTAAAGTATATCATATAAATGGGATTCCATGTCTGATAACCTTTGGCATAGAATATCAGACCTAACAAATGCACACAATCGTGCCCTTCTTGTAAAGGAAGAGCAGGATGTGGGCAGATCTTGCACAATGTAATGTGGAAAGATGTAGTCGCAGATGATGCCATTTGAGGTTTGATGAATAATACAATAAACCTGATGAATAATATCAGGTTTGGATGCCTCAGTGGTGATGTGTGTGTCATTGATGATAGAGCTGATCTCTGAATGAGGCTCAATTCTAACATCAGTCCAGAAGTGTTTTTTACATGAAATTTTGTTATTTTGTGATTTTTTAATTATATATATATATATATATATATTTTTTTTTTGTAACGAGTAGAAAGGCTTGTTTATTAGCAGTATATGCTAGTTTATTTCATGGTAATGAATGGAATATTAGAAAAATTTATTGAGCAAGGGTGTGCAGCAGGGGCTGATGGTCACTACTCCCAGACAGGAAATGGCCAGAACTCCAAACTAAGCATAGCCTTGACATTTTTATTTTTAATATATTTTTTTTAATCTCTTGTTAAACTGCTGCAGTTGAAATAACTACCTGATATTTACTGCAGCAGTTTATCATATCAGTCTATCATGAAATAACTATGCATGTATCTGTAGGACATGTATAACATTACATACTACAGACTCATTCCCACCTCTAACAGGTGTACAGCTTCAGCTCTGTTTCTTGTACAGGTACTTCCTTGGCCACCGCTCTCTCATGAAGTGGCAAAGATAATTCTTTCTGCTTCCCATTGGGTCTGTTAAAACAAGGGGTAGCAGCCATCCAGTATCCCTTTACAGTACAACTGTAAATATATCAAACCTGCTTCTCATCTTCCCCATTCATTCAGTCTATCTCTATCCTCACAGAGACAAACTGAATAATAATAAGACAGTCACAGAGACCATAATTCCCAACAACTATTTAACTTCCAGCTTTTTAAGAAAAATGTCAATAGATTTCTTCTTTCTGAATCCTTATCTGCACCTCACACACACTCATGCCGTGTTCATTG
Organism: Typopeltis vanoorti; assembly: GCF_054136105.1. Lineage (NCBI taxonomy): Eukaryota > Metazoa > Arthropoda > Arachnida > Uropygi > Thelyphonidae > Typopeltis > Typopeltis vanoorti. The sequence continues at coordinate 98,833,506 of NC_143566.1, forward strand.
CTTTCTTTTCATGAAAGTAACATAATATTTTAGAAAATTTTGCTTCCTTTAATTTAGTTGTATTTCTCTAATTAATGCATTGCTTGTGGATTGTAAATTCATATCTGAAAGTGCTATTACATTCTGGAATTATAAATAAAATTTTATTTATGTTGCGCATACATAGGAAATAGGTCATAGGTAATTAAGTCATTTTTAATGTAAAAGTTCAATATCATTCCCTCTTTTATTGTTTGTTTTTTTTATCTCTTGACTAATGCAGTTAACACTTTCCTTGTTGCTTTTCCTCTTGTCTGATGTAATAGCTAATTGAATAGATAAAGCTGAAATTAAGGAAAATCTTGCTCATGCATAAGGAAGGATGGAAGTAACAGTAAACTTTCAGACCCTATGCACTGCATAATAAGTAGTCAAGGTTATAGCATAGTTTCTCAATTTGTTTTTGATATATTTTTTTACAAAAAATTATTTGCTTAAGTTATCATGATGGGCATTCATTGTGATGCTTAGTTTTCATATGGTAGTGTGGAAAATAAGCATTCACTTGCAAAACAGCAAGTATAAATTTTTTCTCCATTTTTCAAATACAAAGTTCATTATATTGTTTCATATTAATCATTGAAAGGAGATATGTTGGACTTAATTAGAATTTGCAAGCGTAACAGCAGACAGACTAGATTTGAGGTTATAATATTTACAGTTATAATTACATATTCAAGGTTATAATTGTTGTAGTTGGTAATCAGACTTCTTTAGATCAATATTCAAAATACAATTAGATACATATGGATGTTTGTGATTGTCTGTGAAAATAATAGTGGTGATGGTGGACAGTAGATGGCATTGGTGTAGATGAGGCGGTTTGTGGATGAGGTTGAGTGGTGGAGATGTAGAGTGGGCGTCTTCCCTCAGTGAGTCTTAGGACTCCCTGGAGGTGTTAAATAATAATAATAAAAAATACACTGATTTTGATTTGCATATGAAGAGTGACTGTCACCATCTTGTTCCTAATCCTATGTTGTATTATTGTCTGAAAAGGTGAGAGTTCTGTAGTCAGTTTTTTTTTTAACCCTGAATTTTTTGAACAAATATTGCTTGTTGTGCCAAAGATCAACTAACTCAGGAATTTGGGGAAAAAATGGTTTTTAAAAAAGCTCTAGTTGAAAACCAGAATCAAACTTTACTTCCTCCCAATTTTAGCATTCTAGAAGTTACCACAAGGCACTTTCATAGTAAATTGTTACTGAAACTGTATTACATTTTGTTATGTAGGTTGTTTTATGAAATTGACAAAAAGAAAATTTTAGATAGGACACCAGCTGTCTAATAAATCATTCAGCTGTGCATTATTATTATGTGACACCTCCAGGGAGTCCAAAGACTCATCGAAGGAGAGTGTGCCAACACTATCGAATGATTGAACCCACTCCAACTACTAACTGCACTCAAGCTTGATTAAGTTTTTGCATATAAGGCAGGAAGTACTAAAAAAAAATGTTGCAAGGATCTACTCGTATTCTTGGATCAGTGCTGTTTAACTTGTAAACAAGGGTGTCTGAAATTAGTCAAGGCTGAAATCTCGGCCTTGACCATAGATGGCAACACTACTGGCAAGATTTTTTTTTTTTTTTCTAAGTTGGTACAGCTGTCATAAGCATCCATGCTGTCTGAAGCAAAAGTCGTCTGTATTCCTTGAAATGGATAAAATTGAGTATCGTGCGGTTATAAAATTCTTTGTAAAAGAAGGTTTAACGAAAAAAGAAATTCATTCGAAGTTCATAAAAGTTTATGGACACTCTTCTGATCCACGTGAAGGATGTCCAAAAAGTGTAACAACACCAGAAATCATTGATCAAGTGCATGATATGGTATTGGATGACCGATGGGTCAAAGTACATGAATTACCGAGACTATAGGCATTTCAAAAGAATGTGTAGGATATGTTTTGCATGAAGAATTGCAAATGAAAAAGCTTTGCACCTAATGGGTGCACACTTGCTCACAGCAGATCAAAAACACACACTCATGAAAATCTCTGAACAGTGCTTGGAGCATTTTAACAAGAATAAAACTGATTTTCTGCATCGATTTATTACTATGGATGAGACTTGGATTCACCATTACACACCAGAATCCAATCAGCAGTCAAAACAGTGGATAAAAGCTGGTTGTTCAGTGCCAAAGAAGACAAAGTCTGTTCCATCAGCAGGAAAGGTCATAGCATCGGTGTTTTGGGATGTTAAAGGCATTTTGTTTATTAATTATCTTGAAAAGGTTAAAACAGTAACTGGAGAATATTATTCTGATCTTTTAACCAGACTAGACAAAAAAATTTGTGAGAAAAGACCCAGTTTGCAGAAGAAAATAATCATCTTTCATCAGGACAATGCACCTGCCCACAAAGGTGTTTTGACAATGGGAAACATAAGGGATCTGCACTATGAATTGTTGGAAAATCCACCCTATTTCCTAGATTTGGCTCCCTCTGATTTCTTTCTTTTTCCAAAACTAAAACTCTTCCTCACTGGTCAGCTTTTTCTTCGAATCAAGAGGTGATTGCAGCTGTAGAGGGGGTATTTTGCAGATATCACTGAGAACCACTACGGGGAAGAGATAATGGGGCTGGAGCATCGCTGGAATAAATGCATTAGTGTTAAGGGAGATTATGTTAAAAGAAATTTGAAATTATAAATTCATTTTTTTCATTATTAGGCCGAGAACATATTTCAGCCCACTCTTGTATTACTGTTTTTTGATTAGAGAGAAACCAATTGTGTATAATCATAGTGATAGTCCTGGTCTTTTGGTAATTTTTGTCACCCCTTATGAGACTGCTCCCATACCTATTGAGGGCTTAAAGTGGCTCAAAAAAAAAGTTCCATGTTCTTATCCCATTCATAGTCCTAAAAGGTATAGTAGGTTTACATCTTTTCCTAAGTGAGATTCGCATTAAAAGGGGGTGGGTGGTGAAACATGATTTGAACTGATAGTGAGGATACTAGTTCAGAATTGGCAGAAGTTTTTTTATCTGATTCTTATTCTGAAAAGGTTGTAATCCTATACTATATTAGTATCATGAGTGTGCTAAGGATATTTTTTAATTAAATTCATATAATTTTTTTGTATTTATTAAATTTTTACATAAACCAGAAACCCTGCTCCAAATACCAAACATGGAACTTTTCTTTTAAGCTAGACAGTGTTTCAAACAGTGAAATTCATCTTCCTCCAAAAAAACAATCACAAACACCCATGCCCACAGCAGGATTCGAACCTGCAGTCTGTTGGTTAGAGCAGATATGCTAACCACCTGGTCAACCAGGTCAGTAACCTGCGCAAGAAGTGGAAACATAGGGATGATCGTGAATGAGACAGTGAAGTTCTGGAAATATATTGCAGAAATGGTTGCAAATACAGGATTACTCCAATACCAAAAGCAGTGATAAGCTGAGATGTGAATTTATTTTTTTTTTAGTGTGTGTGTGTGTGTGTGACTTGTACAGTGATCAAGAAGCCACAATAAGAACAGGTGCTGGTTGGAAAGGGGAGTTAGGCAAGGATGCCTACTTTCTCCTCACCTGTTTAGTATCTATGCTGAGGACATTGTGTGTGAAGTACTGGATGAGCTTAGCACAGGAATTAGGATATATGATAGACTGGTCAGTAATCTGAAGCATGCTGATGATACAGTAGTCCTTTAATGACAAGGAAGAACTAAGTCAAGTCTTTGACAAAGTTAATCAGATCAATAAAGAACAGAGGACTTCACCTCTCCTAGCAAGACAAAGGTTATGGTTCTCAAAGGAAATACAGACAGGGAAGCTCCTGAGAAACAGGTGTACCTTAATGGAGAAAGAATTGAGGAATTCAAATTTGAGTACCATGGATCCATTATTAACGTGAAGAATTGCTGTTTAGAAGACATCTGAAGAAGATTAGGAATGGCTAAACCAGTCAGTCAGAGAATTTGTCTAAAATCTGGAAGGATGGATCTATCCCCCACAGGAACAAAGTTGAGGATTTTGGATGCAGCTGTTTTCCATCAGTGACTTATGGATGTGAGACTTGAAGCCTAAAGAAGTCTGATAGGAAAAGGATAGCTGCTTTTAAGATATTTGATCTTAGGTGCAATGTAGTAAATTTGAAAAGTTTTAGTGTCCTTATTAGTAAACACATCATTGCCATATTGGACAAAGCAAGTGTGTATTCTGACATTGACAGGACAGAAATTGGTCATTCAGTTACAAAGGATAGAAAGAAGACCATAAAATGGAAGTTTGCTTAGTAAGTGTATGCTAAACCCAATCCAAACGTTTTAGAAATGTCAATAGAGCAGCCACACAAGATTCTTGAAATTATTCCATTGGATTATGTCCAGAAGTGGTAGATCTGGTTCAGATCTGCTGGGGATTGAGAATAGTGAAATGCACTTTGGTGATAACTGATTAAATGGTGGGCCTCTAGTGAAGAAGTTGGCTAATGGTGATAACCTTTTCCATTAGTTTTCAGATATATTTGAGGGTGATGGAATTGGTAAGACTGTGCGTACCAATTTTTTAGGTCTAGTTTACACTCATTTTCAGGTTATTTAAAACCTGAGTGGAATAATCAGCACATTGAAATGGTTTAATAGTTCCAACAATTCATCTCTCTTAGCAACATATGTCATAAGTTGGGATACAATATAAAAATTGTAATAACACACAAAATAAATGAAGGATATTAATCAGAAGCCTCAAGTCCTAAAAAGGTGCTCTTTGTGGGGTGGGAGGTCTAAGAATTAAGAGAAGTTTCACACAACCTTATGGGTTTGTTTATTTTTCTAAATTTGCTGATTCCAAAACAAGAGTCAAGTTGTATTTGCTGAAGTGAAGCACTAATTTTCTCCATTTGATTCTCTGCAAGGTGTCCAGGGATTGGTCAGCTAGACCTGACTGAACTTTATCATTTTGATGTTTTAAGAATACTTGTGACATAAAGACTGAATAATATAAGCACGTAAACACAAGAAAGATATTTAATTAACCAAATATTTCGGTCTGGAAATAGCAGACCATCTTCAGTGGCACTACAAGAACAGTTTTAAAAAAAAAATACAAGGTGGAATACTAACAATAGATCATTTAAAAATAGAACAAGCTGCGTGATGTTATATCACTAAGTATTAAAGGGAATATTTTTAAGCAGAGACATGATTGAAATAAAGATATTAATTAATAATATTAAATAACATAAAATTAATATGAATTAAAGAGTTATCCTGATTAGACTTTCCCAGATTTTTGATATAGATATACAGTCATTTCGATTCAGGTTAGGACAGTGGAGTAAGGCCTCTACACTTTCTTTGAATAAATGTTCAAATTTATAACGGGATCTATGTAAGAGGCAAGTTTTTGACCAAAGGATGTTGTGGTTAGTTTCAATCCCGTGCTGAGCCAATCCAGATTATTTGGTTAATTAAATATCTTTCTTGTGTTTACGTGCTTATATTATTCATTCTTTATCACTTTGATACTTTTCCATCAGCAGCCACCTGCCTATCCAAGTCAACACTCCAATTCTATATCCTCCAATTTATACCAAAATTATATTCCAACTCAGCTGTAGCATTGTAAAATGAGAAAATTGCGCAGACATGACCATCTTGTACTGAACTAATGCTATTCCTTGCAAAGTATATTTTGTCTGTCAACCCATTTCTGTATGCTAGTTCTTATCAACTTCTCTAAAACCTTCAGTACCACTCCAGAGATACTGATAAGTTGACAGGTAGACACATCAGTCTTTGTACTACCCCTTGAACAATAGGTTATCACATATTCTTTCCTTTCCTGTGGGATCTTATACACAAATGCCAGGCGCATTAGAAACAGAGGGGTTGAGTTTGTTGCTTTATTGAATATGACATGGCTTAAGATTGTTGGCATTAGTGAAACCGGGCTATCAGAATCAGATATGGTAAGTGGGATTAAGTGTAATGGGTATACTATTTTTAGGAATGACAGAAGAGATAGGAGGAAGAGTGCTACTAATGATATCAGATGACTTAAGTCCAGTTAGTGTAGAAACACAAGAAAACAATGATGGTAACAATGCCCCATGTAGTGATGAGATTGAGTCTATCTGGTGTGAAGTGGAGGTTAACAGAATGAAGTATACGGTAGGGGTGTTGCTACAGACCTGATAGTTCAGTTGCAGGGGACGAAGAAATGCATCGCCAATTATCCTTATGGGTATCAAACGAATGATCATTATGGGTGACTTTAATTTTCCAAACAATGTTTGGAAAATCAATGTTTTCCAAACATTAATTTTCCATGGATATACTATGATAATGTGGGATTTTTTGAAGGCATTTGATAGGATACCACACGAAAGGCCGTTGCATAAACTGGAGAATATGGGATTGGAATATGAAGCTTTTTCTCCTAGAGAGCAGTGAGTGAGTGGAATAATTTGCCCTTAGGGGTAGTGAGTGCGTCTTGTTTGAATGAATTTAAAGGAAGGTATGATAGCTGGTTTGGATGATTTATAGCCTCTCTCAATGGGTCTCAGATAATAATAATAATAATAATCTTTCCTGAGCTGAAATTCTAGTCATACAAACATGTCAAAAGTTTAATTCAGCTGAACTCCTTGTAATGGGTATACTTCTCACATGTGATGATATCCATATTATCTCTTTTGGTGACATTATCCAAGTTAGTTTTGATATTCCTTCTTTATTCACCAATATCCTTTTTTGATATATTAACTTAATGTTTTTTCTCTTGGCATTACTGATCTCTTCCGTTTCGCCATCCATACTGGTTACTTTACTTAAGACACCATGTACTGCTTAGAAAGAAGTCAATGAATAGTGGTTTGCTCCTCACACTATGGTGTGATACTTTGTGTGCCCACCTTAGTAAGATGTAGGACCTCCTTTTGCTGTGATGACTGCAGCAATCCCATGGGGCATACTTTCCAAGCATAGGATAACAATCAATGGGAATTTTGGACCATTCTTCCTGTAATGAGGTCCAGGACTGCTGTGGGGCAGACACTTCTTGACCTCACCTGATGCTCTAGTTCTCACAGATGTTCAGTAGTGTTGAGATTAGGAGTCTGTGGAAGCCAGTCAAGTGTGGTGACCTTCATTTCCACAAACCACATAGTTACAACAGTAGCAGCCTTATGACAAGGTGCATTGTCTTGCTGAAAGTGACAATGGTCAGTTCTGTAGAAACATTACAAAGTAGGAAGCATTGCATTGTCCAGAATGTTGAGATACCTCTTGGAGTTCATTGTTTATGGCACCACAAACAGAGGTCTGAGGCCAAACCAGGAAAAACGGGAGTATAACACTGCACCAGAACCTCCGAATTTGATTGTTGGGGCTATACACTCTGGTAAGAGTCATTCACCAGGCACCTGCCACACCTGTCCATCTGCTCAGTAGAGGGGGGTAGTGTGATTCATCACTCTATAATACAGCTACAGCTTTCCAAGCTTCCACATCCCACTGTACATGCTCTTTGCTTCCACTGAAGACTGCATGTTAGTTCAGGTAATATGGGGCTTGTATATTGTTGTCCTACCATAGTAAGCCCATGTTTTTACATATTATTCTTTGTAGCATCCTATGGTCAGGTTTGGTAAATGTGGTGGATCATCTACTGCAGGTAGCACTTACAGTCGACTCCCTGTGTGCTTCCATCTCAGTGTTGTATCACTGATTGTTGACCTGGGATTGCCCAATTTGTCAACAATTTGCTGAACAGATAGGCTTGCAACATGGCATCCTTCACAATGTCTCTTCCAGGCATTTCCCTTCATCAGTTCCCTTCTTACAGCTATTTAACCCAGACACAGTTACACTGACTTGGGAGCATCATATTTCTCCAATTTATGCTGGCTACAAACACGTGACTCATTACATGGCATGATGTATCTTGCCCATAGGGATGTCCATTGACTTCTTTCCAACCTGTGTATAAACATAGGATACAGTTATGGGTTCTTCTATCGTAGCAAATTTCTATATGGAGCATTTCAAAAAACACTCTTAATACTGCAATTTTCAGACCCTCTTATGTGCGTCGTCTGAAAGTTCTCAGCCTCAATAGATGGCAACGCTATCGGCACTACAGTTTTCATAAGCATCCATGTGAAATTGCAAGTCATTCTACAAGTAGTTTGTTTTATACAGCTGTCTGAAGCAAAAGTGTTGTCTGCATCCCTTGAAATTGATAAAATTGAGTATCGTGCAGTTATAAAATTCTTTGTAAAAGAAGGTTTAACGCCAAAAGAAATTCATTCGAAGTTAATTCATAAAAGTTTAAGGGCACTCTTCTCCTTCGTTTTCGACAATTAAGAAATGGGCTGCCTAGTTTAAATGTGGCTGTACTAACCTTGAAGATGATCCACGTGAAGGATGTCCAAAAAGTGTAACAACACACCAGAAATCATTGATCGAGTGCATGATATGGTATTGGATGACCGGCGAGTTCAAGTGCTTGAATTACTGAGACTATAGGCATTTCAAAAGAATGTGTAGGATATGTTTTGCATGAAGACTTGCAAATGAAAAAGCTTTGCACACGATGGGTGCACACTTGCTCACAGCAGATCAAAAACGCACTTGCATGAAAATCTCTGAACAGTGCTTGGAGTGTTTTAACAAGAATAAAACTGATTTTCTGCATCAATTTATTACTATGGATGAGACTTAGATTCACTATTACACACCAGAATTCAAACAGCAGTCAAAACAGTGGACAGAAGCCGGTTGTTTAGCGTCAGAGTAGGCAAAGTTGGTTCCAGCAGCAGGAAAGGTCATTGCATGGTGTTTTGGGATGCTAAAGGCATTTTGTTTATTAATTATCTTGAAAAGGTAAAACAATAACCGGGAAATATTGTTCCGATCTTTTAACCAGACTAGATGAAAAAATTCATGAGAAAAGACCCTGTGGTTTGTTATGCAAAAAAGAAAATAATGATATCTTTCTAGACAACACTAAATACACAGCTTCCCAATGGTACTCTTTCTCAGTTTATAGCAACTCTATCCACATAGGTAGCTGCATATACAAGTTCTCCTATCACCCTTTCCAACAGTGTTATCCTAAAACCCTTGTTAACAGTCTCCAACCCCTGTTCCAATCAAGTTTCCTTCTTATCGAATGGCTACAATGCCAAAAAAGATGATCAAAGTAGTTTCTCCCATCACCTCACATTTATCTCAAGATACAGATTGTAGTGGTGCTATTACTATTCTCTGTATTCGGGAGCTCCTCACATTCAGCTGGATGTCATTGTCTCTTCTCCTAAGGATCACCTTCCACCCCTCTTTGTTCCAGATGTTTACAAGGTCACTTGTTCTTGTATCTTGTATTATGGACAAACTGGGAGATCTGTTAGCATCTTGAGTAACACAAATATCTGCTGCCATAGCTGACCATGCTTTAAATTACACAGTATCAAATGGAGGAAAACTGCTGGGCTTCACTGTAGCAAGTACAAGCTTAAAACTGTTTGGAATCAGCAGCAGATTAAAATGAATAATTAAATAAATATGGTTATGTGAAACTTCCCAAGATTTGGGAGATAGTAATTCTTAGACTTGCCCAACAGCCAAATCTAACTACCAGCACCTATCTTAGGACTTAGTTAGGGGTTCTAGTTGAGCATATTCCACTTATTGTGCATTTTTCTCTATGTTATTCCAAATTTTATATTTCATTCCCGATGATGTTTCCATAACAGAGATGAAGTATCACAACTATTAGACGATTGTTTAATTATTTCATTGTGATGATTTCATTACCTTAAACCTTAAAATGAAGTGATGTGCCTTTTTAGAGTGACCTTTGACACTCACTCTATAAAGGCACATCACTTCATATAAGCTTATGCCAGTACTGCAAAGTAGATTCTGGTTGAGTATAATAGAATGTAGAGATAATATAGAGACAGATAGTATGGTGAGGGTTAAGTAATATATCTGTAATACTCAAATCAACAGCTAGTTGGTAATATTGCCAACTTTATCTTGGTTGACAATTTTGAGATTTTGTTTTAAAGTTTTCCTGTTTTTTCAGCTGAAAGATTTATTTTAGATTAGTTTTCAGAATGTTTTCTAGACTTCATTTATAAATATTCAGAAAAACAGCAAATTATAAAGATGAGGAAAATAAGAAAATTTTTCACATGCTTTTCTTTGAACTAATGTTTCTGTGAAAGGTTTTATGGAGGAGGTATACATATAGAATCAATTTTGCACTCCATTTAAAGTGGGGAGGATGAACCTGATCTTAATAAGATAGTGATGCTAGATTATATATTGCTTCTTATGACTGATTGTGCTCGTGGCTGCTGTTAATTAAGAGTCCTGGCACAAGAAATTCTGCAATAGCCACTGCTTAAGCATTGCCCAAAAAAGTTTCAAATAACCAACAAATCTGTTCAGCAATGATATATCTGGTGTGGATTAGGTTGGTAAGGTACTGATACAAGATGAAGTTCAGCATTAGTTTTTTGGGGAATGGGACTTGCTTTAGGTTTTCATTTTTAACCCAAGAGGATATAAAACTTCTGAGCATCAATCTTGCACAGGACTTGCATAAGGCATGATGTATTTGTTAAACAAGCAATAGCTTTACCAACTGAGTTACTGAGGGTAGGCAGGTTTACTTGCAAAAGTTGGTTGATTGGTAGAGCCTGCTACTAATGGCTCACACAAAAAGTTAAGCAAGTTTGAGCGAGGTTAGTAGTTGGAAGGGGACCAAGCGTCCAATGCTGTTGGCATACTCTCCATTGATGAGTCTTTGGACTCCCTGGAGGTGTCACATAATAATAATAATATGGTAGAATGAACAAGAAAAAGGATAGGAAACTGGCTGTCTCACTCACTAATGGAGGAAGCAGTGTCTCAAAAATGAAGGTTACAGGTAGGTTTTGCAGGGTGTGTTCTGAAGCAACTGTTGTTCAGCACTTAATAACGTATTACCAGTGGTTTGAAGTGAAATATTTAGCATTTTGCTGGTTGATAGGTGTCCTGTTTCCCATACTTCTTTTACCGATAACTTCCCAGTTTCTCACACGAATATTGTAACATCTGAGTAGGAAATACTACTGCCAGGTGGCAGTTATTTACCCTGAGCCAAATAATTGGATTGCGCCTTTATTTTATGCTTATATTTCACCCAGTAGCATACTTGTATGCTGGAACAATTTGTATGGGGTAAGGATTACAATAAAAATGGATAAAACTTGAAAAAAAAAAAAATCCTTATCCGGTCAGATTGTAAAATCAAGAATTTTCTTATATTATGTATTTCGAATGACTACGCTTATATAATCGAATTTTATTATCTATATGGAAAAGAAAAAAAAAATCGGTTATCATCTCCTTTCTCCTTAGATTCACTGCATGCAGTTATAGCCGTATACTCAATTTGCGTATAATTAAAAATAATGTAATCTGTACAACACATATATAATGAATTTGTTTATTAGAACTCAAAGGGCCGCAGTACAATATTCAGTTTACATTTTTCTCTATTTTAGAACTCGGAACCATGTTCACGTTATTTCTTGTTAATCTTTGATTGACATATTTTCCCGTGAAACAATTTCTAGCGTCAAGGACGCTAAAGTGATGTATTTGTCTTCACTAAAACGGTTACTCCATTCTACTCCCTCCCCATTTCACGAGATTGCAGGTGTCCTTGTAAAACTGTACTAGCGGCTTATCATTGCGATATGCAGTATGTATAATCTTCTCATTGAGTATAAATACACGCAAACAATAATATCGTATCACTTCTGTAGACATACAATCAAGTATATTATAGGAAGATAATGGATGGACGATATTTAGAAGCCAAGCATTTGCTCTAATCCAGTTCACAAAAATCTGTTAGTGTTGTCTGTTTTTCCAATTGCCCATTTTTGCAGAATTAATAAATATTACTTAAAGCTGAGTATTCATCTTGCATAGTTTTTAATTAAATCACATTAAGTAGGCAGTTGACTACTTCATTAATCACTTCTTGTCGCTGTGCGAATGTCCATTCTGGATGAACTTTATCAAGTTATATTTTACTTTTGACATGATGTAACACTGGGGATAAGTCTTTGTGCGGGTTGGAAATAGTTCTGTTTACTATGAAAATAGGATTAAGGAACATTGCGAGTTTTGTGTGTGCCTTGTTTTTGTGGTCATCTTCTCAGATGGAAAGAGCAAACTACAGAACCGTTGTTTATGCTGCGTTCTGCGAAGTTCCTCAACACCTCTTAAGTTTTTTCCTTAAATAAAAATGTATATTATTATTATACGTCCTGGCTGGACAGATTTTATTAAAATTCGATATCTCAAGTTTTATAAAAATTTAACAAGTTATTCTGTCATGAACTAAATATCGTGAAAGATTTCAGAATCAGTGGCGCACCCCGAGGCGGGGGCCAAGGGACCCTGGCGCCCTCCAAAGAAAAAGAGAAAAAAAAAAACTAGAAAATTTTGCAAAAAGCTTTTCCTAATTAAATTCTTTTTTTTTTTTTTTTATTTATGTCGTTTCGTGTCTTCTATTTCTATACTACTTAACGAATTAGCGATCATTGCAGATGCGCAGTCACAGGTCGTATGCTATGCATAGTGTGTATTCTCAAATCATCTACTCAACACCCCCCACCACCACCACCAAGATTTAATCCTGAGTTCACTACTGTTAAGAATTGTGCAAAATGATGACTGGGTGCAGAGAATTTATATTTAGAATCACTGCTAAACAGTTATTTCGATTGTTACAAAGCAACCACTGTTAGAGGAAATTTAATTTGAAAGAACACTAATATGGTTCAGATACTATAAAAATTGTGATTTATTTTCAGTAGTTATTTTAAATTTTTTTTTTTTTTTTTTTTTTTTTTTTTTCACATTCTACACATTTTGCCCATTGTATGACATACCTGCTGCTTCAAGGTAGTTGTGACTGTCTTTTGTGAAGGACACACAGAACATTTTCCTCTTAGAAGGTATATCCTCATCTAAAGATATTAGACTAGTTTAAAATTGCTCCAATCAGATTAAATCTAGAATACTGTGTAATTAGAATAATAAAAATAAAATCTCAGAATTATTTATGACAGCCTATTATATTTAATTCCCCACTTATTCTCATTTTAAGTACATGTTTTATTATTGTTAGTAATTGTTTTTTTGAACATTCCATGTAAATTTACCTTAAGTTCTGTTCACACAGAATAGTGGCATTGCCATAAGGTTTCTAGGTTGGCATATTGTTTCCAGTCATCCTTCTGTATGGAATAGTAATTTATTGTGATTTATATATTACATAGTGATTTATCAAAAAATATAAAGTTGGAAGAGATGCTGAATAGTCATTATAAAACTTGCAGTCATGATATTTTATTCAACACTTGCAGAGAAGTCGAAAATGAATTGACGGCTTTGCAATAACTATATAAATGTACTGAGAGTTTTAGCTTTAAAAAAAAAAAAAAATGATGAATTCCAAAAACTGGGAGTCACTAACTTGTCATCCTAATTTTTGGACCCGTTAAATTTCTCAAGTTAATAGATTGTGTTCAGAAAATCTATACTTGAAATGAACAGCATGGGTTTACTTAGAGAGTTGGAGTAGCTTGCTCACATTTTATATTACAGATGAGTTGACAGGGAATGGATATATATACCTTGATATTATTAGCCTTTCCTGAGGTTTTTGGAAGGCTGTTGCATAAGTTGGGGGGGATAAGGGGGATGACTGACTGTGACAAGTATGAAAAAATTGTTATATGGAATGTGAGTCTGTAAGAATTAAGGTGACCAGTGTTGTATCCCCCATGGATCAGTTCTTGGTCTATTATTATTCATTTTGACATTAATGACATTGGGAGGGATCTGAACAGAGACAGTTTTTTGCAGATCTAGCATGTAACACTGGAAAATTGAAAGTGGATATCAGTGTTGCATGTTAGTAATTTTGAAGTTATGCACTCTGGGGTAAGTTTTCCAATGGCATAGTACATCGGTGGGGTTATTCTAGAAGAAACTGATTAGACTAGGACATCTTGGAATTGTAATTAATAGGAAGTCGAAGTTCTAGAGGAATATAGCAAAGTTGCAAATACAGCTCAGAAAATAATAATTCTGAAATGTATTTTGATTTGTAAGGATCAGGAAGTCATTTTTGTCTCTTTATAAGGTATTGATATCACCTTACCTGAACTATTGTGCACAGATCTGGTCTCATGGTTTTCAAGATTATTCCGGTTATAGTGGAGGGGTTGAAAGAAAGATGAAGATGATATTGGGATTGTAGAGTGTGTGTGTGTATATATACAGTAATCTGACCTTCAGAAGAACAACCCTTACATGCCAGCAAACTTCTGGTTTTAGAACCATGCAATTATGCTTCAATTATCTCACCCTTGAATTATCAGAATGTCAAATTGTCTTTGATAAACAGTAGGTTGCTGTAGATTGAGAACTTGTGAAGTAGAAGCACTAGCAAACAGATGATGGGTGACATGATAAAGACCTACTTTTGAAAGGATCATATAGGATATCAGTAGAGGGAACAAATTAAAGAAAAGTATGATAGCTGGTGCAGGTGATGCATTGTGTCTCTTGATGAATATCTGGCTCTCTGGAGGTCTAATAATAATCATAATAACAATATTAAAATTTGCATTTATTCATAATTTTTCAAGTTGTCTCAATTTTCTTTTAAATGGAATAAATTTTATCAACAAAATTCGGGCAGGAGAGGAATTTAGAACAAACAATAAATAGCATTCCACAGTACACAATTCAAAAATGGCTCTAGGTTCAGTGGCTGTGATTATGAATGGTCTTGCTGTAACAAGAGTGTTATTATGAAGCAGCTTTACAAATTCCCACATGTGAAGCACCTGTTCTTGGTGCTTGCTGCAGTGCTCATAAGATCTCTTGTAGTCTCTTGGCATTCCACTTCCTTGGTCATTTGGTATCAAAGATCTTGATACCAAATCTGAAATATCTGAGTACAAATCCTTCATCCTTAAATTTAGCAGGTCCCTCAGTAGCTTCTGTACTAGGTACAAGAAACCTTAGACACAATTTTTTTAATAAAAGTAAGAAATGGAAAATGTCATTCTCATAGGACAGTTGAGATATCATGCATTTTTACAAATGCTGAAGAGACTGAGGTGTGTCAAAAAGTAAGGATGATATTCTTGGTTAAAACCAGATTACCATCCTTAAATATCAGAATGCACTTTATAATTTGTCATCCCTCATTCTTTAAGTTTTGAATATATCTCCTCCTCCTACATTCTCCTGAATGTATTTTTTTGGGGGCGGGGGGGTACCATTATTCCTCATTCATGCAAGGTGAATGATGTACAACAGAGAAAATTGCTCTTTGTTCAGAATGGTTTAAAAGGATATGCAGGATGCTCTCCCCCAACATCCCCCCCCCCCCCAAAAAAAAAAACATTCAGATAACATTTTCAATGAAAATGTCAGCAACATTCAGAATAATTACTCTGATCAATTGGTATCTGGGAATACTAATTATCATAACAGCCATAAAACCCTGATGTATTTTAGAGGAGTCAGAATGGGATCTTGATGTTTTGGGTGAGGAGATATTTTCAGAACTTAAAGAATGAGTGACGACAGAATGAGTGCATTCTGATAAGTAAGGATGGTAATTTGGTTCTGACCAAGAATATCATTCTTACTTTTTTTGACACTCCTCAGACTTCAGCATTTGCAAAAGCATGATATCTTGATTCTTCTGTGAAACTACATCCCTAATCCATTCAGAGGCTGTAAATGTCAGAGAATATGGAAGTTTTAAAGAGCATGAGAAATCCATCTTATTGTAGAGCATGCCAAAAGGTTGAAGAATATAAAAAAAAGATAAAAAGAACCTTCTATCATGGGATAGTCAGCTACTACCATTTCTGAAGTTCTCTTATGGTGAGAAGGTGACAAGAAAGAAAATATCAAAAGAGGAACACACATGTATGAATGTTCTCAAATATACACCATTTCACAATGATTGCATACTTACACTTGAACACTGATCTTGCCTGCTTTTCTTTGGAGCACATTAATAGCATCAACCATTATGGCTTCACCCCTGAAACCCAACATGATTCCATTACGAAATAGCACAATAAGGAGTGGATACTTCTGTATCCAGTGAGATGAAAATGTAAATGTAACAGATGCGATAATGATTTTTTTTTTTTTTTTCTTGAGGAGGAGATTGAAACTGGCCGTGCACAATTGTGCAAAAGAAAAACACAAGACCAACAGTGGTGAGCATTTACCGAAATCGGCTAAGTCTACAAAACCACAAAAAAATGTGTAAACATTTATAATGGAACTGCTGTGGATTCTGCCACATATCAGTGTTAAGATCTTTCTGTAGAAACATAAGTCTGTATTTACTAAAATAAAGAGCCAAAAAGCTTCAGTTCGGCAATGTAAAATTATATAAATCGAGCGGATATTAAATCCAGCATTATTTCAAAGCTGAATGTAGAAACTATGAAAGTTTCATACAAAATTTGATCAGAGAGCTTATGGGAATACACTTGCCGACATTTACAAGTTGCCCTAGCGTAGACCTTATAGAAGACATTTCGTATGAAACTCATAGTTATAATTTTACATCACTAAACTGAAGCCTCTTTATTTTAGAAAATACTTTACGCACCGACCGAGAGTTCGGGTACGAAAAAATACCTCTCCAACACTTCGAGTTCCTTGGGGAGGTATACCATTTGGACCTGAAGACTTACTGGATCTAGAACTAATGAATATTTTTCTGATATCTTTCTGGCAGAAGATAGTAACAATGAAATCGCAGAAATTGAACTCAAAAAAGAGGACAAGAGCATTTACTGTATATGTCAGCATACTGACATATACAGTAAATGCTCTCATAAGACGAAAGAAAGACAACTCTCAAATACTACAGAAAACCCCTCGAAATCATGGGTTGTCTTATACGGTGAGTATAAAAAAAAGGAAAGCTTAATTTCTTGGATGAACATTTAGGTAGTTACGATACATCGTTATATAAGAAAATAGGCAGTGTTTATAAACAGATCAGATTAATTTTTTGTTACATAAATTTATTTAAAATATTACAATAGATGTAAGTCTTAAAAAACAAATAATAATTATTAATCTCAATTTTCGTGTTAATTTTCTTCGTCTGTTGAAAGTAGTTCTTCAGATTCATTGTTTAAATGATCGTCATATAGATCCTAGTTCGAATCTGGTGAATTGATTTCATTGTCATCATAATCAGTGTCCCACAACAGATCATCTTCCGTACCATCTATAAGATTAGAGACAACACACTTTTTAAATGATTTTATTATAGTCTTTACTTTTACTTTATTCTATGCTTTGATCACAAAATTGCACAACATATCAAGTGATGCAGCACGCATAGATCCACCGTTTGTAAATGATTTTTCTCCAATCAACATCCAATTATTCCACTCTTCTCACATTTGATCTTTAAATGGTTTGTTCAAGCAGACGTCTAGTGGTTGCAATATAGAAGTTAAACCACCTGGTTTAACAGCAATTTTTGTGTTATTTTTTTCTAGAAGACTTTTAGTATTCTCAGTTAAATGACTACAAAACATCCCATACTAATAAACTGTTTCATTATACTGCCTGGTCACATTTTCCACACATTATTTATTCATAATTTCACACCATTTTCATCCATCTAACCTTTTTCCTGAAAATGTGCAAAAACACCATTATCTTAGGTTTAGTTTTACGTTTGAAGATGATCATTGGTTTTAACTTGATTCCATCAGCCAAACATGACAACACAACCATAAACCTTATTTAAATTAAGGGGATATTAAATCCCACATTGTTTTAAAACCAAATAAGAAATTCAGAGATTGGAATCGGAGAGTTTCATGCCGAATATAGTAAACTATAAAAATATCGGCGAATACTAGCATGAGCTAATGCAAGTAGTCCTAGTACATAGTACAATACTGGGCAACTCGTTGCAAAGGTGAGTAAAGTTCTGATCGTATTCTTTGGTATTTTCCATAATGTAAAAACACACTTCCTACGAAATGTATGCTGTTATTACATTATGGTAGGAGGTCACTACCCAGACCGGTTTCAGCCTTTTTTGAGGCTTCATCATTGAGTAGCTAAAGAACAGTGATCAGAACTTTACTCACCTTTGCAACGAGTTGCCCAGTATTGTACTACGTACTAGGACTACTTGCATTTGCTCACGCTAGTATTTGCTGATATTTTTATAGTTTACTATATTCGGCATGAAACTCTCTGATTCCAATCTCTGAGTTTCTTATTCATTTTTAAAACAATCTGGGATTTAATATCCCCTTAATTTAAATAGTGTTTATATCACCTAAATGAAGCCTGTTGCTCTTTATATTTAAGCAACTTAATGGGTGCACCTTTTGGACAACTCGTATGGCAGAGTATATAAGTTCTTTTTGCTATACCCTTTGGTATTAATTTGGTCTAGCTACTCACTGATGAAGCCTCAAAAAAAGGCTGAAACCGGTCTGGGTAGTGACCTCCTACCATAATGTAATAACAGCATACATTTCCTAGGAAGTGTGTTTTTACATTATGGAAAATACCAAAGAATAGCGATCAGAACTTTACTCACCTTTGCAACGAGTTGCCCGGTATTGTACTACGTACTAGGATGCTTGCATTAACTCACGCTAGTATTCGCCGATATTTTTATAGTTTACTATATTTGGCATGAAACTCTGATTCCAATCTCTGAGTTTCTTATTCGGTTTTAATATTCCCTTAATTTAAATAGTGTGTATATCGCCGAAATGAAGCCTGTTGGCTCTTTATATTTAAGCGCCGTAAACCTTGTTTTTTCATGACTTGTACTTCGAACTAGCACACTCTTACTAACTTTAGACTCCACTGTTTTATTGCTTATTATATCAAAGCTCATAGGAGTTTCATCCATATTTCCAATATTTGACAATAGAAATTTATGTTCTTGTCTCAGCTGAATAATAAATTTATGGAAACTGGTAAGTTTGTGGTCGAGATCTGCTGGTAGTTTTGGGGCAATTTTCGTTTTTTATTGTATTACCAGATTTTGTCTGTTCATAAAACGATTACACCATCCTGAAGTAGCTTGAAATTCTATACTTTCATCTGAATTCAATCTTGACCATTTTAGTGCATATGTTCTGATCATATTTCTTGTAACAAGATAACCATTCTGCCTTTGTTCGAATACCCATTCTGCAATGTGATTTTCCAGTTGCAGCCATCAGGTGATCCCCGTTCTCATAGCACATTTTTTCTGTGGCAATTTTTTTTAAATATCTTCTTTCTTCCTCCATTCTCTTACCATCTTCTCGGTTATGTCAAACTTTCTTGCAGCAGCATAGTTATTAGTTTGCTTTGCCATTTCAATTACCCTTATTTTAAATCAAGCTTCATACTTTCTTCATTTTGTTGCTGGTTCCATGATTTTAAATGATAACAATTTTAATACTCTAAAATTTAAAAAAATGCAGAATTAATAATTAATTAAAATTGGGGCTAATCACTTTTAATTAGGATAATTAGAGTAAATGCTAAATCTGTGCTATGCAAAAAAATAACGGATATAACAACGTTGCATTAATACAAGAAAGGAGTTGTCTTATACAACTGACATAAGCTTAAAACCTAAAATTTAGGCATCATCTTATATGCCGGTCGTCCATATGCTGACATATATGCTATTTGTCATTTGAGCAGGAGGAAAACTTTCTGTCAGAATGCTTCCACAGAGTTATTGCTGGAGGTACAAGCTGTCACATACCAAGCTCATCAAACGTCTTTTTACTTGTGTGGTCCTACCATTTAATACTGTTGTAGTGCCAAAGGACAAATGGCTATGATTTGCTAGGTTGAAGATTGATCTGTAGTCAGTGGCATAACGAGAGCTTTTGCCGCCCCTCTCAATACCCACGAAAAATACTACAAAAAGTCAAAATGATATATAGGGAAATAAATTAAAACACTATGTTTATTTTTGAAGTAAAGCTTTAATTCCAACATTATAAAATGCTATTTTTCTTGCTTTTCTGTTAGCAAAATCGTCGATGACATCAAAGTCTGTTTCATCACTCAGTTGCTGTTCTATAGACAGTATGGCAAGATTTCTTAAACACAAAATTCCTCCCAGGGCAGACTTCCCCCCCCCCCTTCCTAGCTACGCCACTGTCTGTAGTAAAAAGAAATGGAAGTTGTTGCCACTTACCATGAAGAGGTGTTATTCTGCTCTGTATTTAGGAGGAGGAATGATTAAGAAAAGACACAAGGTGTGGAGAGAATGATGAGAATTGCCTGTTATTCTGGTCAGTAAATGGATGGTTTATTGTAAATCATTACTGACAACAGATACTTGACATCTCTTGTTTAACAAGGAAAGCCAGTTTTTTGAATTATGATCTCACTGTTTGTGTAAATAAATTGTAGAAAAATCAGTTTTCAGCAATAACGAAGTCAGAATGGTATTATTGGAGAGGAGTGGTAAAGGCAGCAAATGAAGCAGGATAGTGTGGCAATTTTAATCTTAATCATAAAGAGGATTGGCAATATCATCACTCAACCATGCTATTTATGGTTTGGCATCTCTGGCATGGGATGTCAAATATAAGAATGCACATACTCTTCTTCTGGAAGTAATCATGTAGAATGTAAGTTAGATTGTTGAGCACAGTATTAATCATAAATTCTGTGCACGTGCAGTACCACTTATATCGGGTTTTGGTGGAAGTGTGCATTGTTATTAAGGCCCCAAATTCTGAAGTTGATGTGGAATTCTTATTTTTTTTGCATGGATTTTTTTCCCCCCTTCTTTTTGGCTGTATTTTTGTTATGCCTTTGTCATTTTTTTTTAATGTTTTTCTGCCATGTTTATTTTTTGCTGCCAGCACAAGAAAGTGTTTCCTGAGCTGCAGTATAATTTTTGTTGATTTGGAAACTTATGGTAGGATACTTTATAAAGGAAAACTTAAACATTTCCATGATTAGTCCTTGGAAGTATCATATATTAATAATCATTTCCTCCCAGGGAGATGCCCGATCCTGCTGTCCATGCATAGCCCTTATAATGTCAACTGCATACTGTTATGGTGGTGGTGGCGGTTTTTCCCTTTCAGTCCTTTCCGACCCTAGGTGACTTTGTAGGCATTGCCCATAAATTTTTTTTTTGTGGGTGTTCCTGGTGAGATCTTTACAGGGTAGTTTGCTTTCCCAAACCCTCCCAATTTTATCTGGGCTCAGGCCAGCATATGGCTGGGACTGTAATCCATGCATGTTCTGGGGGACGAAAAACCAGAGTTTCCAGGCAAAAAAATCCCCTACATCTGCATGAGACTGGCTGACTCACCTTTCATCGAAAAAACTAGATAAAGGTTCCTCGCATCATTGATGGAAATTGAACCCAGATCTTTCTGACTAAAGGGCTTTGTCTATACTGACTGAGCTACGGAGGCTCGCATGCTGCTATACTGTACTCATATTCCCTCAAGACATGATCTGGTAGGCTAAGTGGCAGGGTTATTTGCTAGCTTGTTGGAAAGTTGCCTGATGTGTAAATACCAGTCAATTCCATGCCGTATCAAGCAGCTGGCATGCAGAATCACTTTACTTCCAGTGTCCCTCGCACCCCTCCCCCCTTTTGTGGAGTCAGTACTGGCTTCTTAGCTAATTATAGTGTGTTGAGTATAAGCTGAAAGTAACAACTATATTAACAATTTTTGCTGGCTTTAAAATTTCACTTAATTCCAGTCAGTTTTTGTTACTTGACCATTTCTCTATCTAGATTGGACCAGTTAGCTATGCAAAATTAGTCATTTCAAATCACTTTTCTGCCATTCATTTTAAAATGAGCAATATTGCACATGCACTACAAGTGGGAAAAAGAATACCCACTTGACCAAGAACTATATATAATACTAGCTTAGTTTATAATTTCCCACTTATTTCTAATAAATTTAACTTTTAATACTCATCAATTTTTGATCAGTTTTTTTTTACCAAGAAATAAGAATACCAAGAAATGTTGTGAATCTATAGTACGTTAGTATTGTGGGTGGGCTAAGAATTTGTTTTTGTTTTTATCAATTTTGTATATATATATATATATATATATATACACAGGGTGTTCGGGATAAATTTGACAGTTTCGTAAGGAAAAAGAAAATCTTCTTTGTATCTATTAAATTTAATGAATTGACAAAAAAACATTACAGGCAGAGTTAATTACAATACTATCAACAAGATTTACTCAAAATAACCACCATTAGCATCGATCACAGCTTCAATTCTGCTTCGGAACCTCGAACAAGCTGATGCTACAGTCTCCCTGGGAAGGGCCGCAAAAACTGTTTTAATTTTATCCATTAACTGGGCTTTTGTATTACTGGAAGTGCGATTGGTGTCTTTTTCAACTGCGCCCCATACAAAATAATCCATGGGGTTAAGGTCTGGGGAGTTTGGAGGCCAAACATTTGGACTGGTGAAGTCGTAGAAATTTTCAGACAACCATTTTTGACTTTTCCCAGAGGTGTGGCAAGGGGCCGAATCCTGCTGCCATACATACGGCCTACCATTGGCTACCCTTGTTATCCAGGGCTTGACTACAGTTAGCAACTCCACGAACAAAGCCCGAATTCCAATGCCAGGGTTCTTCAACACCTGTTCCTGCAGATTTGCGAGGAATTCTGCTGTACGAACGCAATCAGATCGTCTGCTAGGGATCTTTCTTCTTGCTACATCCTCGTAGTCACCATTGCAAGTCTCTAGTTCATGCCTGATTGTTTTTACTGTATTCAGGGAGCATTGGGCAG
This sequence comes from Typopeltis vanoorti, assembly GCF_054136105.1. NCBI lineage: Eukaryota > Metazoa > Arthropoda > Arachnida > Uropygi > Thelyphonidae > Typopeltis > Typopeltis vanoorti. Next base: position 98,856,408 of record NC_143566.1, read on the forward strand.
CAGTCGTAATATCCTTATTTTGATGGCGGGCACAAATCATCATGATACAAGTTATTCTCTTCCATGATTCAGGTGGGTTCCAGCTATCCATCCTTTCTGACATCTTGTATATGAATGAAGAAGGGTCCAAACTTTTAAATGAAGAGAAGTGTGTGTTAATACATGTAACTTACGGAAAAATATAATTAATTATAAATATATCAAATTTATCCCGAACACCCTGTATATATATATAGTCTTTTTTATTTTTTAACATAATACAGAAATTCTACTCTATAGATTAAACACGGAACTTTTTCAAACCACTTCAGAGTTTCAGTAAGCAGGATGGTGGGAAACTCACAACAGGCAATGAAATTCATCTTCCACATAAAGACAATCACAAACAACTATTCCCATGGTGGGATTCAGACCTACATCCTGTTGGTTAGAGAAAAGATATGCTAACCAGGCTGGTGAATGTAAATTATGTAATTATATATCTCTTCTTGATTTTTTCATGTTGGTTTATTATTAAGAATGTTTCAAGTTAACTTTATTTAGGGAAAACACAGCTCTGCTTTTTTTTTTATAAAAAAAAAAAATATGATGCATACATTTTGAAAAACAATTACATATGTTGTTTCTGGAATTTTTATTTTCTCTCTCTATTTAGTCTGCATAAATTTAAATTTTTTCTTTTAGTAAATACAAACAGATTTTGACTTAAATATAAAATGAAAACAAATGTGATTGCAAAAAAAATCTTGAGTAATCTATTTTAATTCCTGGTAATTAAAACTTTTACAAGTTCAGTTGAGATAGAATTGTTTTTAGTTTCTTTTTAATTAAACTTCATTGAGTATCTATGGAATAAAACACTGTTTTATTGATCCATGAATGTAGGCTGAAAAGTAGGTCACAAGGTTATGTGGTCATAGCTAGAAAACACTCATTAATTGTAGCTAACCTAAAACAAATTATGGGTAAGAAATTTCTTAGTAATATTGTGAAAGTAGTTTGTGTTGATACAGAAAATATTTTTTCTACTTGACCTCTAACTCATTGTGAAATGACTAAATGATTTGTGTTAGAAGATTAGTTTGTTACTAGAGAGTAAATTATTTACTCTGATTTAAAATTATTGATAATTTGAAACTACCAACCTATATTGATAAACAAAATGTACATATGTCAGATATCTTTCAATCAGTATGCAGGAGAGTATTGAGATTGCTATCTAGTTTTAAATGCCTTCAAATGACCTTAATGCCAAGAACAAATCATTCTGAAATATATAACTCTAGAAAATTAAAGAATAAGAACATCAATTTGTTACAGTGCACATTTATATTTTGTTCTCTATTCAGATTTCAGTGACATCATTATCTGTATATAGAATTATATAAGTATTTGCATTTTATTATTATATATAATTACATTCCATCTGCTTCAGCTTTGTGGATCAGCTTTGATAAAGTATTCCCTAAGGACTAAATCATAGGAGATCCTTAACACATATCATACCACTCCTTGAACACTGTCTGCATTCTCACTACCCTCGTAGGCACTGAATTTCATGCTCCTACCACCCTGTGCAAAAACCTTTCTTCTTACCCTCTCCTCTTACTTGCTAAACAACACTTTCAGGGATGGCCTCTTATCCTTTTTTGCCATATGAAAAATCTCCCTAGTGTCATTAATGAAATAACTCTCAACAGCTTAAATGTCTGTCATGTTAGCTGGCCTGGTTGGCCAAGTGGATAGCATATCTGCTCTCCAGCCAATAGGCTGTGGGCATGGATGTATGTGATTGTCTGTGGAAATACCAGTGGTGTTCGGCAGTAGATGGTGTTGGCGTATTTGTGGTCATTTGGTGATTGCATGGTGGAGATGGAATTGTGGAGCAGGTGCCCTCCCTTGACGAGTTCTTGGACTCCCTGGAGGTATCTAATAATAATAATGTTACCTGTTCCTTTTCCTCTAACTAAAGATTACAGTCCATCCTCATAACCAATGTTCTACAGTCCTGACATTTTTGTTATCTGCTTCTGCTCCTTCTCTACTATTAATCCATCTTCTTTGAATCCCAGTGACCAAATTTACTCCCGTGGCCTTGATCAGGCTTTATACAATGAATGTACCACTCTTTAATCTCTGTTGGTTAGTGTCTTCCTCAATATGCAGCAGTTCTCTAGGTTGTCTTCATAGCCTTTGCAATATTTGCTCTGAACTTCAAATTTATTTCTATTATAACAAAATAAACATTTAGCAATAATAAATTTCTACTTACTGTTATCTTGAAGACTTGATAACTGCTGTAAAAAATTTGGTGTGAAAATCAGTAAGAGAAAAAACTATGAAAAATAGATAGGAATATGGAAACCAGTAACTGAATTTTCAATTGTTAACTTTCTTTTTTTATCCATCTGATGTCAAGTCAGACACTTATAGCACATTGGTTTGTAGATTGTCTATTGATTAGGTAATTTGAGAACCCTACTTAAGATCAAGCTACACTTTTTTAAGCCACTGCTGGCCTTTATTAAGCAAGATAGCATCATCTAAATGACTATCATTAACTGGTCTCATGCCACATTGATGAGTCCTGAAGGCAGCCACAGATGTTGGGAATTTGAACCTACAGCCTGTTGGTTGCATTGCAGGGATACTATCCACTCAACCACACAGGCTGGCAACATTGTCCTAGACCTAGAAACCTGTAGAACAACAGCTATTGAGTTAAAATGTTTAGTTGTCTTCTTTCACAAATCTAGGCCAGGTTGTCTGTTTCAGTCTTTGCCTAGCATTCTATCAGTATCCCTTTGTCTTTGACTCTTTGGTTTGTAACTCATTTTCCTAGATGTTCTTTCATGTCATAAACCAAGAGATTACTTGGTTTAGTGCTGTGTGCATGTAACGGTTATCATTGTACTATGATGGTGGTGGGTAGAAAACCAGTGAAATATTAGTGTTTAGTAAATGTATTTTTTCCTCTTGGTGTTAGTTATACCGTTAAGCTTTATTAGGCCTTCTTTACAGAAATTATATTTAGTTCTGTATTTTTATATTATTCCCATTATTAGTGTTGAGTTTAGTTCTTTCAGTATGTCTTCATTTTGCTTTTTATCTAGTCTTGTGTATAACTTGTTTCTTATATATTTCATTTCTGCTGCAGTGATTCTTTTCATATCTCCTTCTCTTATTGTCCATGCTTCTCTTCCACAGAATGACTGGTATGAAGCTGGTGTGAAACTTTTTTAGTGAAGATGGCAAATTAAATATTGAAATAGATAATAGAAAAGTGATACTGGTGTAGTAGGGAGTCATTTGAACATGTTTATGGAATAATAAAAAAAAAAGTTAGTTTAAACAGCAAACTAACAGTACTATGTTCATGCTGGTTTTAGCTGTTACAGTTAATTAGAGCTGGATTAAAAATAAACCATTTGATGAAAAGACCACAATACAAGAGTTCTCAGAAAAATTAGGAGAGTAAATTGTTTATCAATGACAGAATCAGTGGTGTGCTGGAGCCAGCTTGCAAGAGCTGATTGTTAAATTTTGCCAAATTAAATTTTCAATCCACAATGGCTAACGGCATTTGAGTGATAAGCTTATATATGGTGACATGGGATATCTGTCGTGTGCTTATTTCAGCATCCTTTGTGCCTCTTTTTCCTGGTCTCCTTTCCTACATGGCAGCCTGTGTTGGAATTCAATTGAGGTGTGGAAGGAAGTATGATAGTCTGTAATACTCTGGTTCATTGTCTGAATATTTCTCCACTGAGGAGTATCAGAAGATTCCAGGCGAAATGGTGACAAGAGAATCGTCAATGGACTTAACAACCAACCCTGCAGCCACCTGGACATGAGCAAGTTACACTGCCAACTATCAATGACTGTAAAATATTGAAAGTTTATTTTTCAACTTGGTTAGCATATAATAAATTTAGTTTAATCCTTTATCCAAGTGTGAGCAAACAAAGTTTGCTCCTGAAAGTATCTTCAGGACTGGGGTAAGGTGGTACAACACCAGGACACTCCTTGCAAAGGTGGAGCAAGATACCAACACTCCTATCTCATTATCTCCCATAATGCAAAACACATCTCTTTGTGGATATGTCTAATGTTATGCATTAAGGGCAGGGCCACAACCCAGACTAGTTTCGACCTTTATTGAGGTCTCTTCAGTGGGAAGTTGTACCACCTTACCCACTCCTGAAGATACTTTCAGGTGCAAACTTTGTTTGCTCACACTTGGATAAAGGATTAAACTAAATTTATTATACTCTAACCAAGTGAAAAATAAACTTTCAACATCTTTCTCTAAATCCAGAGTAATTTATTAAAAAAAGGGTGGCACACCATTTGGCAACTCCTATGGGTAGTGATGACCTGTTAATGCTTCTTCCTGGTATCTCCACTTGGGCCCGGCTCCCACTGAAGAGACCTCAATAAAGGTCGAAACTAGTCTGGGTTGTGGCCCTGCCCTTAATGCATAACATTAGACATATCCGCAAGGAGATGTGTTTTGCATTATGGGAGATAATGAGATAGGAGTGTTGGTAGCTTGCTCCACCTTTGCAAGGAGTTTCTGGTGTTGTACCACCTTACCCCAGTCCTGAAGATACTTTCAGGTGCAAACTTTGTTTGCTCACATTTGAATAAAGGATTAAACTAAATTTATTAGACTGTAAAATACTAAATTGAGTGCTCATCCTAGGAATACATTACTAGAAAATATTATTCAACACCTGAATTTCTTTTATCAGGTGATGAAAACATTTAAATTATTTCAATTTATTAGAGCCATCTACTTGGTCATGTGATGAACTATCTTTAAAAATCAAAAGATGTTTCAGTCCTTGCAAGTAAAAAAAAAAAAAAAAAAAAAAAAAAAAACTGCTGCATCAGTACTGCTGAAGCTAGGTTTCAGTTTAATGAATGTAATTGTACAAGGAATGATGAAAAATAGTTTAACAGTGGATTACATATTGAATTTAATGCTGACTTTATTAGGAAAAGAGCAGATTAGGACAATTCCATTTCTCATTGTTGAATCATAACAGTAGATTGATTGTGGATACAAGAGCTCAGCTAAAGAATTTAAAATATTTTGAGAATCAAATTGGTTATGTGGAAATTACAATAAAAAATACATATTTTATTGTTTGAATTTTTTGTTTTATAAATTGTTATAAATCAGTAAAACTTGCAATAAACATACACACATTCTTTTTTTCCTCTTCTGCAAGCCTGTTGTTAAAAATTTACCAGCACACCACTTGGCAGAATCCGTAAATGCTAATCTAATGTGAACCATATTGTTGCTTTAAGAGGTTAAGAGATGTGAGAATAGCAAAACAGGTATTTAAATTAAAATGGCAGGAAAGAGACCCACTGGACAACAGTGATTAGTTGGATTAGCAGTGGCTTCTAAGCACTGCTGACCAAATTGGAGACCTTGCAAATAACAAATTAATTTGAAAGAAAATAGTTTACTAGTAGCATAGTAGGAATGAAAACTTATTGTTGGACTATCATATCTTGTACAAATCTCTTGAAAGTCCATATTCATAAAATGATGATGGTTCTATTTATTTCTACAACAATTAAGGTGCATTGTGGTTATAGATTCTCACCTAAGTATTTTTTTTATTATTATTTAAACATTTTTGATAAAATAAAGTGGATATACTTATCCTAATATATTATGTGAACTTTAATTTTTTTTTTTTTAATCAAAACCTGTTGTTCATAAATTTGAGTTTCATCAACTTATTTTTCTCCATAATTTTATATAATGGAATTTGATTTCATTATGCACTTTGCATTCTGAATAATTCATGGATTGCAGTTTTTCACTTAAAGTGGTGTTAATATAAACTGTGATCTGAATCAGTATTATCATCATCATCAAAAAATTCCTGACATGTACCCTCAAGGGGTGTACAGGATATTATGATAGTACTACATGAAGAACTTACATCATTACTAGCTTCCACTCTACAATTGTCCTCTAAATCAATCTGTTACCTGTCAAGAACGCCAACATTATCAGATCTTATATTTCTCATTCTAATTCACTTTTTATTGCATCAGTCCACTTATATCTTGGTCATTCTCTGAGTATTTTTCCTGCCAACCTTGCAGAGAACACTAGTTAGTGGCCATATCACCTGATATTAGCACTCTGCTAACATATTCCTGGGTGCTAACAATGTCAAGTTCTTTCCTAATATCCTCATTTTTAATATGATATTGCCATTGATGCCATCTGTTCACACCCTAATCTTTCCCAGGACGCTCATATCTGCATTCTCTGGTGTTTGGTCAACTGTTTTACTTCTGACCCAACTCTCAGATCCATAAGTTAAAACTGGTTTGAACACAGTCTTGTGTACAGAATTTAGTGTTCCAACTAATTTCTCTCTTATTCCATATGAATTTATTCAGTCGACTTCCTACCATACCAGCTTTGTTGATTCTGTTGTCTATTTCCATATTTAATTTACCATCTTCACTGAAATTGTGTCTAAGTAGCTGAAATGTTTTACTTGTTCTATAGGTTCTCCATTCACAATACAGTGGATATTTTCAGTGCTTCTGCCTATTTTCATTGTGTGTGTCTTGCTATTGCTGATTTTCATACCAAATCTATTACAACAGTTATTCAGTTTAGTCAGGGAATCTTGCAGACTTGTACCAGATTTATTTAGAAGTATTACATCATCTGCATAAAATAAAGAGCTGAGATTAACATTTCTAATTTTGATATCAGTTTTAATACCACTTTCCTTCATAATGTAATCTATATAGATAATGAAAAACGTAGGGGATAATGTACATCCTTGCCTGACACCAGATTTAACATTAAGCCACCTTCCTGTACTTCCTTCAATTCTAACTGCTGACTTACAACTCAAATAAAACAAAGTATTATTTGATATAATGCCCCATCGACACCATACAACTGTAGCATTTTCAATATGCACCTTGTCATATTCCTTTTCCAGATCTACAAAACTTAAATACAGATCTCGGTTATTATTATTATTGAGACCTCCAGAGAGTGAGAAACTCATCGAGGTTGACCACATACTACATGCACCAGCATCATATTTATTCTTGAATTCATTCACACAGCTTGTGCTCACAACATCCAATGGCAATCCATTCCAATCATGCACCACCTTATGAGAGAAAAATCTAGTCCCCATCCCCTTCATAGCAGCATTCATTCTCAGCTTCCAAGGATGTCCTATTGTCCTTTCTCCACCCTTCATAAATTGAAATTCTGTATGACCCTTTGAGAAATATGCAAGTCTCAATCATATCACTCCTTTCTCCTGTCTACAAATTCTCAATCTGTCATCATAATCAGTATTCCACAATCCTGATATGATTTTTAACACTCTTCTTGGCACTCTCTCCAAAACATCAGAATCACAACAGAAACCAGACCTGCATACAATAGTCCAAGTGAGGTCTTCAAAGGCCTTGTAAACAGGCAAAAGGGCATCCTTATCTTTACATGTGAATATTTGTTTGAGCACTGCAATTATCTTTCGAGTTGTATTTGCAATCCTTGCTACATCCCACGAATCTCAACTTCCTATCTACTAACATTCCAAGATACGTAGGCCCATCAGTTTCTTCAAGCATAATCCCACCAATATAACACAACATTGGATATCTAATCATACCAAAGTGAATGACTGTACATTTACTGACATCCATTTTCCCATGCCCACAATATCAGCTTATTCAAATCATTCTGCAGTACTGCATACATTCCATTACATTAGCCAGGCACTATCAGCCCAGGGGGACTTTTGGCCTCAAGCACCACATGTCACCATTGGGCACGGTCCTCTGCGACTGTCCACCACGTTCTGCTCTCCAGCCAGACAGCCTGCAGGTCTTCCTTCTCAGCCTCCCTGATCGGGGTCAGGCCTCCCGCACTTGTGTCACAGTCCTTTTGGGGCCCATACGGTACAGGTGCCCCAGCCACTGAAGATGCCGGGCTCGCAGCTGTTTCTCAGCATTTCTGATTATCCTACCTATCTTTGCATCATCAGCAAATAGCTCTGTCTCACTTGTCAAATCCTTCCCAATATCATTAATGTATAGACTGAATAACAGTGGACCAAGCACTGATCCTTGTGGTACACTACTGAATACCATAAATCTTGCAGACTCGCATCCCCATATACCACTTTTTGATATGTCAGTCAGCCATCATCATCAAATTCCTAACATGTAACCTCAAGGGGTGTACAGGATATGATAGTAGTGCATGAAAAATTTACATCATTCCTAACTTCCTATCTACAATTTTCCTTCAAATCAGTCTGTTACTTGTCAAGACTCCAACATTATCAGATATTATATTTCTGTTCATCTAAGGCACTTTGTACTGTATCAATCCACCTATATCTTGGTCTTCCTCTGGGTCATTTTCCTGCCAACCTGACAGAGAACACTTGTTTTGCTAATCTTTCCTCGCCCATTCTGTTTAAGTGACCATATTACCTGAAATTAGCTCTGCTAACGCATTCCTGGATGCTGACAATGTCAAGTTCTTTCCTAATATCCTCGTTTTTAATATGATATTGCCACTGATGCCATCTGTTCATGCCTATAATCTTTCTCAGGACTCTCATATCTGCAGTCTCTAGTCTTTAATCAAGTGTTTTACTTCTGACCCAGCTCTCAGATCCATAAGTTAAAACTGGTTTGAACACTGTCTTGTATACAGTTAATTTAGTGTTCCGACTAATTTCTCTCTTATTCCATATAAATTTATTCAGTTGACTTCCTACCATACCAGCTTTGTTGATTCTGTTGTCTATTTCCATATTTAATTTACCATCTTCAGTAAAAATGTTTTACTTGTTCCATAGGTTCCCTGTTCATGACACAGTTGACATTTTCAACGATTCTGCCTATTTTCATTGTCTTTGTCTTTTTAATGCTGACCTTCATACCATATATTACAACAGTTATTCAATTTAGTCAGGAATCTTGCAAACTTGTTGCGGGTTTATTTAGAAGTATAACATCATCCGCATAAAGCAAAGAGCTGACATTAACATCTCTAATTCTGGTATCATGTATAATACCACTTTCCTTCATAATGTGATCCATATAGATAATGAATAACAGAGGGGATAATGTACATCCTTGTCTCACACCAGATTTAACATTAAACCATCTTCCTGTACTTCCTTCAATTCTAACTGCTGACTTACAGCTCAAGTAAAGACTAAGTATTTCTTGATATAATGTCCCATTGACACCATATAACTGTAACGTATTGAATAGCTTCTCACTTGGCACCGTGTCATATGCCTTTTCCAGATCGATAAAACTTAAATACAGATCTTTGTTATACTCTCATGCTTTCTCAACTATTTGTCGCAGATCCTGACTGCCTCTGTTTGGCCTGCATCCAGCTTGTTCTTCACCAGGCTTTTCTTCCACAATTCTTCTCAACTATTTCTCAAGTATACTTGCATAGATCTTGCCAGGACACTCAGGAGGGAAATACCTCTGTAATTGTCACATTCAGTTTTATTTCCCTTTTTATATATGGGCACTATTAGATCTCTACTCCAATCATCAGGAATTCGTACCTCTATCCAGGCTTTCTGAACGATGCAGTGCTGCCACTGTTAGACTTTTATGCCACCATACTTAAGCATTTCTGGTCGAATATCATCTACTCCTGCTGCCTTTCCACATTTCAAGCCTTTGATGGCTTTTTCTACTTCAAGTATGGATATGTATTCCTGACTGTACGCTTGTTGAATGTTTTTTACCACTGTGCTATCACTGCTAGTTTCATTTAGCAATTTTTCGAAGTAATTACTCCATACTTCAAGATATCTTTTTCTCCCGTTTTCATGTCACCTTTATCATCTCTAACTTCTTTTACAGCATTCTTTCCTTCATTTCTAAGCTTCTTCAACAACCTCCAGAATATCTTACCACCTTCTTCATATTTATTTTCTATATTATTACCAAAGTTTATTTTATTTTTATCAGCTAGCAATATTAAATCAGCTTTAAAATTTTATTTAAATTTGTATTTTTAATTACACTTAAATGCATTATCGTGTGATTAGGAACAGTTTGTCTTTTTTTTTTTTTTTTTAAATTTATATAGTTTATATCCCTGTTTCTTTTTTGAATAGCAGATGTTTAGTTGATTTATGTAGTAATCTCTTTTCTATTAAGAAATTCTGAATTTCTTTTTGCCATTTCTAGATCTTCTTTCAAATCCAGTTGCATTGAAATCATTTATGCTGTAATTGTACTTTGTTTTATGACAGTCTGTCTTTTATTAAAATTGGCTTAACTACAATTCCAAACATATATGCATACTGGACCACTGAATTACAAACCTTTATGCAGATGTACTTATGTAAACATCATTTACATAGTATATATGCAAAATGATTGGTCACGTGCATCATCACATGTTCTCGGCAATTATTTAAGAATACTGCTGTCAGTAATTGTCAATAGTGTTGATCACAATGAGAAAAACAAAGGATCTTTCAAACTGTGATAAAGGGCTTATTAAATATGCCATAATCTTAAAAAGATATGGGATTTCTCATTAAACAGTGGAAAAGAAATATCCCACTTAAGAACATCTTGGCTTTTAAGAATCCAAGCAGAATTTCTTCCCAATATCTCAGTCCTGTAGTTCACTATGAACTCTGGCTATTTTGTTTGGCAAGGAAAATTCTACAAACAGAGTACTGGCATGTGCTCCCCCCCCCCCCTCTCGCCCAACTTTTTCATGAAGACATTTGAAAAGAATGCCCTAAATTCTTCTCTTAAACCCACTATTTGGCTATACTATGTGGACAGTGTGTTTGCAATCCTAGGTTCCAATTCACAAATATTATAATCTGCCCATCCTAGATACCCTAGTTGCAAGCCAAATGTCTCTCTGACTGTCACAGTCTACAGACCCCCCCCCTCACACACACACACAGGTAAATACATCCATCAACAGTTACATCATCCCCCACCTCACAACAATTTGGAACTATAAAAACCTTAGTCCACCAAGCAAAATTAATTTGCTCAGATAATACTGCACTCAACATGGATCTTACCCACATAAAAAAAAGCATCTTTTCACCAATGGCTACACCTCTCCCCACATAAAAAGAATTTTAACATCCCCCCCCTTTACAAACATAGATTGTAGCAAATCCATCACCATCCCTTATATTCATGGTGCCTCAGGAAAGTGGCCAAGATCATAAAAAAGCACAATCTTGTTAACACTTATAAACCACACACAAAAAAAAGCTAGTAACCCTTATTGGCTCCTCCAAAGACCAGTTTACTACCCCTGGATTTACCTGGAGTGTATAAGTACCCACAGTATGAACTGTTGCAGCTGCAGCTGTTTATACTATGGCAAACAGGTAGAATAGCCAATATCCATATATTGGAGCACCAGGATTGCATCTGTTTCCACCACTATGGCTGCTCAGGATTAGCAGACCATGCCCTTGTTAGGAAATTTACCGATTTTATCAACTATCCCAACTTTAACAAATATGGTTGTATTTGCCTCTCACACGAGAAACCCTCATCTACAGACAGTCAGCCTAATAGCCATCAACAGTAAACAAAAGCCAATAGGTGACATAAGTATAGAACTTTAGAGGTCATCCTGTATTTCTCCTGTTTCATCTTTGTTACTGAAGTGTGTCTGCATGCGCATGTTTAATACCAATGTATTAATCCCTGAAGATGCTGATTTTACTTAGGTGAAATATAGGAAGTAATTAAATATTTTTAGTTATCTGTTCTATTTTGTTAATTTCCTTAAACAACATGAAGCAAGTAGATAGTAAGTATATGGGAGAGGGCTTTTTTTTTTAATTTCAAAACAGATATCATGATTTTTTTTTTTTTTTTTTGATATCATTTCACATCTTTTTTTTTTTTTTTTTTTTTTTTTTTTTTTTTTTTATAACCACCACTCTCCCATGATGAGTCTTTTGTCCTCTCATGAACGTTGATTTTTGGACAAATTCTATGAAAAGATTAGTGAAGACTAGGTTATTGTACTGAATATTTCCATTCATTACAATATTCCAATCAAGTCATTTTCTTTTAATACACTGTTTAAAGTACAATCCCAAATCTATTTAAGATCATGGCATATTTATACATTTTATGAAAATTTAATATCTAAAAATATAGCATTTATATATTTAAATACTTTCCTAATGGTTTAACCATTTATTTTTCTAGCATCCAGGAGGAGAAGAAGTTTTACTAGAACAAGGAGGTATGCATATATATATATATATATTTTAAAAAAAAAATTTTTTTTTACACAAGGATTTTTATTTTATAATGGATGCCAAAGTGGTTCCCTTTCTGATGATATACTTGGAAAGAAGTTAATGGAGACCATAGTGTAAGGAACAAACAGCCATTGCACCCACCTTAATAAGATATAGAACCTCCTTTCGCTGCAATGACTGCAACAATCCTACGAGCATACTACTTTCCACAAGTGTATGATGACTCAGGAAATTTTTGGCTATTTTGTTCTGAATGTTTCTTGTAGGGTAGACATCTCTTGACCTCCCCTGATGCTCCAGTTCATCCCAGAGATGTTCAGTAGAGTTGAGATCAGAGCTCTATGGAGGATAGTCAAGTGTGGCGACCTTCATTTCCAAAACCACACAGTTACAGCAGCCTTTCAGCATTGTCTTGCTGAAAGAGACAATGGTCAGTTCTGAGAAACACCACAAAGTAGGAAGCATTGCATTGTCCAGAATGTTCAGATACCTCTCATAGTTCAATATTCATGGTACCACTTCTGAGGCCAAAACAGGACCATACCATCATGCTGCCACCTGGAAATTTCAGTTGGGGTTATGCACTCTTGTAAGAGATGTTCACTGGGCATCTGCCACATCCATGAATCTGCTTGGTAGAGGGTGTGTTGTGATTCATTGCTCCATCATACAGCTTTCCAATCTTTGCTGTTGCACCGTACATGCTTTTTTGCACCTCTATAAATGACACATGCAGCATGTTGGTCTGGGTAATGTGGGGCTTGCATATTCCTGTCCTATCACAAAAACCCATGTTGTTGCTTCAGTTCTGAATGTTTTTGTGCTGATTCGTGTTCCAATCGATCCTGGAACTCCACATTCAACATGTCGGCTGAGGAATGACTATTTTTGCCTATTATGCTTGGCAGCACTCTATGGTTATGTTTGGTGAGTGTAGTGGGTTGTCCACTTCAGGTAGCTTGCAGTTGACTCCCCGTGATTGATCAACAGTCAATGAGACTGTTTCAGTATGGTATCACATATTGTTGACCTGGGAAGGCACATTTTGTCAACAACTTGCTGAACAGATAGGCCTGCAACATGGCATCCTATCCTCCTCAATTCCTTTTTCACATCTATTTCGCATGGACACAGTTGCAGTGACTTTGGTGCATTGTATTTCTCCAATTTATACTCACTACAAACATGTGACTTATTACATGGTGTCTGTTGACGTCTTTCCAAACAGTGTATATGCTATATGTTGGAGTGACTAAACAAAAAGCATGCATGTTTGTATGTGCTATAATAAAATGAATATCCTCTGCGTACATATTCTTTTTGTTTCCTCTCCCATTTCATGAATAAGCTAATTTGAACTATGCATCAGCAGAATTGAAGATTGGTACTACAACATAAGAAGCATTAATAGAAAAGAAGTTGAACTGGCAGAAGTACTGCATTTGGTGTTAGTTATTCAGTTTATTATTATTAACACAATACCTTCATGAGTCAAAAAACTACACACATTAAGCCCATCAAACCATGTTTTTAAACTCATGTATTCACCACAGTGTCAGGTAGTGGTAACTGCATTACACTCACCAACCACTCTCCATGCAAAGAACCTGCTCCTTATGCCCCTGCTCACACCCTCCTTAGACAGCTTCCAGGGATGTCATTGAAATTTTTTCCACTTGGTTATACTATAAATTAAAGATACCAAGAAATTATATACTTGGTTTAATCCTATTATCCAAGTGTAAGCAAACAAAGTTTGTGCCTGATTTATTTTCAGGACTGGGGCAACTCGTGGTAAAGGTGGTATGACTTCACATCACTTGACTCTGGGTCTGGCTCCCACTGATGAGACCTCAATAAAGATCAAAACCAGTCTGGGTAGTGACCCTTCCCATAATGCATAGCATTATATATATCCGCAAGGAGGTGTGCTTTGCATTATGGGATACCAAGGCAAGTGATGCGAAGTCATACCACCTTTATCATGAGTTGCCCCAGTCCTGAAAATATTTCAGGTGCAAACTTTGTTTGCCTAGATTTGGATAATTGGATTGAACCTAGTATATAATTTCTTGGTATCTTTAATTCCAGGGATGTCCTCTTGTTCTACCCCTGTTTTTCCATTCTGTGAAAAGTTTCTTCCACACTAACCTGGTAACAATTCTTTACCAATTTAAATGTCTCTTATATTCCCTCTATCTCCATTCTGTCTGCATATCCTAAGACCAAATCTATGCACAGTAATCCATGAGGCCTGATCAAGGCCTCATACAGTGGAACCAGAACTTTACTTTTGCACGTTAAGATCCTCTGCATCACTATGGTGATGACTTCACAACTTGTTCAGTGTGATCTCTGAACTTCAGATCCTTGTCCTCCATCACCCCAAGATATCTTTTCTCCAAAATTTCTTCACAAAGTACATACTTGGCAATATTGAACTGTCAGTTCCATACTGTTACCCACTCATACAATCTAAATTCCTGTAAGGCCACAACATTGCTTGATTCCTAATCACTAGGCAGGTTTTCATCATCTGCAAACAGTTGTATATCACCAGTTAAAACCATTCCAATATCATTAATATACAAATTAAATAACAGTGGTGCTGAAACAGACCCATGCAGCACAACATGACTTCTTCTGGGATATTGCATCCCCATACACAACTTGCTACCTGTCTGTGAGCCACTCACTTGCCCATCCATATCAATAATCTATCATACAATCCCATATGCTTCAGTTTAGCAACTTGTGGTGTGGCAGTCTTTCAGAAACATTTGCAAAATTTAAATATACAACTGTATATGCATCTTCTTCTCTTTTGTCCTCAAAACAGGTTGAGTCCCATATGTATAAGAGTCTTTCACCATGCTCTGTACAGAGCAAGTTCTTTCATGTGTGAACAGCTTTGAAAGTCCACTGCAGTTCTAAGGGCCTTGTACCATGTTAATCTTGGTCTTCTCCTGGGTCATGTACCCTTCATATTACCCTCATATACCATGCATGGAAATCTGCCTGATTTCATTCACTTGGTGTGACCAAACAAATAGAGTTGATGCTTTTTAACTGTGTCAAGAATTATTGAGTTACAGATATTCAAATCTTGCAGAACTTATGCATCAGTCTTATGTTCTGTCCAATGAGTTCTATGATTTTCCTGAAGGATTTCATTTCAAAAGCCAACAGTTTCCTCTCTGCTTCTTTCTCTAAGGTCCAAATTTCTGCCCTGTAGAGAGCTGTTGGTAGTATTATACTTGCATGTAATTTTATTTTTAGGTTCTAGGAATGTTGTTGTTTTTCCAATTTTTATTAAGTCTATTCATCAATGACCATGCTATGGAGAATCTGTTTTATTGTTGCTATGCCATTTAAATTTGAAGTCAAGCATGCTCTTAGGTAATTAAAACCATTAACTTGTTCTGTGGTTTTCTGATTAAGTGTTATCTGTATATCTTCTGAGTGTCTTCTAATTTTCATTATCTTTGTTTTACTTGAATTTATAATCATATTATAATTTCTGCAGGTTTTTTGTAATTCTGAAAGATGGTATTAGAGATTTGATTTGTTATAATTACTACATCTGCATATGTGATGTGTGATTGGTCTTCCATTAACTTTTACTACTACTTTTGTTGAGGACAATGCTTTTTTAACAAGTTCTGAGAAATGGAAATGAAATGTTTAAAAGGCATGGGGAGTGTGGGCATCATAACTCTGCATTTGATTTCAAGGTTTTTGTTTCGTTTTGATATTTTTATATTTTAACTACTGCACTTGTATGCTGATTCACTTTGAAACAAATCTTAGTATTTCATAGTCTTTGTTGAATAATTTTTCCTCTATCAACAGAATCAACTGCTTGTTTAAGATCCATAAAAACAGCAATAAAAGTCTCTTCCCCTTGTTCCATGTGATTTCAACCAGATTACGAAGAAGTAAAGATATCGTCAATTATTGATCTGTTTTTTCTAAAGCCAGCTTGTTCTTCTTCTATTAGCTGTTTGTAAATGTTATTTAGATGATTCTGTATTATTTTTACAAAAATGTTTGTATGAGTGAAAAGAAGAGTAATTGGTCTATAATTGTTACATTTTCGAACATCACTTTTTTTTTTTATGTACAGGTAAGATTTTGCCTATTTCCCAATCATTAGGGTAGTCCCACTGAAAATATTATTGAAAAGTTTGTTAACTGTTTAATTGGATCAGGTCCACTATTATAGAACTCTGGATATTTCATCAAATCCAGACACTTTTGATGATTTCATTTTTGATTAAGTGTGAAAGGAATACTTTTTCTTCTAGGATTATGGATGCTGTATCTTTCTCACTGGTCAGTATATGTGAGTGAAAGCTTTTATGTTTAAAGGTATTAGATAAGTAGTTTTATCAGATGTGTTCCATTTCTGTAATATTTCCAGTTACCTTGTCCTGTGAATCTCATGGTGAGAGGTGAATGAATGTAGTCTTCAGTAATCTCTTTAACTGTAGAGTAGAGAAATTTGGAGTCATAGTGTAACAGGCTTCTGTACATTTGTCTGCTTCATCATTTAGTCTATTTTTGCATTTCGGTACATTCTGTCTAGCTGGTTTTGTAGGCTTCTGTAATATATTCTATTTTGGTCATTATATAGTTTATCGAGATGTGCTTTAGCTTGTCTTTTCTTCTCCCTTAATCACATTATCTCAGGTATTATCCAGTGATTATTTGGTTTTATTGTTTTTTCTAAAAATATGTCAACATAATCTTGTTATAATATTTTTCAGAAAGTCATTCATTTTCACTCTTGCCCAACACATTCATCAACTTGTTGGTAAAATATGACCTCCCTTTAACAAACCCATGCTGACAAGCACAAAGAATATGTTATCCACATTTGTTGTATCCTTTCTCTCACCAACCTCTCTGATACCATAGCTACAACTCCAGATATACAGACTGGCTTATAATTTGGAGCCTTATCCTGATCACCACCTTTATGAAGTTGAAACAGTTTTACCTTCCTTCCACTCCTTTGGGACTTGTTCTGTTGCATGACTTTGTTAAGCAGGTAGGCCAAGGTTGATGGAACATTCCTTGATCAAACTTCTTGGTACATTCCCTTATGACATCTAGTGACATGCCATCAAGTACTCAGATTTCTTGCCCATCTATACCAATGATTCAAGAACTGACACTTGTGTTGGCTGTACCACTGTTTCTGATATTACCATCGCCCACCTGATTGCAGTAATTATACAGAAGAGTTGAATGTCATTCAGCTTGCACTTGTGCATATAAAAGAAAACTACTACCAAAAGTGTGTAATTTATACAGATTCATTGCGCTCTTTCCAGGCTATCTCCTTTTCTGTGTATAATCTGCATCCAGTACTGTGTGAGGTGTTAAATCTGTTGTACAAAATGAAAATTGTTAATTTTGATGTTAGGTTGTGATGGCTACATTGGAATTAAGGAAAATGAGACTTTGAAATTTTGAAAACAGCAGAGCTGCTTGGTTTCTCAAAAGGTACTTGAGAAACTAGTCAGATCCCAAGTGTTTAATGAGTGGAAAAATAATTCACATTGCTTATCTAAGAGGTGTAACTGTGGTCCTAAAACAGTCTTGTCAGGAATGAGTTTGCTGTTGTCTGAAAAGGCTTTTTACAGGTAAACAGAATTTCCCGTGTGCAGCAGTTGACCAAAGCATTTGATGAAGGCTGTTCCCAATCCATATCACACTGAACTATGCACAGGGAATTGAAGAGGATTGGTATTGGCAGCCACATGCCTATTTGGAAGCCTGATTTCTGCAAGGTTTCTAATTCATTGACTGGTATGCGTATTTCCCTCTTTCTTGTCTACATTATGTGGACATAATGTAGCCAGCCTGGTTGGCCGAGTGGTTAGCGTATCCGCTCTCCATCCACAAGGCTGTGGGTTCAAATCCCGCTATGGACGTGGATGTTTGTTTGTTTGTGAAAATACTAGTGGTGGTGGTCGATGGTAGATGGCGTTGGTGTAGATGTTGGTAATTACGGTTGGTGAAGTGACGGAGAGGTGTAGAGTAGGTACCCTCTCTCGGTGAAGTCTTTGGACTTCCTGGAGGTGTTACATAATAATAATAATTCCCCTACTATCATCAATAATACCCCCCCCCCCCTCCTTCACTTCTTGTCCTTTCTGTACTTGCAAATAACATTGCATTCTTCCATTTCTATTCTGTCAAGATATTATCTTCATCCAACCATATTTCACAATTTTTGGGCAAATAAACTCAATCAGTGAAACAGTTGTCTCGCTTATTTCTGATGCTCCTGCATTTGTCAACATTGGCAACACAGCAGTTCACTTTTAGGTCTCTAACTAGTCCTACCCAGCCATCTGTTGGTAATGATTTCCCCCTATCACATCAGCCCTTGCCCCACCCCATTATCCCCTTCTTAACAACTATCCCTCTCCCCTCACACCCCAGTCCATTTCATTCCTATGTTGATCTTTCCCATACACAAATTCACTACTGCTGCCA
Organism: Typopeltis vanoorti; assembly: GCF_054136105.1. NCBI lineage: Eukaryota > Metazoa > Arthropoda > Arachnida > Uropygi > Thelyphonidae > Typopeltis > Typopeltis vanoorti. The sequence goes on from NC_143566.1 coordinate 98,875,247, forward strand.
GCATCAACTCGCCCTATGCCATGTCTCCCTGTTCACCCCTCCCCCCATTTCCTTGTTCTTGTATGCCTATCCTTTCCATCTCACACTACTACTACTACTGTTTTTATTACCAAGTACTTCAGTATCATCCCTTTCACTCTCCTCATCTCATATTTTTCCATTTCTCACTCCAATGCCATTCAGATGCAATATGTCACATATGTAACAAATCCATTTTTCCCTCAAATACATGTCACACATCTACAAATTGAACTCTCTCTTCTCCTCACATACTCTTCCAGCATATCATTCATAAATCTCACTCTCCATCTCAAATCATTGTCATACCTTGTGAACATACTGACAACCTTTCCCACTATACTGTTATATTTCATTAACCTCTTGATATCCATCCTTGCACTCTTTTTATGTCTAGCTAAATCATTTGTTCCTACAACTACCACTCTCTTGCTCACTTCCTCATATCCAAAGCATGAATTATCTTTCTTGTTCTCCCACTGGGAAAGCAGCAATTATGCACTTTCTCGTTTACCAAATCTCTAATAATGGAATCACCATGCATTACTGTTCTCGAGTTATTCATTACCTCTTTTTCTCTTTTTTCTTTCATTTGTTTCTACTAAACATCAAATATCACTTTGCGTATTCCTCATTTCATTTCTCATTTTGAACAGCTTTTTCTTCAAATCTTGCATTTTAGCAATTTCATTCTGTTCCCTCTCGTTCTGCTGTACTTTTCTTTTGAATTCTTCCTCATTCCTACTTCCTTTCACTTCCATATTACTAGCTTTTGTTTCCTCATTTGCCATCTCTTTAAAACATCCCACAATAATCAGCTTTTTTGTTTTCTTCCTGGACATCAAGGGTGGGAAATGAATTGCAGGCATATAGAAATATCAGAAAATTTGTGAAAAAGACAAATCTTAATAAAAAGGAAAAGTGCCTGCTTGATTTCTGTTCAGGATATGGACTAGGTATCTGGTTCCCACTGATGAGACTTCAATAAAGATAGAAATTGGTTTGGGTAGTGTCCCTTCCCATAATGCATAGCATTATACATAAGGATATGTGCTTTGCATTATGGGATACTAAGGCAAGTGATGTGAAGTCATTAGCGTCTATATACGAGTTGCCCCAGTCCTGAAAATACTTCAGATGCAAACTTTGTTTGCTTACACTTGGATAAAGGATTAAACCAAGTATATAATTTCTTAATATCTTTTCAGTCTTATCTACTAAAAGCATAAACAATTTTGAAATCATTCATGCTTTTAGTAGATAAGACTGAAAATTCACTGCTGAAAGTTCTTGGTTATCTAGCAGGACTTTAAACATCATGAGCAGGTTTTGAGCTGCCAGTTATATAAAAATATTTTGGGAATCAATGCCTCACTCTGAGGCAGTGATTCTGAACAGTCCTTTCAGAAGAAATGTTTGGAGAATTAATGCCTCTGAAACACCATTTCAGAGCTTTGATTTTTTATTTATTTCTTTATTTTAATATTAAGTTTCCAATTTCTGCAATCTGTTTGCTATTTTTTAGACAAATTACAAAAGAACCGTCACTAAACTCATTGAATAGTCATACTGTTGGAAGTTTATTTTTCACTTGGTTAGACTATAATAAATTTAGTTTAATCCTTTATCCAAGTGTGAGCAAACAAAGTTTGCGTCTGAAAATATCTTCGGGACTGGGGTAAGGTAGTACAACACCAGGCAACTCGTTGCAAAGGTGGAGCAAGCTAACATCACTCCTATCTCAGTATCTCCCATAATGCAAAACACATCTCCTTGCGGATATGTATAATGTTATGCATTAAGGGAAGGGCCACTACCCAGACTAGTTTCGACCTTTATTGAGGTCTCTTCATTAGCAAGGTCATCTCTATCTATAGGAGTTGTTAATGTAAACCTATTAAGCGTTTCTTCCCTTAATGCATAACATTATACATATCCACAAGGAGATGTGTTTTGCATTATGGGAGATACTGAGATAGGAGCGATTGTTAGCTTGCTCCACCTTTTCGACGAGTTGCCTGGTGTTGTACTACCATACCCCAGTCCTGAAGATACTTTCAGGCACAAACTTTGTTTGCTCACACTTGGATAAAGGATTAAACTAAATTTATTATAGTCTAACCAAGTGAAAAATAAACTTCCAACATCTTTCTCTAAATCTAGAGTAATTTAATAAAAAGGTGGCACACCGTTTGGCAACTCCTATAGGTAGAGATGACCTTGCTAATGCTTCTGCCTGATATCTCCACTTGGGCCTAACAAGGAGATGTGTTTTGCATTATTGGAGATACTGAGATATGGGTGATGTTAGCTTGCTCCACCTTTTCAACGAGTTGCCTGGTGTTGTACTACCTTACCCCAGTCCTGAAGATACTTTCGGATGCAGACTTTGTTTGCTCACACTTGGATAAAGGATTAAACTAAATTTAGAATAGTCATACAGTAGCTCATTCCTTTCTTTTAGCTCTCTCTCTATGCATTTAGTAATGACAGTGTGCCTTTGGATTTGTCATCCTACAAAAACCAGTAAACTAGCCGAACCACTTGCAGCTAAATAACAATGTATTTGCTTCATAGCTTTGGTTGCTTCAGCTGTAATTTCAGAATAACCATTCAATCTTTTGGATTTGAAGGAAAAAATGCATCTTGTTCTTAACCTTTCCATTCCTTATTACAAGAGATTATCTCTGCTGGCTCCATGATAGTAGTTGCAAAATTAGCCATAAAGATATACAGATACCTTCTCAAAGGTTGATACTGGTCTGGGAAGTGAGGGTTATCCATATGAATTATAATGGATATCTCATTTGAAGATATTCCACATGCACACGCGTTTATTTCCTTATGCTGTATAAGATAGAATATGGATGAAACAGTTTCTTTTCAAATAGAATAACTGTCCAACTACTCAGCATAAAAACCTATTACATGGCATTTCCATAATCTTAGGATTCATTGTAAAAGAAAAGAATATTGGTTTGCCTCATGTAGCTACCTCATATTAATCTACTTCAAATGTATCTTTGTCTGTTAATTGCTTGTGTTCTCTAGCCAGTTTTGCAGGAGGAGGAACAACAACAACCTGTGTGTCTGGGAGAGAAAAATCTGCTCCTTCCATATGAGACTGGCTAACTCATCTTCCATTGAAAAGTCCTTATAAAATTATGGATATTATTTCTGGGAGAATTTTACGCTATTTTGCCTGCTTCTGTTTAGGAGTGCCCCTGTTTAAATGTCATTGGCTTTTTTACTCATGGTTTTTTCCATTTCTATTTAATTCTCCCACATTGCCTACTCCCCCCCCCCCCCCCCCCCCACACACACACAGTAGTTTGGACATCGCAGAAAGAAGAAAAGCCACAACACCCATAAAAAGGTATGTGTAAATTTTTCTTCGTTTATGCTACATATATTTATTGGTAAATATACATCTAGAATGCCCTAAGAATCCGTGAGTAAAAAAGCCAATGACATTTAAACAGGGGCACTCCTAAACAGAAGCAGGCAAAATAGACGTAAATATAATAGTCCTTATAAAAGATTCTTCACATCACAGTTCAAATTCCTAGATAGAATTTGAACTGTGGTCAAATCAACTGAGTTACAGCAGTTCAGATTACAGAAAAAGGTAATTTTCTTTGTTAGTTGTGGACTTACACAAAGAAAAAGATTTAGTTCTCAGAAGTTGTAAGTAGAAAACATTACTGAACTGATATTTAAAAAATTATAGATGTATTAATGTTTTATTTTTATCAAGTATGAATTACTGATCAAATTTCTTTTCAGGTAAAGATGCTTCTGAAGCATTCGAAGATATTGGACACTCGACAGATGCTAGGGAACTAATGAAACAGTATATGATTGGAGAACTTTGTGAAGTAATAACCTTTGTTTTTTATTAATTTAATCAGTCAAAGAGAAACATGAATAAAAACAGTCGATTTAATATCTGGATTTTCCTATAATTCTGTAACTAAAATTAGTCTGATTTCAAGTAAAGTTGAATTGTTTACCTGACAAATTATAACAAGGATCCTCAATACTGCTATTCATTAGATAGACGAAGAGAGAAAATCTAATATATGCTTATGTATTCTTGTGAACCTAAAAAAAAAAAAAAAAAAAAGTAAATTTTTTGTTGTTCATTGAATGATATTTCTTATAGTAAGAAATATGTCAGTTATATATACATGTAATGTGAGGATCAGTCAGAAAATGACCAAAATATCTTATCCAAATTTTTTTATTTGACTGTTTCCAATGTTATGAACAACTATAAACATATGAAGCTTTGTTGTTATTTTAAGTTTTTGTTTTAAGTGAAGTATTTGACTAAGCAGGCATGCATTGCAACAGAAGAATAGCATGTTCATTCAGTTTTTTTTTCAAACTGACGATGGAGCAGAGATAGAAACTCATGACTTAAAGTATTTTGCCTCTTTTTACTTTATTATCACCTTCTCAGTACTAAGGTTCAAAATAAACAGCTTGATCAGAGAAGCAGATAATTCCCTTATACATTTTATATTCTGTATTGCCATAAACCAAAGGACAGTGATAGTACAACAAGATAAAAGGCCATGATGGCTGGGCTGTTACCTCTTCCAGTTAAACACAACCTTCTATTTATGTCAAATATCAATATCAGGAGAATTAAAGATAGGCCCATCAGCCTGAGTTTTATCAGCAGAACTGGCAGAAGTAGAGAAGTATCATGTCAGTATAATTGGCATTACCAAAACATAAAAAAACAAAACAGGTGAGTTTCTTCCAAATAACAAATTAGTCATTATATTTAGGCAATAATGAGAGAATTAAAGGAATGCATATAATATTGAACATTAAACTGCTATTTCATCAGGCAGTATAAGTCAGAATGATGTGTGCAAATAAATTCAAATTAAACAGTGAGACTTATTTGTCTTATAAGCCATCAAACACCTGAAATATGGAAAGTTACTTGGAGTAGATGATATTCGACTAACAATGCTGAGATATGGCAGGTGTGAAAGTTTTATAGTGGTTGTGGTGCATAATTCTGAAGGCTCAGTCTGATTCCAGATTTTTGGAATATAGCTCTCACAGTATCCATTTATAAAAAGGGAAACAAAACAGTGTGAAAATTACAGATGAATTTCTCTACTGAGTGTTTTATGTAAGCATATTTGTTAACATACTAAGAATAATTGTGGGAGGTAAACTATGGAGAATAAGCTGGATTCAAGCCAAATAATGATCTCATTTTCACTTTAAAAGGAATAGTTGGGAAATCATGTATATATAAGAGAGATCTGGATTTAAATTTTGTATATCTGGAAAAGGCATATGAACAAGGTGCCAAGAGAAAGTTTTAAAAAAACTACAGTTATATGATGTGTAAATAAGACATAAAGCAATACATAGCTTATTTGGGTTGTAAGTTGGCATTTAGAACTGAATGGAGAATGGGAAGATGGTTTGATATAAAGTCAGGTGTTAGGCAAATACATATGCTGTCTACACTGTTATTCATAATTTATATGGATCACATTATGAAGGATAATGGCATTTGTCCAGAAATCAAAATTGGAGATATTAATATCAGCCCTACTTCATGCATATGATGTTCTACCCTTCAAGTCTGCAAGATTTCTTAACTAAATTAAATAAATGCTATAACAAATTTGGTATGAAAATTGGCAATGAAAAGGCAGAGTATAAAAATAAGGAGAGCACTTGAAAACATCTGCTGCATATTGAATGTAGAATAACAAACATTTCAGCTGTTTAGCCAAAAAATTGGATATGGAAATAGACAGTATAAGAAAAACCATATCATGCAGAATCAGCTAAATAATATTGAATAAGAGAGAAATTAGCTAAAACAGTAATTGTACAGGATACAAGACATTGTTCAGATCTAAGCTATTTATCTGAGAGTTGAGTTAGTAAAACTGGTGATCAAAGACTAAAGACAACAGATATCAGAGTTGTGAGAAAACATTGGGAGAGTCATCATTGATAGAAACATTAAAATTAACATATTGGAATTAGGCGTCATTGATGGAAACATATTAAAAATGAAGCTATTAGGAAGAACTTGATATTAGAATTCAGGAACGTGTGAGCAGAGCTGATCTCAAGTGGAATAGTTACTTGAACAGGGAAAGGTTAGCAAAACAGACTCTTAGTGTCAGGAAAAAAATACCTAGAGGAAATGCATGTGCACGAATACGAGAAGTATCAGAAATAAAAGAGAGGAGTTTCTGGCATTGGTAGGCTTGACATGGCCAAAAGTGATCAGTGAGACTTCATCGACAGAGAATGATTTAGTTACAGAAATAGAATGGAAGGGATATTGTATTTTCAGAGAGGATGGAGGGAATAAGACATTGGTGGGATATTATTAATTTTAATAATGGGATATTATTAATTTTAATAATGGGATATTATTATTATTAATAATATTATTAATATTATTATTATTTAATGGGATATTATTATTATTAATAATATTATTATTATTAATGATAGCCCTTTGGCTATCATTAATAATATTTTATTGTTAATGTGATTAACAATAAAAACAGAAATTAATGAGAACTTTAGATCTCAGGGAGATGGTTCATCTAAGACTGTCTGGTGTGAGATAAAGGCCAATAAGATAAAATATGTTGCTGATTGCTGCTATAGACCTGTGATCCAGAGGCATATGTGGATGCCACGCAACAGCAAATTGGCACAATGAGTGCATATGAAGCATTTATGGGGGACTTTTAAGATCTGTGGGGATATAAATTTGAAAGGATGAAACGGCACATGGCAAGTTGAAAATAGAATTTATACAGTAAGGAATAATTAAATGAAACGCATGTGGTGGAGGACCAGGATTGAAGTGTTGGCTCTGGTAATACCATTAGAAACAGCAACTTCACTTCTGATCAGGTAAAGTGACCTGCAGTGTTGTTCTGTGGAATTCTCAGCCAACAAGAAAGGGTTTATATTGAACTTCAACAAAGCTTGTGATTATGAAAACTTAGGAGGTAGCTTGGAGCAATGTCAGCTTAGGAAGCTACAAGGAAAGTATGTCAGTAGTGTGAGTGTGGTAAGTGGTCAGGGATTGTTTGAGAGAAGCAGTATTAGACTGCATACCCAGGATCAGGAGGATAAACCAAGTCAGAATGAAATAGACAAGCAGAATATAAAGCATGAGCTGCAAAACAAAGTTCTGGCATGAATGGTGACCAGTGTGGTAAAAAAGCTAAATCAGATAATGAGAGAAAATTAGCTAAACAGGCCAAGGATATGTGCTTTGCATTATGGGATTCTAAGGCAAATGATGTGAAGTCATTAGCTTCTATATACGAGTTGCCCCAGTACTGAAATATTTTCAGTACTGGGGCAACTTTCAAAATTCCCACTTTCAAAATTTTGAATTCAAAATTGGGAATTCAAAATTTCCCAATTTTGAATTCCCACTTTCAAAATTCCAAAATTTTGAAAAGGGAATTCCAAAATTGCTTTTCAGTAAATACGAGAGAGAGAGAGAGAATTATTGTGAAAGGATAACTTTAATCACCGTCATTGGTAGGAAGGTGCGAGAAGCAGAAGAAATATTTGAGTTGCTAAATGATCACTTTGCAAGGACATTATTGAGCTGGAGATTGTTGCAGATGTGAGAATGGAGGTGCTCAGCATATTGAAAAATATCAGTGTGAAAATAGCAACAGGACTGGATGCTATGTTTGTCTTTGTGCTATGAGAATGTGCAAGAGAACTGGCAGTGCTTGTGATGAATGAGTTTAATCTAAGTGTCTCAGCTCTGGCAGGGTTTCAATGGAGTGGAAAGAGGATAAGATAATTCCATTACATAAAGGCTCTGAGATGGAAGTAGCAAATTGCAGACCAGCTACCATCTTGGGAGTAGTGATTAAAGTATTTGAAAAGTTGGTTAAAGGTAAAATTCAGGAATGGTCGGATAGGGATATGATACTCTATAGGAGTAGCACGGCTTTGTAAAAGGTAGGTCGACTTTGGTAATTTACTTGCATTTTATAATAGTGACAACAGCATTAGATAAGTTGTTGGAAGTTTTTCCACTTGGTTATACTGTAAATTAAAGCTACAAAGAAATTATACACTTGGTTTAATCCTTTATCCAAGTGTAAGCAAACAAAGTTTGCACCTGAAATATTTTCAGTACTGGGGCAACTCGTATATAGAAGTTAACGACTTCACATCATTTGCCCTAGACATGTATAATGCTATGCATTATGGGAAGGGTAACTACCCAGACTGGTTTCGACCTTTATTGAGGTCTTATCGATGGAAGCCAGACAGAGAGGTGATACGATACTAAGACTTCGGCATTATTTCAACCTTAGATCACCTCTGGGTCTAGCTCCCACTGATGAGACCTCAATAAAGGTCGAAACTGGTCTGGATAGTGACCCTTCCCATAATGCATAGCATTATACATACCCGTAAGGATATGTGCTTTGCATTATGGGATACTAAGGCAAGTGATGTGAAGTCAGCTTCTATATATGAGTTGCCCCAGTCCTGAAGATACTTCATGTGCAAACTTTGTTTGCTTGCACTTGGATAGAGGATTAAACCAAGTATATAATATCTTGGTAGCTTTAATTTACAGCATTAGATAAGGATTTATGCTGTAAGACTTAGCAAAAGCATTTGATCGAATACCATGCATTACATAAGTTGTTGCAAATGGGAATGGATATGTGGTTGGTGGCATGGATAGCGGGAGGCAGCTTGTAGACATCAGAGTAGAGTCATTTGCTTCTTTATACGAGTTGCCCCACTCCTGAAAATAGTTCAGGCACAAACTTGTTTGCTTACACTTGGATAAAGGATTAAACCAAGTATATAATTTATACTATAACCAAATGGAAAAACTTCCAACAACTTTCTCTGATATAGGGAAGGATTTAAGGAGAGCGGATATTCAGTTGTCTTTGCTGGTAAAGCAAAACTGTTGAGGGCAATAGTTGATAAAGGTGATATGTACATTGGAATGAAAAGATTACATACTTTGTATCATATTGATGGTACTGGATTACAGGAAATTGACAAAGTAAGGGATTTGGGGATGATCGTGGACAAATGATTTAAATTCAGAGGACATATTACAAAAGTTGGCAAAATAAATCAAAAGATTACTTGGAAAGATTACTTTACATTGACAAGTAAAGACATGGAGGTTACCATCCCTCTTTTTAAAGCTCTGATTCTGTTGCAGTTTGACTACTGTACACAGTGATCACCTGGATTTTTTGGGGGGATTAGGAAGTGGTGACTGAGTTAGTGACATGCCTGGAGAATGCTCTCTGTGAAGATAGATTGAAGTTTATGGGTTGCAAAGTTTAGTTAACAGGTAGAAGAAAGGGGATTATGATTTAGAAACTTAGAAATTATTAAAAAGATTCTACAAGATTGAGACAAAAGAAATTTTTCTATATATGATGAGTAGGGAGAGGACAAGGGATCACCTCAAGTTATATAAGAGTGTGGTTAGTAAGGATGTAGGAACAAGATTCTTTGCTTGAAGAGGTGAATGAGTGGAATAGATTGCCAGGGGTAGTTGTGAGTGCCTCACAAGGAATAAATGTAAGGAATGTATGATAGTTATTGTATGAATAATGATTAGTATAGGTGTCCCATGATGAACCCTTTGACTCCATTGAGATATCCCATGTAATATTAATAATGCAGTGTTCAAGTGTCAAGTCTCTCTCTCTCTCTCTCTCTCTCTTTCTTTTTGAAATGGTTTTCATGCTATGTGTTATGGATATAATTTCACTTCTGTTTGGCAATGAGTGCTGTCTGTCAGATGTAAGCCATACTGATTAGAAGCACGTTAATGTTTTCTACCCTAAGTGGACACCTCTCATCTGTTGTCATGAAAAACATTTCATCTTGTTTTTCTCTCATGTCCCCTCAAAATATTCTCTTCAGATTTTCTTTAAAACATCTTCTGTTGCCACTTTTCATACAAATAATCTTTCAGCAGACTGGTAAGCCCTCAAACTCATCTCTCTTTATTTACAATCCTAGATTCATGTATAAAAGAAAACATTGTTTAGTATGCCGGTTAACTGCATTATCTAATATTGATTTCCCAATTTTCTGCTTTGTTCTATGAACGTGCATAACAGTTTCTTTCATTTAAGCTTAAAATTACAAAAGGAAAAAAAAGAAGTAGAAAGAAAATACTATATTTTGGGATATAATTGTGTGTGTGTGTCCCTATATAATATAAATAACATTAACATCTCAGCGGGGGGGATGCTCTGTACATTGCATAAAAATTAATATCTAAATGAACTACTATTTAAGACCATTAACTAAGTAATTTCACTTTCTGGGAAACATTTTTTCTTTTTGTATTTTAACAGCAATATGTGGTTCTGTAACTGGAACCAACAGAGAGAATTAAAAGCACTTTTGCTGCATGATGCAACTTCTGAATTTATGGTTTATTAAGTGACAGCTTTCTCATTAAAACTACAGAGTGAATATTCTGGTGAACAGCAATGCAAATACAACAGATAACCACTGACTGACATCTTGTGTTTCTTACCCTAACCAGTATTGTATGTAGAGAATGGGGTGGATTTTTATGGTTACTTTTTCTGAGTTGTAGGGTTTTTCCTACCAGGAGGAGAAAAAAAAATTATCTATAAAGATTCATGTAAGAATTAGCTGGGGAAAAAAAAAAGCATAGAAAAAGTTATAGGTTCAGTTATAGTCATCAGCTATAACAACATTGGTTAAAATAACTGAGTATATAAAACTTTCTTTAATGGTTCACTTATCAGTTTTATTGATTAAGTCTCTTTTGCTGCTGATTATTCTTCTCTAATGTACACTCATTAAAATAAACAGTAAGTTTTTGTACTCATTGGCATTTTTGATCAATTTCTTTAGATTTCTGTATTACTTTAATACATCAGAAGCATGAATATTTTAAATTAGCAATCCCAGACATTAAGTGTTAAGAGTAGTCAATATTTTCTCCTCTCTATTGGTAAACTGTTTATCATTTTCATGCTTACCATTTTTAATAATTGTTTCATTTGTATACTTATTTATAAATTAATATTTTTGTTTTAGTGAGTTGACTCTTATTATAACAAGCCAATGAAAAGTCCCACAGTTATAGTACTGTGCTAAAGGAAATTCACTATAGCAAACTGTTTCTGTGGGCCCTACAACTTTGCTGTAGTGAGAATTGATTGTACATCAATAAATTTATATATAATTCTTGTTTTATTTTTCAGACAGATCGCAAGAAAATAGCTGAAACAGCAGTAAGTACTGAGTAGTAATATTAGTGTACTACATTGCAGTTATCCTTAAACTATATATATTAACTTTTCTTGAATATTATTTGATGTTCTGTATACTTGTGATATATATTTCAACATTGTTACTGCAAATATTACTGGAATTAAGTTCATTTATCATCCCTTAAAATATAAATGCACTTCTGTGCTTAGTGAATTTTCATGATTGCAGTAAACTGTTGAGATTTAGTAAACCCATTTTGATCCCTTTTGTATAAATCATACTGTTTTATCCATTTTGTAAAGTTCTTGAAGATCAGAGTTTCTGTGTATTCTTTAGGTTTTTAGTCTATAAGAATTTACTAGAAAATAAATGAAAGATTGCTCTAAAATCCAAATTTCTAAATGGAAGATGCCATTTACTTACTAGTACTGGTTTCAGATCTTAAACTTGAATGGAGTTGATTTCACTATTCTGATTTGTTTCAGTGCTAGTTTTTTTTTTTTTTTTTTTTTTTTTTTTTTTTTTTTTTTTTTTTTTGCAGGGGGGGGGGTAGGATAAGATCCTTTGATCTCTGAAATCTTATCGATGTCATTTAGCAAATAACATAAATTACACTATTAGGTTTAATATGAAAATGACAGGTAGTTGGTCCTTGTTGAAGATCTAAACAGCAGAGTAGGAAATGATTATTAGATGTTTTGAGAAAAGTTGGAGAAAAGAGCAAAACTAATATTAATGATATCTGTTGGATTCCTGTTCAGGACATGAACTAGTTATTACTAACACCATATTCCAACATAAAAATGTGCACAAATTCACATGGAGAGAAGATGCAAGAAATAAATCTCATTGGCTGTATTATTTCTGATCTCAATATTCCTTCTGATTCAGGACAGAAGAGTATATAGAGGATTTGAAATTGAAAGTGATCATTCGGTGTTGATCAGGATAAAATTGAATTTCTTATTGAAAAGACATGGGTGTAAGGAAGCTTCAAAATGAATCGAAGTTGGGCAGCTGTTGGAGGTGAACTGTAGATACACAAACATTATTCAAGAAAAAATGAGTATGAAAACCAAATCTTGGAGATTCAGTGGCAAATCCTGAAGAAAACATTGACTGATTCAGCTAGAAAATCAAAAACTCCATGGTGGACTCAAGAAGTTAAAGAAGCAGTCAAGAAAAAGAAGAAAGCATGTTGAAAGTTCCCTAGTAAGTAAGTCAGCTTTTGCTCTTAAATGTTGAAAGTTTTTTTTCCACTTGATTATACTATAAATTAAAGATGCCAAGAAATTAAATTCTTGGTTTAATCTTTTATCCAAGTGTAAGCAAACAGTTTGCCTCTGAAGTATCTTCACGACTTAGGCTACTTGCATATAGAGGCTAATGGCTTCACATCAATTGTCTTAGTATCCCATAACGCAAAGCACACATCGTCATGTGTGGGCTTTGCATCGTATGTTCATCTAACTGGATGATGTACCTGTCTCTTCAAAGGTTGGATGAACACAAAACTTATATCTGCAATCAAAACTATGTTCAATCCGGTCTCACTGATCATGTATTGGATGCCAGAATCTTCGGTGGAAAAAACCACCATGTTCCATCACAGTAAATTTAAAAACGAAACAACATTTTTGGAATCGCCTCCTACAAATGCCTTTAGAGAGCACGTACCTAGATAGGACTTTAAAACATATCCATGTCTTTCATTCAATATCATGTTGCCTTTGTGTGTGTTACAAGTGCTGGTGTACTCTCTGAAGATGTCTCAGTGACTGAGATAAAATACTGGAAGCATTAAAATTGTTTTTAATCCTTTCTTAGTGCTGTCAATCTCCATTAAACTTCCAACATGAATACTTAAAGTAGAAAAAGCATCACAAATCTGAAATGTTGAAAGTCAGCTGGAACAGATAATATCTGACCAAAAATGATGAAATATGGAAATATGAAAGTTTCTAAGTGTCTATACTGCATAATTTAGAGGTTCTGGTCGAAGGTTTGCATTCTGGATGATTAGAGTAAGAGCTCTCGTAGTAAAGTAGTACTTATCTATAAAAAGGGGAAATAAAACTGAATGTGAGAATTATGGTGGAATTTCCCAACCAAGTATTTCTGATAACATTTAGGCAAGTATATTTGAGAAATGGCTAAGAAAAATTATGGAAGGGAATCTTGCAGAATGACAATCTGGATTCATGCCAATTGTCAGGATCAGTACTTTCGTAGATGTGGAAAAAAGCATATGACTAAGTGCCAAGAGAAAAGTTGTTCAAAACTAGTTATATGGTTTAGTGGGACATTACCTCAAGCAGTACTTACTTTATATTTGATTGTAAATCAGCAGTTAAAATTGTTAAGGCGGCATGGTAAGATGGTTTGATGTTAAATCAGAGTGAGACGATGGTATTCATTATCTCTACTGTTATTCTTCATCTCTATAATGAAGAATAACAATAAGATGATGATACACTTCTAAATAAATCCAGGACAAGTCTGCTGGATTTTCTGACTAAATTGAATAACTGCAGTGATAAATTTGGTATTGTAATAACACATATAGCAGATTGTGCCATTTGTAATAATAAAGACTGCGTTATTTTGTTAAACTACTTTCTGTATTCTATTTTTCGTACTTCCACTACCTTCCTTTGTGTCTGCTTTCTCTTTACTTACTATTCGTGAATGGTTTGGCTGCCTTAACTATCATCTACCTGTTTCTACTATATCTTATTTATCACGCTCTATAGCAGGTGTGGCCAAGATGTCGACCGCAAGGCACCTGAATGTAGCAAATTATTCGTTTCTTAACAAATGTAGCAAATTAAACGAATAAATAGATTGAAAATGAATAGATAAATGATAATCAAAGTTATTAATTGATAAAAAAAAATTGCCAAACATGTCAAACTAATTTATTTCTAATCTGATGTAAAGTTTATAATTTCACACCAAGTTCACTGTTGGAAGTTGAAAGAGAAGCATCGTTTGCCTTAGGGTTGTCTAAATATTCTCTTTTACCTGAGCACACCATCAAGTAAAGTAGTTGTCAGGAATCTAAAGAGAAGTGATGCGGGTTCCAAGTCTTCTACCTAGGTCCGTTGCCACATGAGAAATAGCGTTGATCGTCTCAAAAGGAAGGAGCTGTACATCACCGCCATGTTAAGGGTCCTATACGGCAATGCATAGTCAACAACCTTGACAAGGAAGAAATTTAGCAGGAAAACAGGAACGAGTCAGCAAGTGGGAAGAAAGACAAGACTTACATGTGAACAAAAGTTAATGTGAAAAACTGTGTGCTGAACAAAAATTGTAAGTAGTTATACTGAACAGGAATGTATGTCAAGTGTATGTTCATGAGATAATGTATATTAATATTGAATTAGGCTTAAATAAGGTATGCCCTATCTTCAATTAATGCTATGCTAGATTGTGAATTAGCTTAGGACTAAGGTTAGATTACAAGGAATTGAGACTAGCAAGAGTATTATAATGACTGTGTATATATGTGAATCATTCTGTAAATAATTCCTTTTGACTTAATTAAATGGTTTGTGAACAACACATTGGACTGATTTTGCCAATGCACTCTCCTAAAAAAATTCGAATAAGATAGAAGTTTATGGGATTTATAATTATGCCACGACTAGTTTAAAGTAAGAATATACATAAGCATCGTCATCGCCATCATCATCATCAAATTCCTGTCATGTACCCTCAAGGGGTGTAGAGGATATGATAGTACTACATGAAAAATTTACATCATTACTAACTTCCTATCTACAATTTTCCTCCAGATCAGTCTGTTACTTGTCAAGACATGAATATTATCAGATCTTATATTTCTGTTGTCTAAGCCACTTTGTACCCTACCAAACCACCTAACACTTGTTTTGCCAATCTTTCCTTGCCCATTCTGTTTAAATGACCATACCACCTGAAATTAGCTCTGCTAACACATTCCTGGATGCTGACAATGTCAAGTTCTTTCCTAATATTCTCATTTTTAATATGATATTGCCATTGATGCCATCTGTTCATGCCTCTAATCTTTCTCAGAACTCATATCTGTGGTCTCTAGTCTTTGGTCAAGTGTTTTACTTCTGACTCAGCTCTCAGATCCATAAGTTAAAACTTATGGATCTGAGAGCTGGTTTGAACACTGTCTTGTATACAGCTAATTTAGTTTTCTGACTAATTTCTCTCTTATTCCATATGAATTTATTCAATTGGCTTCTTACTATACCAGTTTTATTGATTCTGTTGTCTATTTCCATATTTAATTTACCATCTTCACTAAAAATCGTGCCTGAGTAGGTGAAATGTTTTACTTGTTCCACTGGTTCTCCGTTCACAATGCAGTTGACATTTTCAATGATTCTGCCTATTTTGATTGTCTTTGTCTTTTTATTGCTGACCTTCATACCATATCTATTACAACAGTTATTCAATTTAGTCAGAGAATCTTGCAGACTTGTAGTGGATTTATTTAGAAGTATAACATCGTCCGCATAAAGCAAAGAGTTGACATTAACATTTCCAATTTTGATATCATGTTTAATATCACTTTCCTTCATAATGTGATCCATATAGATAATGAATAACAGAGGGGATAATGTACATCCTTGTCTCATACCAGATTTAACATTAAACCAACTTCTTGTACTTCATTCAGTTCTAACTACTGACTTACAACTCAAATAAAGACGAAGTATTGCTTGCTAAAATGCTCCATTTACACCATATAACTGTAGAGTTTGAATTGCTTTTCTCATGGCACCTTGTCATATGCCTTTTCCAGATCTACAAAACTTAAATAGAGATCTTTGTTATATTCCCATGATTTCTCGACTATTTGTCGTAAAGTGAAGATCTGATCCTGACAGCCTCTATTTGGTCGGAATCCAGCTTGTTCTTCACCAAGCTTTTCTTCTACGATTCTTCTCAACCGTTTCTCAAGTATTCCTGCATATATCTTACCAGAAACACTCAGTAGGGAAATACCTCTGTAATTCTCACATTCAGTTTTATTTCCATTTTTATATATGGGTACTATGAGAGCTCTACTCCAATCATCGGGAATTTGTCTCTCTGTCCAGGCATTCTGAACTATGCAGTGCAGCCACTGTAAGACTTTTATACCACCATACTTCAGCATTTCTGGTCGAATATCATCTAGTCCTGCTGCCTTTCCACATTTCAAGCCTTTGATGGCTTTTTCTACTTCAAGTATGGATATGTATTCCTGACTGCATGCCTGGTCAGTGTTTTTTATCACTGTGCTGTCATCACTGCTTGTTTCATTTAGCAGTTTTTCAAAGTAATTACTCCATACTTCAAGGATATCTTTTTCTCCTGTTTTCATTTCACCTTTATCATCTCTAATTCCTTTTACAGCACTCTTTCCTCCATTCCTAAGCTTCTTCAACAACCTCCAGAATATTTTGCCACCTTCTTGATATTTATTTTCTATATTCTTGCCAAAGTCCTCCCATGACTTTTGTTTAGATAGTTTTACACACTGTTTAGCTTTCTTACATTTGTCTCTGTATTCTGTAAGAGTAAAAGCTGACTTATTTGCCAGGAACTTTTGATATGCTTTCTTCTTTTCCTTCACTGCCTCTTTAACTTCCTGTGTTCACATTAGTGTTCTAATTTTTCTATCCTTGCAGACAACTTCACCACATCCCTCTCTAGCTGAATCAGAGTTTTCTTCAAGGCTTGCCACTGAATCTCCAAGGTTTGGTTCCTGTTCTCAAACTCTTTTATTTTTTCTTCAATCATCTTTGTGTATGTTAGTCTGCAGTTCACGTCTGACAGCTGCTAAACTTTTATTCACTTTAAAACTTTCTTATATGTTATTCTTTTCAATATGAAATTCAATTTATCCTGCTCAAGACTAAATAGTGATCGCTTCCAATTTCAAATCCTCTGTACACTCTGGTGTCCTGCACCATGGAGAAAACATCACTATCAACAATAATATAGTCAATGAAACTTTTCTTATTCCTTGCCTCTTCTCTCCATGTGAATTTGTGCACATTTCTATGTTGGAACATACTGTTAGTCATAACCAGTCCATGTCCTGAGCAGAAATCCAACAGGTATTTACCATTATTATTAGCTTTGCTCTTTTCTTCACATTTTCCCAAAATATTTTTGTATGTCTCACAATCATTTCCTACTCTGCTATTTAGATCCCCCACAAGGACCAACTTTTCCTTTTTCATTTTGTCAGTTGCTTTCTCTAAAGCCTCAAAAAATTCCTCCACTTCTACCTTAGTAGAACCTTCTGTGGGACCATAGGCACAAATTAGTCTCATTGTCCAGTGACCCATTCTCATATTTGTCCACGTCACTCTACTTGAGACTGCCTGCCATTCAAGAAGATTAGCCTCGTATTTTGTGTTGAATACTATGGCTACTCCTTCTTTTCCTTTATTGTCATTGCCTGAATATAACATTTTATATTTATTGCTCAGAAAGATCTCACCAGTTTTTGTCTTTTTGTTTCAGTCACCCCCTGTTATGTCGATCTGGTATTTATCTAATTCCTCAGCTAGCTCCATTTCTTTGCCATTCAGGCTTCTTATGTTGATAGTACCTTAACTCTGGCGATGTTGAGTTGGGGTGTGTTTTCAGATTTGTTCCAGTAACTGACTTTTTGCTGTTCACCTTGGTTCCCTGGCGAAATCAATGGGGGCCTTGTTTAACCTGGCGACACCCCAGCCTGCATGAAATTTTGTCATGTTGTACCATCATTTTTTATTTTGATTTAACCAATAAGAATGCAATTTGGTCGGCTAAATCCCAAATTGCCAGCCCATCCTCGTTAGTTCAGTATCCAAGTAGATATCCAACAGGGTGCACCACGAGAAGGTGAGGATTGGATATTATGGGAGAGGCCCTGGTCGCTTCTCTGCATTCCTTTAAAGGCTATGTGGTTGTCTCCTCTCAGTTATACAGCTTTGATCCTTAAGCACCCCTAACAAGTAAAACATTTAAGCTATTTAGGCACAATTTTTAGTGAAGATGGGAAATTATATATGGAAATGGAGACAATAGAATTAGCAAAGCTGGTATGGTAGGAACTCAAGTGAATAAACTTATACGGAATAAGAAAGAAATTAGTCAAAACACTGAACTAGCTGTATACAACACAGTGTTCAGGTGAATTGTAACTTATGGATGGATTAGAAGTGAAACACTTGATCAAGGACTGAACACTACACCTATGTGGTTTGAGATCATATTAAAATTAGGATATTAGGAAAGAAATTTGACACTGTTAGCAGAGCTAAATTATGACAGAAATATATAAGATTTGATTATATTGGAATCTTGACAAATAACAAATTAATTTGGAGGAAAATTCTTAATTGGAAGTTAGTAATGATGTAACATTTTCATATAGTACTATCATTATATCCTGTATAGCCCTGAGGATACATGTCAGGAATTTGATGATGATGGTTTTTCTATTGTCGATTTTCATACCAAATTTATTACAGCTTTTATTTAGTATAGTTTGGGAATCTGTAGACTTGTATTTTGGAATACATCATCATCTGCATAAAGTAAAGACTGAGATTAATATCATCAGTTTTGATATCAGATTTAACCCCACTTTCCTTTATAATGTGATCCATCATTCAAGATGATCATTCATGATAATGTGTGCTGTTGTCTTGCACCTGATTTAACATCAAACCATGTTTCTCTACCTGCTTCAATTCTAACTGCTTGCTGAATTAAAGCTCCTCTAATTTGGCCATGTATTGCTCTCCCCACATAACTGTAGCTTTTTGAACTGCTTTTTCTTTGTAATCTTAAAGTGGAAATCTGATCAAGCCAAAGGAAATCTCACAGAATTCTTTCATTATGTTAGAAGGAAAGAGGAAGAATGGCTGTGGAAGGATAACATTGAGTGTTGACGATAGTAAGGTGACTGAAGCAGACAAAATAGTTGAGTTGTTGAATGACTGCTTTTCACGGGTGTATTATCCATGTGAGATTGGTTACAGGTGCAACAACAGAAGTTGGTGAATTGAAGGTGGTTAGGATATTGCAGAATCTCAATGTAAATACAGCTGTGGGATTAGATGATATATCAGCTTATGTTTAACAAGAATGCACAAGGGAAATGGCAAAGTCCCAAGGGAATGAAGAGAGCAAAAAAAAATCCTTTGTATAAAGGAGGATCTAAGACTGCACTAGCAAATTATAGACCAGGAGTTCGTCTATAATTCCTAAACTCTCAAAGAGAATTGAGGAATGAGTGAATATGCTTCCCTGAGGGGCAGCATGCCTTAGTAAGTTACTAAATGTTTATAATACAGTAGTTTTCTCCCTTATCCACAGGTTCACTTACCATGGTTTCAGTTACCTGCAGTCAGTCTGGGCTTAAAGTATTAGATGGGAAATTCAAGAAATAAACAATTCATAAGTTTCAAATTGCGCACTGTTCTGAGTAGCGTGATGAAATCTCTCGCTGCCCCACTCAGGACATCAATCATCCTTTGTCCAATGTATCCACTCTGTACTATATATGCTAACCGCCTGTTAGTCACTTAGTAGTCCTCTCTAAAGGTTTTTATCTAAATTAATCTAATAACTCGGTTATCAGATTGATTGTCACAGTATCACAGTGCTCAAGTAACTCTTATTTTACTTAATAATGGCCTCAAATCGCTAGAGTAGTGATGCTGACAATTCGGATATGCCAAAGAGAAGCCGTAAGGTGCTTTAAGTGAAAAGGTGAAAGTTCTCGACTTCATAAAGAAAGAAAAAATCATATGCTGAGGTTGCTAAGATTCCATTCACATTTGCATAACTTTTATTACAGCATATTGTTATAATCGTTCTATTTTATTATTAGTTATTGTTATTAATCTCTTACTGTGCCTAATTTATAAATTAAATTTTATCATAGGTATGTATACGAAAAAACATAGTATATACAGAGTTCGGTACTATATGTGGTTTCAGGTATCCAATGGGGATCTTGGAACGTATCTCCAAATAAGGAGGAGGATTACTGTAGTGACAGCTGAGGTAAATAAAGGGAATGGCTACATAATGATACTACTGGATTTTGCAAAGATATTTGACAGATTACCACATGGAACTTTAGAACCCAGAACAGAGACTACACCAAAGCTATCACAATTCCATTTATCTGAAACACATCTGAGAAGCTTTACTAAAATCCAAAAAAAATACACCTTTATAACCGCTCACAGACCATGTAAAAAAACTGGCATTCCTTATCTGCTCCACCAAAGACCAGCCACAGTCCCTAGACCTGTCGGGTGTTAATCAGTTCCATTGCAGTTGTAAACTATCTTTCTATGTCTAATGAGGCAGTACAAATAACATCAGAATTCTGAATATAGTACAAGTGCTGAATGGCTATATCTGTTTCCTTCATTACAACCATTCAGGACTTGCTTACTATACTTTGAACACCTGCCATAGGATATGCTGGAAGAAGGCCGCTCTACTCCATTGCAGCAAATATAAATACAAAAGACTATTCCTTGAATCTGCTTCTGTCTTAAGAAACTGCCCAGATCTCATCAAATTTGGTTGCATGAAACTTCTACAAATTTGCAAAGTTCTCAAACCTTTATACTTCAGCCCAGCTACCAAGGGTACCCATTTTACCTGCTGGCGAACAATATTTAGGACTTCATGAAGCAAGTCCTAAATATTGATCAGGACTTCAGCAAATCCTGATCTCTAGTGGGGGGGACCCTACATCAAAGCTATATCATATATATATATATATATATATATATATATATATATAATATGATCAGAGAACAAATTCAAATTAATACTTTAAATGCAGCAATAGTAGTGACCTAATCAATAATTTAACCTAAGTGTTTGTTATATTAAGGCTAAGATCCTGGATTACTAGACTCCTAATTATAATTTGTAATCAACTCTTAGAAGAAAAGGTTATGTGGATGGAATATATGCCATCCATATTCTAGGGATTTTTAGACCATCATTATTGTTAAGACCAGGCTGGTTTATCAGAATTTCACATGCCTCTTTAAATTTGCACTCATACCACATTTTAGTGTGATGTAATGAACAGGTGCCTTTCCGTGTAGAGTACCCAGGGCATGATCAGAACAGATCTGCCATTAAACTTAATGTGTCTCTTATGTACCTTTTGTTTTTGGATAGCAATTGTCCATCCAGTTTCACCTATACAGGGCAAAGTACAGGTATACTGAATACAGGATGGGCCTCGGAATGACAGTGATCCGTGGAGGAATTGAATTAGTTCATTTTGGCAGATTTAAAGGTGGCATTTAGGTTGTATTTCTGTAGTATTCTGTTTATTTGAACTGATATCCCTTTAATGTATGGAATGGCTGTAGTTTTATTGTAATCCAGCTTATTTTTATTATTGGGTGCTGTCTTGTGAAGAATTTTGCTGTAGCCATTTTTTAGGAAAGTATTGCTGATAACTTTTAATTCATGCTTAAGTGCTTGCTCATTGGAGCAAATCCCTAAAGCCCTTTCTTTAGTGTGTTAATGACACATAGTGTTTCTATTGGTGTCGGTAAGTTTTTCATATATATATTGGCCAGTATGTGTAGGCTTGCCGTAAACAAAGACTGCCAGAAGGAAGAGGTGTGACTGTTGGGTCCAGAAATGGAAGTGTGTTTTCAATTGTGAATTGTATTGTGTTTGTTTAGGCAGCTGAGGAAGGTTTCTAAAGCTTGGCTACCATGAGGTTGGATAATGAAAAATATTGTCAACATACCTAATATTGCCAAACGGGGTTTTTGAAGTAAAGGAACCTAGAGCACGTTGCTCAAAAGCTTCCATATAAAAATTTAGCAATTAGGGAGGTGGATAATGCATGGGTGCTTAAGGGTCAAAGCTGTATAACTGAGAGGAGACCTCCACATAGCCTTTAAAGGAATGCGGAGAACCAACCAGGGATTCTGACGTAATGTCCAATCCTCACCTTCTCATGGTGCACCCTGTTGGGTATCTACTTGGATACTGAACGGACGAGGATGGGCTGGCAATTTGGGATTTAGCCAACCAAATTGTATTCTTATTGGTTAAACCAATATAAAAAATGATGGTACAACATGACAAAATTTCATGCCGGCTGGGGCGTCGCCCGGTTAAACAAGGCCCCCGTTGTTTTCGCCAGGGAACCAGGGCGAACAGCGAAAAGTCAGCTACTGGAACATATCTGAAAATAAACCCCAACTCAACATCACCAGAGTTAAAGATCGGTACTATCAACGTAAGAAACCTCAATGGCAAAGAAATGGAGCTAGCTGAGGAATTAGATAAGTACCAGATCAACATAATAGGGGTGACTGAAACAAAAAAGACCAAAACTGGTGAGATCTTTCTGAGCAATAAATACAAAATGTTATATTCAGGCAATGACAATCAAGGAAAAGAAGGAGTAGCCATAGTATTCAACACAAAATACGAGGCTAATCTTTTTGAATGGCAGTCGGTCTCAAATAGAGTAATGTGGGCAAATATGAGAATGGGGAACTGGACAATGAGACTTATTTGTGCCTATGGTCCCACAGAAGGTTCTACTAAGGTAGAAGTGGAGGAATTTTTTGAGGCTTTAGAAAAAGCAACTGACACAATGAAAAATGAAAAGTTGGTCCTTGTTGGGGATCTAAATAGCAGACTAGGAAATGATTGTGAGACATACAAAAATATTTTGGGAAAATTTGGAGAAAAGAGCAAAGCTAATAATAATGGTAAATACCTGTTGGATTTCTGCTCAAGACATGGACTGGTTATGACTAACAGTATGTTCCAACATAAAAATGTGCACAAATTCACATGGAGAGAAGAGGCTAGGAATAAGAAAAGTCTCATTGACTATGTTATTGTTGATAGTGATGTTTTCTTCCTGGTGCAGGACACCAGAGTGTACAGAGGATTTGAAATTGGAAGTGATCACTATTTAGTCTTGAGCAGGATAAAATTGAATTGCATATTGAAAAGAATAACATGTAAGAAAGTTTTAAAGCGAATAAAAGTTGAGCAGCTCTCAGATGTGAGCTGTAGACTAAAATACACAAAGATTATTGAAGAAAAAATGAAAGAGTTTGAGAACAGGAATCAAACCTTGGAGATTCAGTGGCAAACTCTGAAGAAAACATTGATTGATTCTGCCAGAGAGGCATGTAGTGAGGTTGTCTGTAAGGATAAAAAAATCAGAACTCCCTGGTGGACACAGGAAGTTAAAGAGGCAGTGAAGGAAAAGAAGAAAGCATACCAAAAGTTCCTGTCAAAGCTTGTGCTCTTAGAGAATATAGAGACAAATGCAAGAATGCTAAACACTATGTAAAACTAGCTAAACAAAAGTCATGGGAGGACTTTGGCAAGAATATAGAAAATAAATATCAAGAAGGTGGCAAAATATTCTGGAGGTTGTTGAAGAAGCTTAAGAATGGAGGAAAGAGTGCTTTAAAAGGAATTAGAGATGATAAAGATGACATGAAAACGGGAGAAAAAGATATCCTTGAAGTATGGAGTAATTACTTTAAAAAACTGCTAAATGAAACAAGCAGTGATGATAGCACAGTGGTAAAAAACATTGACCAGGCATGCAGTCAGGAATACATATCCATACTGAAGTAGAAAAAGCCATCAAAGGCTTGAAATGTGGAAAGGCAGCAGGAGTAGATGATATTCGACCAGAAATGCTGGAGTATGGTGGTATAAGAGTTACAGTGGCTGCACTGCATAGTTCAGAAAGCCTGGACAGAGGGACGAATTCCCGATGATTGGAGTAGAGCTCTCATAGTACCCATATATAAAAAGGGTAATAAAACTGCATGTGAGAATTACAGAGGTATTTCCCTACTGAGTGTTCCTGGCAAGATCTATGCAAGTATACTTGAGAAACGGTTGAGAAGAATTGCGGAAGAAAAGCTTGGTGAAGAACAAGCTGGATTCAGGCCAAATAGAGGCTGTCAGGATCAGATCTTCACTTCTCGACAAATAGTCGAGAAAGCATGGGAATATAACAAAGATCTGTATATAAGTTTTGTCGATCTGGAAAAGGCATATGACAAGGTGCCAAGAGAGAAGCTATTCAATACGCTGCAGTTATATGGTGTCAGTGGGGCATTATATCAAGCAATACTTAGTCTTTATTTGATTTGTAAGTCAGCAGTTAGAATTGAAGGAAGTACAGGAAGATGCTTTAATGTTAAATCTGGTGTGAGACAAGGATGTATATTATCCCCTCTGTTATTCATTATCTATATGGATCACATTATGAAGGAAAATGGTATTAAAAATGATATCAAAATTGGAGATGTTAATGTCAGCTCTTTGCTTTATGCGGATGATGTTATACTTCTAAATAAATCCGCTACAAGTCTGCAAGATTCTCTGACTAAATTGAATAGCTGTTGTAATAGATATGGTATGAAGGTCAGCAATAAAAAGACAAAGACAATGAAAATAGGCAGAATCATTGAAAATGTCAACTG
The DNA here is from genome assembly GCF_054136105.1 of Typopeltis vanoorti. NCBI lineage: Eukaryota > Metazoa > Arthropoda > Arachnida > Uropygi > Thelyphonidae > Typopeltis > Typopeltis vanoorti. Next base: position 98,900,074 of record NC_143566.1, read on the forward strand.
TGTTGTGAATGGAGAACCTGTGGAACAAGTAAAACATTTCAGCTATTTAGGCACGATTTTTACTGAAGATGGTAAATTAAATATAGAAATAGACAACAGAATCAGCAAAGCTGGTATGGTAGGAAGTCAATTGAATAAATTCATGTGGAATAAGAGAGAAATTAGTCGGAACACTAGATTAGCTGTATACAGTGTTCAAACCAGTTTTAACTTATGGATCTGAGAGCTGGGTCAGAAGTAAAACACTTGACCAAAGACTAGAGACCACAGATATGAGAGTCCTGAGAAAGGCGTGAACAGATGGCAACAATTGCAGTATCATATTAAAAATGAGGATATTAGGAAAGAACTTGACATTGTCAGCATCCAGGAATGCGTTAGCAGAGCTAATCTCAGGTGGTATGGTCACTTAAACAGAATGAGCGAGGAAAGAGTAACAAAACAAGTGTCAGGTTGGCAGGAAATTGACCAAGGGGAAGACCAAGATATAGGTGGATTGATACGGTACAAAATGCCTTAGAGGATAGAAATATAAGCTCTCATAATGTTGGAGTCTTGACAAGCAACAGACTGATTTGGAGGAAAATTGTAGATAGGAAGTTAGTAATGATGTAAATTTTTCATGTAGTACTATCATATCCTGTACACCCCTTGAGGGTACATGTCAGGAATTTGATGATGATGATAATGCATGGCTCTGTCTTCTTTTGCAGGTAAAAAGTATTTTGCCACACAAAATAACCATGACATAGTACTTGGGCAAAGAGTACTCTGATGTCAAGCAGGAATTTATCTTGTAACATTTTTGAAAAGGACAGAGATATCAATACTGACTAATAAATCACTTTTATCAAGTATGATGTCCTGAATTTTTGTTTACGAAGTGTTGTATGTTTTTTATATATAAAATGGGGGAATGACCTACCTTCTCCTTGAGTGCTGACACTAGCTTCTTGGCTAAATGATAATTTAGCTCTCGATACCTTCAACTATCAGCTGAAGCAGTATGTTCTGCTTATGAATCTTAGCAAACCATAAATTATCAAAGGACTAGCGTAGCAAGGAAGTAGTTTTTTAACAATATCTGCAGGCCAGGAAGTGACTGATTCAAGTAATTTTACTGTTTTCTTTTTAATCTGATTAGTGGATCCAGTTTGATAGGTACTGTTGTCTGAGACTAATTGATACTTTTTTTTTTTTTTTGAAGCGAGTTGTTTGGTTTAAAATAACCATGGAGCAAGAATTAGGATATCCTGACTTGCTTTTAAAGATTTCACAACTGCTAATTCACTTTTGGTGAGGTTGCTAGTTATTGTTTTAGCATTATTTAAAATGTTAGAGGTTTCTAATTGTATTTCATCAGCTATAGTAGTTTGGAGAATTCTTATGCTTGGGGAAAATTAAGTAGTAATGCCAGAAATCCAGCATGGCTCTTCAGTTCAAGTCATTCATCAGTGGTGTTTACCCTTTCCATTACCATAATTTTAATAGGATAAGGTGGTTAATATTATGCATATAAATGTTTTTTCTACAAATTCCATGTGTTCTTCTGGTCAGTTTACCTAATTGCAGGATGAAAAATCCTGTTACCTCCATGCAAGACTGTCTCACACTAGACAGGATTTGAATCTATCTTTCCAACCAAAGGGCATCTTTTTTTTTTAAACGAATAACAGCTAACATGGGGAGGGAAAAAAATGCAAAAATAGGTGAAAGGATGAAATACTACCTCCAGTATTTCATCCTTGTTACAAGGACATTGTCAGAGAGTGAGAGAAAATAAAAAGGGAACAGTAAACAACATTAACAACTCACATTATTGCTCACACTCACAACTTTGTGAGCAAGAGAACAAACTATTATAGAGTTCAAAGGAAATAGTGAACACTTATGTTAATTAAATGCATAGGTCATCACCGAGACACTTGAATTGATAAACTGACCTCTCTTTCCATGTCATTGACACTAGCCACAGAATTTGCCAGAATCAGACTCAGATACTCCGCAAATAATTCTGGGGCAAAAATTTAAATAACTGTCCATAATTTATATATATATATATATATATATATATTGTGTGTGTGTGTGTGTGTTTACTTATGTGTAACCTTTGTATTTAATTTACGTAACTTTTGATTGTTTCTTTTGAACTCGAATAGTTTCTCTTGCTCAGATACTGCAAGAAAGAGAACAAATGCATGTTATTCAATGTTTGTCAGCTATGAATGTTGTTTTACCTGTTTCTTATTTTATTTTCTCTGTCCTTTAACGGGGAAGAAATGTTAGAAGTAACAAATATATTTTTGTTTACTTTTTTTCATATGTTGACTGTTACTCACTTCATAAAAATTTGAAATATTTCCTTAAAAGGTTTAATCAGATTGCATTGTTGATACCAAATGAGCTAGACTTTTTGTAATAAGAAGTTGTTCAAATATAGTACACATGTACCCCTTCCTCCTCAACAAAAGCTTTAGAAAACACAGATAAATAAGAGGAACCTATTTCCAAAGTCAGAATGATGAGAGAAAAAAAAAAAAAATTGTGTGAATTTGGAGTAATGTCGAAGTATTCATTAGCTGCTTGCACTTGTTTTAATACTTAGAGGAGAGTAAGAGAATTATTTAATAATTGTGATGAGATAAAACCTTGAAAATGCTGGCAGTATTTGCCATGTTTATGCCAAGAAATATTGAAAGTTAGAATTATCCTAATAAGAGAAATCTTATTTTTTTCAGAGATTTGCATTTTGTCAAAAGTAAGAAAGAAAAGAAATTCTTTTTTTTTTTTCTTTTTTTTTTTGTAAGACAGGATTAGATTTTACTAGCATTGAAATGAACAAAGTCATCAGAACCTTCATTAAAGAATGGATAAATTTGGTTCCAAAAAGAAAACTTATCCACTTGCAGAAATTAGAAAATGCAGTATGGGAACTTGTCGAATCCAATGAAATGTCTAAGATATCAAGAGCAGCCACTTTGTAATTATTCTTGCCATTTGTCGAAAGGCAGATGGCATAAGCAAGAAGACCTTTTCTTGATCAGCAGTTGTATAATCCATGGTAATTGATCATTAGCAGACAAATTTCCAGGATAGCATAGTTATTTTAGAAAGATTGGAAGTTTGAATAATAATTTGATAAATAGATGTTGTCCTTAGGTATAGTGACTGATTTCAAAGTGAAGGTAGACCCAGTAAAATAGGAAAGAATAAAAAATAAAAAAAAATGTGATATAGAACTCTGGAATACGAATCTTTAGAACATTTGTAGGAATGACATTGGACTCAGTTTTGGAAAGGTTTGTTATCTGTTCCCAGCCAAAAAATCAAAAAGGATTCAGTTTACCATAATCATCAGTACAAGAATTGGAAAAGTAAAAAGCTAGGAGATTGGATTTTTCTGTAATTAATGATACAGTAGAACCATGCTTCTGTCTGTTGAAGTTGGATTGGGCAAAAGAGTAGAAAGCATATCTGGTGTTTGTACATGATGTTAGTTTATTGTTTCAGCCATTCTAAAATTTCTTCTGGGTGTGTTAATAATTTCTAGTAACTAGCTTAAGCTTTTAAGTATAAACAGAAAAAGGAAAATTTCACTGAAAACCAGCTTGTTAGAGAAACAATAGAGAGAGCAAATGATGCCAGAGAGGAACAAAAAGAGGAGATTTTTAAGTTGGAATGTATGACTTGGAATATTAGAGCAGGCATATTTCATAAATTTCACCTTAGATGAAAAGAATCAGTGTGTGTAATTGGTGAAACTGAGATGAGTAATGCTAGTAGAAGCTGAAATTTCAGTTGCTCATAGGAAAAGTAATTAATTTTTTGCAGATTGGTGATACCAATGAACATTGAGGTTAGAATCAAGACTGTATACGTGAATCAAGTTTACGGAGGTTTGCCCTTTTCTGGATGTAATCTGTTCTTCTTTTCTTTCATGATTGATATGGATTTAAATGAGTTGAAATTGAGAGATACTGAATATACATTAATGAATTTCTATTAAATTTTTCAAGCCATAGACATGGAGAATTTCACCCAACTCCTCTGTAAATTATGACATTGGCAGTTGTTTACCTTCACATACCATTATTAAGACTCTTTTTCTGGCAGAATAGTGGTATCAGCATTATGAGCCATACCTTTAAAAAGAATGTTGGATCTCTCCATGATGTTTATTGTAACTCTGGAAACATCACTCACATTGCATGTTAAGAGAAATAGTGAAAAAGTATGAGATTTTATTTTGAAATCGGAGCATGGTTTCAGTTGCTTAAAGCTTCCAATATGCAAGAAGTAGTGGTACAGGTGATGAAACTCGTGCATTGCTTAATGTCTGCCATTATCTGGATAAGTGTTTTGTTGCAGTGGTTTCTGCAAAAAAAAACAGCATAATGTTGCAAGCATACTTCCACTCTGTATTTGGATAGAAGATTCTATTCTATTTAATTGCCCATATGGAATAAAATGCATCAAAAATATCAGCTTCGTACCCATGCTGTATCCAAATGATATATTAACTTCAGTGACCACTTTGCATCTATGTAATTACACAGGCCTGCGATCGAAAAGTTGTCTGAGAAGTAATAATTGATTCTTATAGATTTTTAGGTGCTGAGTTCAGAAAAAATAGTAAAAAAATTCTATCACCCACTAATTTTATCATTTTTATTAGTAGTATTTGGATTTAAATTCAGCGCATTGGTATTTATTTTCATTCTCCTTTATTTACAACTAATTAGTTGTATAAGTGCCTTTTTATGATAAATAAAGAAATTTCCACGAAACTTCTCATTCTTAAGATAGGAGAGGGAGGAGTGCAGATGACTACTTTGAATCTGATTTGCCGAGATAACGGATGACTTTCCTGTTGTCACAGACACATTTTCTTCTGTGATTCTTTAGTTGAACTTTAGTCGTTGACTACTAAAGTTATCATATTTCTGAAAGGTGGCATGTTTTCTAAGTTAGTGTGAAGATTTAATTTAATGTGCTTGTGGGTTTTTTAATGTTTTTACGTAGTGTCGTGTAATAGTGTTGATATCATTTGTTAAAATTCGTTTAACTGTGTTTTAAATGGTGTTTGTAATGGCTTCAAGAGGTTGAAAAATTCACCTAATGAAGAGGATACACCAAATACCCGTGCTTTTTATGTGAGTAGAACAGCCGAGATCGAGAGCAACAATGGATCAAGAAGGAATGACCAGAAAGAGTCGCATTAGAACCTGGAAGTAAAAATGTGTTACACAAAACTATGGTTGCTCGGGAAAAAATCCTTTTACCCCACTTTACATAAAGCTGGGATTGATGAGGCAATTTGTCAAGACTTTGTTGAAAGAAGGAGAGTGTTTTAAATACATCTGTGCAAAATTTCCAGGATTATCTACAACAAATTTGAAAGAAGATATTTTTATTGGTCTGGACATCAGGAAACGTATGAAGGATAAACTGTTTGAAGAAAAAATGGCAACTGTTAAAAAAGAAGCATGGAAAGCTTTGAAAGAGGTGGTGACCAAATTTTTAGGAAATCACAAGGATCCCAACTATAAAATGATTGTGGCAGACTTGCTACAGAAATTTGAGGATTTGGGATGAGCTTAAAAATGCACTTTCTCAACTCTCATTTAGACTACTTTCCTGAGAATTTGGGAACTGTCAGCAAAGAGCAAGGAGATGGAAAGAAGGCATCAAGGCAGGTGGAAATCAACATGATGGCAGACTATTGCTGGATGTTGCACAGAGACGACCCAGGAAAAGAATTTCACAGAAAAAGTTCAAAAAGAAGCTTTGAAGGAAAAAGACACCACAGCGACATATAAAGTATGTACTAAAGATTAATCTTTAATTACTTAAAATTTTTTTTTCCAATACTTTCATTCCAAAAATGCATACAGAATATTTTAAATCCTGTTATTTTACTTAATATAATGGGTTTTAAAGCTATTTTACTATAATATTGAGATCCATTTTGTGAAAAATCCTTACTTGATAGAGAAAAATGGAAGAGATATTTGACATCAGCAGTCAAAAATAAATCTCTAACAGTTAATAGTTTCTAAACAACTTTTCATGACTCGAAAATTTGCATGACAATTTTGCAGGCCTGTGTTATTAATGTTTAAGCACATCGTGGCTGGTTTGGTGGCTAATGATTTCCAGATACTTTCATTTTTCTCTGTGCTAGTTATTCAAACATTTTTGGTATTGGGACAATTAGAAGGAATCAATATAAGTTTTACTGCTTGTAGCTGTGATAATTTTTAGTTACATGTTTAAAAAGCTATGGAATACACACTTGCAATTGTCATTTCTGATGTAGTTGTATGGTTGTCTTTGAAGCTGAATTCTTTGAGCAGTTAGGTATAACATTCTCTGGTGAGCTGCTAACAGCACCATAGAATTCCCCTTATGTTAGTTGGGTATACTAATGTCACCTTCATACCTAGAGTAGACCATCTAGAAGTATATATTTCTGGTGGCATTGCCTACATTACCTGTTTATGTCCACAATGTGAGGCAGTACAGGGAGGATTAATTAAGATATCGTAACCACATTGACTAGCTTTTAAATGCCTTTTGTAGTGAAGTGGAAAAGAAAAAAATCTGAAGATATCAATAGAGGAGGAAAATTCATGTTGGAGGTTTAATGGAGTTATGAGATGCTAGAGAATCTGCAGGATAAATTCGAAATCAATATAATTAAGTTAATAAAAACATTTAAGAATATGGAATGATACACAATTAACTACAAGACCAAGTAGTAAATGCCAATCATTATATTATGGTGACCTAATGTTCTCCTCTGAAGAATTAAGAACATAAATAAAGAAATAATCTGTAAAGGAGCTGTCAGGCATAGTACTAATATATGCAACAGAAACTGTGGATAAATAAAACTAGATTACAAACTTGATAAAAAAAATGAAAGATGTAACAATAATAAAGAAAATTAGGAACACAAATCAGATAATTGTATAGTAGTATAACTATACAATTATTGTATTTGAAAACAGAATAATGGTAAAATCATTTAGAAAGAATATAGAATAACACATTGGCAGAAAATTTAAAGAACTGGATTAGAATTGGCTAAACTGATGGCGTCTAGTTTAAAGATGAGGGATCATTTTGAAAACAACTAAGTTTAATAGTAAACAGAAGAAAAAAAAATCTGAAATTAACAAAGCAGCCTTTTGCTAATTGTGTAATCATTACAGAGCTGATTCCTCAACATAAATGTAGATAAGTGTATTAAAAAAAAAAAAAATACACGTGCACATGTGTTATTGGCCACCCTGTATATATATATATATATATATATATATATATATACACACGTGTGTGTGTGTGTATATATATGGTGGTCATAATGAAACTTCCCTATTTGGAGCCTTATGTAGCTCGATCTAACAACCAGAATGTGACCAAATTTGGTAGGGGGACTAATCAAGACATGGGAAGGAGGATTCTGCAAAAAAAAGTTCAAAAATTCACCAAAAGGGAAATATGGCACTGTTGTAGCCTAGGAAGCTGGAAATTTGCATAAAAATTAGTTGAACACCTGTTTTACTGCCATCATAAGAACTATAAAGTAAAAGGAAAACTTCACATATGCATTCCTGTTGATAGTCATGTTCAACATTCACCTCATTTTAACTTACCTCATGTTACTTGTAAAGTTATTTTACCTTAGCGAGCGCAATGCATCAGCCACTCTTTGTGAGTTTAGAACCTGCCAGAACTTGTGTAAAGGTCCTAATGCAGTTAGATTGATGATTTGAAAATTTGAAGAAACAGGATCTTTGGAAGTTTGACCTGGCAGAGGATGGAAATCAATGTCATGGATAATTGAAGAAGTTGCCACTGTGATTGTTGATAGATCATACAAAAAATGTTACTGATAGTAGCAGTGCCTGTGGAGTAGTGCAACAATTGGATATGCCTTATTCCACAGTATGGAAAGTTTTTTTCCACATTTAACGTCCATAGATGCTGTACCTCACATGGTTTTGGCAATGATGTCTTCTGCTAGAATAAGTGGTAGGGTTGTAGATTCCCTTTCCACACAAAGTTTGTAGGATCGCAAACATCCATGCCCATGGTGGGATTCGAACCCATGGCATGGCCTCTTGGCTGGAGAGCAGAGTCTTGCACAAAATTATTCCATTTTAGACATACAGGATGAGCCACGTACAGCAGCTGTTACACAATGATTATAAGTGACTGACATTTGCTCTGATGTTTCTGGTCAGATTGTTGATGATGCATAGCCTTGGAAATTCCGTGGGAAGATGGGGCATATTTTTATCTAAATGGGATTGTAAACACCCAAAATAGTTGAATTTGGGCTTCTGATTCACCCCATGTGCTCCAAGAACTCCCATTACATTCACCAAAAATTACCATTTGGCTTCACAGCAGATTTTATAATAGGGCCATTCTTTTTTAATGACATCACTTCAACAGGATCAGTAACTTGTTCCATTACTGCACAGAAATATTGCAATATGCTGAACAATTTCATCATTCCGCAACTTCAGCAATGACAATGCCTGGATAAGACATTTATATGCAAGATGGACTTCCCCCATTGCATGACTGGTACAGTTACTGGTACGTATTTAGTTTTTGAGACATTCAGACTGAGTTTGTTTGACTGGAACCAATTTGATACTTTCAAAAGATCAGCATTCACGATGGTTTTCATTTCGGCTTTGTCTGTCAAGAAAATCAGTACTGTATCATCTGCAAAAGTATTTATTTTACTGTTTAGTTTAAGATTGCAGAAGTCATTGATATAAATATTAAATAAAATTGGTCCCAAGACAGATCCTTGTGGTACACTGCAGTCTACTGTTTTGGAGCTGCTGTTACTTATTTTTACAATTTGTGATCTGGCATTTAAGTAATTTTTGAACCAGTTTAGGGCAGTATCTCGTATTCCTATGACTTCTAATTTTTTTTATTAAAATTTCATGCAATACAGAGTCAAAAGCTTTGTGTATATCTAGAAATAGTAAATTTGTATTCAAGTAGCTAAATTGAAAAATATAGAATATCATTTGTAAAATAAATGTTGTATTTGTATGATTCAATGTACATAAATTTCTAAATATTTAGTTTTAAATGGTCAGTACAGGTAACCCTCGTATAACACAGTACTTATACAACCCGGTTTCAATATAACGCGGTCTACAAATTGTAGTAACCCATGTTCAATGCAGTTTTGACAAAAACACAGTCTAGAAATTGTAGTAACCCTTTATCTTTTCATATATTTTTCACTGCGCAACTTAAAAATCAAATTTTATATTTGTTAAATTATTACTGATTTTTTAAAATTTCTGTTTTATATTTTATTTACTTCTGTGTTTAATTCTTAACAATTGACACTGCTTCAGCAGTAGAAAAAAAACTCCAAAGAAATGTAATTTCTGTGGGACCTCTCACTCACTCGCACTATTTTCTTCCCTTCCCGGTGTACAGTCCTCATCTCAATGCAAGAAATAGAACTGTTCATCAATTTCTGTTGGTATTCTGGGATTTTAAGATTTGTGTTTGTTGTGGGGGTCTTATACTTTCCACTATTGTTTTAAATTTACTCCACAATTCAGCTTCATATTGTAAGTCAAGTACCAATATTTGTATGAATTAGTGTTTGCTAAAGACTTTAATATGAGAAATGAGTGCTTAAGTAATTAATCTGTTCAAATAAAATTTAAAAGAAATCTCTTAATTTTCTCTATTCAATGATTTTATATATATATATATATATATATATATATATTGTGGTGACTGCCTGTAAAATAAGGTATTTTATTGTTTTCAGGAGAAGATTCATTGGCCATCTTCATCTTCATCTGATGATAGGTATCTATATTTAAAATTTCTATTTTTAATTTGAGGATGCTCGTTAGAATCTCATTCCCCTCCCCCACTACAGTCATTGGGGGAGGGGAATTATATACTCAGTTGGAGTATATAATTTGGTTGGCTCCCAAATTGCTGGCCCATTCTTGTTGTTCTGATTTGTATTACTAGGTTGGTATATGTGATATATGTATATATCACATATAAAGCATTATATGTGATATACATATATCACATATAATGATATATGTATGTATATGCTGGTGCAAAGTTAAATTAGAGAATTTTTAATAATAATTTTTGGCCGTTGAAAGTCGAGGACTACCTGTATACTGAAAGTGAAATGGGTCACTGCTGAAAGGATAGCTACATAACCAGAAGGAAATTTCCTTCTAATTAGAACAGTAGTGAAGACTTATTATCTAGTGTCTACATCCCATCTTATCTTCCTGTAGTGTTTCAATGAGGAAATACTGTGAGTAAGCATATTTAAATAAATTATACCAGAATTAACTCGTAAAATATTATTTATTAGTATAATTTTTGCCTGAGTGTCAAAGGTATCTTCAGTACAAAGCTAATAGAACAATAACTGACAATTAAAAAAAAGTGCCACCTAAATATCTAATGTAATAGAACTAAAAAAGGTCATTAAATTTTCTAACTTATTTAAAAAATCTCTTAAATTAAAAAAAATAATATATATATAATTTAAAAAAGTTAGGAAAGATTAGTTGATTTAAAAAGTATCATCTCCCACAAAGGTGATAGATGTAGACCATCAGATCTGTTTAAGTTGGGAGAGTGTAGTAAAGTTTCACATGTTGCTTTATAAAGCCATTCCATGAGGAACTGACTAGTGAAGGACTCTTGTCTTCTTCCAATGAATTCTGTCTAATGTTGATGGCATGCTCTGCAAGTCCAGGCTGTTCAGATTCAAAATATTGAATATAAGACTTGTGTTCTTCTAGCCGAATAAAAGCAGATCTTCCTGTTTGTCCAAAATAAGATAACCCACGGGAGCAAGGAATCTGGTAGACACCTGGATAAATAATGTTTTACGTAAGTTAATTCCGGTATAAAAATTTATTTAAATCTTCTTGTAGCTTACCACATTCTAGAGACTGGCTAAGCCAGATATCAATTAAGTCCCATATAACTAGTCCATTTTTGTTCAGCATCCAAATCGATACCAACCTTGTAATACAATTCATATAGGTACTTTTACTTCATGTTGAGATTGTTGAATCAGTCCAGCAGAACTGAAGAAAATAACAATATGCGAAGCATTAGAAGAGAACAAATGGAGTTTGTTCTTTTCCTATTCTAGCAGTGTTGTTAGAGATTATGGAAACACTTTATTTATGTTGTTACAGAAACTAAGAAGAGCAAATTAGGTGAGATCCATTTAAATAATAGTTCAGATGAATTGTTGAAACAGGTACTAGAGATTAGAGGGAGAGGAGTTGGTTAGCTGTAGTAATTAACATGAAACACTGATAAATTTACTTGAGCAGTAACAAATTTCAAGTAGGACTACTATAATTGATTTCATAGTGGAAAATTGGATAATGAGACTTACTTTTGCTTATAATCACACTGATTCTAGTAAGAATCAAGTAAGAGAATTCTTTTAAATCATCAGAGAAGGCAGTTGATATAGAAAATATCAAAATGCGAATTGATATAGAAAATTTGTTTGGGGATTTAAACAATAAAATAGAAAATCAATTCTAGATATAATTTTGTGGGGAGGGGCAGGATTTGGAGAAAGTGCACTGTCAATAATTTTGACACCAGGATCTTTATCCTGGTGTCAAAAACCTGTTTGCTAGCTTTTCTTCCCCTGTTTTAAATTACCTTAGATTAACTTGCTTACATATTCTTGAATGTTAATAAAGCCAAATTCCTTCTTAATATATTCATATTTTCATATGATTCTGCCACCGTTGATATCTGTTTACTCTCAGAACTCTCATGTGCCTTCACTTTCATTGGTTGTTTATTTCTAAACCAAAATTCACATGCTATATGTTTACAAACCTCTCATGTATGGGATTATCACTAATAAGAATAATAAACCTCAGATCTCAGATCTTAAATTAAAATTCATTTGAACAACTGTTGTGTAACTACTGCCTTTCTGTTTTGGGTAATTTCTGTTATTTCATATAAATTTATTCGCCTGACTCTACACTATATCAGCTTTGCATATTCTATTTCCATATGGGAATAAATTATGCAAAGCTGTAGGTTCTTCACTGCAAATGTGTTGATGTTTTCCATAGTTCCATTCCACGGAAAACATTTCCATGTTTCCATTCCTGTTTTTATATTTTTTCATCATCATCATCAAATTCCTGCCATGTACCCTCGAGGGGTGTACAGGATATGATAATACTACATGAAAAATTTACATCATTACTAACTTCCTATCTACAATTTTCCCTCCAAATCAGTCTGTTACTTGTCAAGACTCCAACATTATCAGATCTTTTATTTCTATCGTCTCTTTGTACCATATCAATCCACCTATATCTTGGTCTTCCTCTGGGTTGTTTTCCTGCCATCCTGGCAGAGAACACTTGTTTTGCTAATCTTTCCTCGCCCATTCTATTTAAGTGACCTACCACCTGAGATTAGCTCTGCTAACGCATTCCTGGATGCTGACAATGTCAAGTTCTTTCCTAATATCCTAATTTTTAATATGATATTGCTATTGATGCCATCTGTTCACACCTCTAATCTTTCTCAGGACTCTCATGTCTGCGGTCTCTAGTCTTTGGTCAAGGGTTTTACTTCTGACCCAGCTCTCAGATCCATAGGTTAAAATTGGCTTGAATATGTCTTTGTATACAGCTAATTTAGTGTTTTGGCTAATTTCTTTCTTATTCCATATAAATTTATTCAATTGGCTTCCTACCATACCAGCTTTGTTGATTCTGTTGTCTATTTCCATATTTAATTTACCATCTTCACTAAAAATCATGTCTAAGTAGCTGAAATTTTAGTTGTTCCACAGGTTCCCTGTTCACAACACAGTTGACGTTTTCAACAATTGTACCTATTTTCATTGTCTTTGTCTTTTTATTGCTGACCTTCATACCATATTTATTACAATAGTTATTCAATTTAGTCAGGGAATCTTGAAAATGTGTAGCGGATTTATTTAGAAGTATAAATTCATCCGCATAAAACAAAGAGCTGAGATTAACATCTCCAATTTTGATATCAGGTTTAATACCAATTTCCTATACCAATACCAATTACCTGAGCTAATCTCAGGTGGTATGGTCACTAAAATAGAATGGGAGAGGAAAGATTAGCAAAACAAGTGTTCTCTGCCAGGTTGGCAGGAAAACGACCCACAGGAAGACCAAGATATAGGTGGATTGATACGGTACAAAGTGCCTTTGAAGATAGAAATATAAGATCTGATAATGTTGGAGTCTTGACAAGCAACAGACTGATTTGGAGGAAAATTGTAGATAGGAAGTTAGTAATGATGTAAATTTTTCATGTAGTACTGTCATATCCTGTACACCTCTTGAGGGTACATGGCAGGAATTTGATGATGATGATGATACCAATTTCCTTCATAATGTACATCCTTGTCTCATTGCCAGATTTAACATTAAACCATCTTCCTGTACTTCCTTCAATTCTAACTGCTGATTTACAACTCAAATAAAAACTAAGTATTGCTTGATATAATTCCCCATTGACACCATATAACTGTAGTGTATTGAATAGCATCTCTCTTGGCATCTTGCCATATATAAGGGAGACCGGAAAGTAATCAGTTGTTTGAACTACATTTTTAATATAAATTTTATTAAAGAACAAATTAACATTATTCAATTCTATAATCGCTATCGTTAATTATAACCTTATTCCAACGATCTACTAAGTTTAGAATTCCTTTTTTGAAAAAAGTTTTTCTTTGGAGGCAAAAAATGATATCAAACTCCTTTGGACATCATCTTGCGAACAGAAGGTTTTATTTCTTATGTTGTGTTCTAAGGACCTGAATAAGTGATAGTCACTAGGGGCAATATCTGGCAAATATGGAGGATGTGGTAGAAGTTTCCATCCTAACTGCCTAATTTTTTCTTGAGTCATTCTTGCAGAATGCGGTTTTGCATTATCTTGCTGCAAAATTACCCCTTTTCGATTGACAAGCACAGGACATTTGATTAACAGTGTTTGATGTAGTCGCTCTAATTGTTCACAGTAGATGGCTGCTGTGATAGTCTTACCTTGTTCCATGAGTTCGTAATGAATAATTCCATGAATTATCCCACCAAATGCACAACGGAACCTTTTGTGGATGAAGTCCATCGTTTGGTGTTGGAATTGGAGTTTGATTTGGAGAAAGCCACTGTTTTTTGCTTTTATTATTCTTATACAGCACCCATTTTTCATCACCAGTTACGACTTATTCCAAAAAAGGGTCATTTTGTTGTCTTGTCAACAATGAATTACAAATCGCCCATCTCTGTGCTTTGTTTTCTGACAGTTAATGCAGTACCCATACACCCTGTTTAAGAACTTTGATACTCTTATGTAAGTGCTCTTGGACAGTTGACAATGATGAATTAAGTTTCTCTGCTAATTCTTGTATGGTTTGTTTTGGATCTGATTCAACGAGAGTCTTAAGAACATAGTCATCTAGAGTAAGAGTTCTTCCAGATCGAGGATGATCTGAAAGATCAAAATTTTTTTCTGCAAATCTCCTAAACCATCACTGACATTTGTTAACCTTCAATACATCTCCATAAGTTGAACAAATGATTCTGGTAGCCTTGGTAGCATTCTATCCTTGGTGAAACAAAAACAGCTTACAATGACGTAATGGTGCTCTTCATCTTTAAAGTCCGCCATATTAAAAATAATAATCTAAAATTTAATAATTTATCTGTTTTATTTAAGAAAAACAATTGACTAAAAATGACCTATTAAAAATAATTGATTACTTTCTGGTCCCCCTTATACCTTTTTCAGATTGACAAAACTTAAATGCAGATCTTTGTTATATTCCCATGATTTCTCAACTGTTTGTCATAAAGTGACAGCCTCTATTTGGCCTGAAACCAGCTTGTTCTGTACCGAACTTTTCTTTCACAATTCTTCTCAACCGTTTCTCAAGTATACTTGCATAAATCTTACCAGGAACACTCAGTTGGGAAATATCTCTATAATTCTCACATTCAGTTTTATTTCCCTTTTTATATATGGGTACTATGAGAGCTCTACTCCAATCATCAGGAATTCATCCCTCTGTCCAGGCTTTCTGAATTATGCAGTGCAGCCACTGTAAGATTTTTATACCACCATACTTCAGCATTTCTAGTCGAATATCAACTACTCCTGCTGCCTCTCCACATTTCAAGCTTTGATGGATTTTTTAAATAATGAAACCTCTGGTGAGTTCATAACTAAAAGAAACACATGTATTAACCACAGTGAAAATTATTTACCTTCTAAGGACAAACTCTCACTTATGATACTGCCTGGTGTTTATGAGATTCCATGCTCATACAAATTGTCTTACTTTGGACAGACAGGTAGGTCTGTTCAGAAACGCATCTCAAAACATCAAGACCACATTCGTCTTTTTAAACCACAGAAATCTGGTCTCTCTCAACACGGAGTTGAAAATCCAAGCATCCAAGCCATAGGATCCATTGGGAAAAGTTTAAACTTTTACATAGATCTTTATATAAACATGAACATTTATATAAAGAAAGTTCTGAAGCCCTACTGCACAGACCAAATTTAAACCGCAATGACGTTCTTACTATTCCTAAAATATGGGAAATTGTCATACAAAATTCTGTAAAATAATTTTTTTTTTTTTTTTTTTTTTTTTTTTTTTTTTTTTTTTTTTTTTACTTCTGTAACACGTTACGCACATTTAATGAGATTCTATTGTAATCATGCACCCTAACTATGTTATTCATATTATTGTTTAAACTACTGTACTGATGATGTCCTGAGATACTTAGGATGAAATATTTACGATTAAATAATTTTCGCTGTGGTTAATACGTGTGTTTCTTTTGGTTTTGATGGCCTTTTCTACTTCAAGGGATATGTATTCCTGACTGTATGCTGGTTGAATGTTTTTTACTACTGTGCTATCACTGCTTGTTTCATTTAACAATTTTTTGAAGTAATTACTCCGTACTTCAAGGGTATCTTTTTCTCCTTTCATATCACCTTTATCATCTCTAACTCCTTTTACAGCACTCTTTCCTCCGTTTCTAAGCATCTTCAACAACCTTCAGAATATTTTGCCACATTCTTGATATTTATTTTCTATGTTATTGCCAAAGTTATCCCATGACTTTTGTTTAGCTAGTTTTACACAGTGTTTAGCTTTCTCACATTTGTCTCTGTATTCTCTAAGAGCACAAGCTGACTTATTTGCCAAGAACTTTTGATATGCTTTCTTCTTTTCCTTCACTGTCTCTTTAACTTCCTGTGTCTGCCATGGAGTTCTGATTTTTCTTTCCATGCAGACAACCTCACCACATGCCTCTCTGGCTGAATCAATCAAGGTTTTCTTCAAGGCATGCCACTGAATCTCCAAGGTTTGGTTCCAGTTTTCAAACTCTTTCATTTTTTCTTCAATAATCTTTGTGTATTTTAGTCTACAGTTCACATCTGAGAGCTGCTTAACTTTTATTCGCTTTAAAACTTTCTTACATGTTATTCTTTTCGATATGAAATTCAATTTTATCCTGCTCAAGACTAAATAGTGATCATTCCAATTTCAAATCCTCTGTACACTCTGGTGTCCTGCACCAGGGAGAAAACAACACTATCAACAATAACATATTCTTATTTCTTTTCTTATTCCTTGCCTCATCTCTCCATGTGAATTTGTGTACATTTTTATGTTGGAACATGGTGTTAGTCATAACCAGTACATGTCCTGAGCAGAAATCCAACAGGTATTTTCCATTATTATTAGCTTTGCTCTTTGCTCTTTTCTCCACATTTTCCCAAAATATTTTTGTATGTCTGACAATCATTTCCTACTCTTCTATTTAGATCCCCAACAAGGACCAACTTTTCCTTTTTCATTGTGTCAGTTGCTTTCTCTAAAGCCTCAAAAAATTCCTCCATTTCTACCTTAGTAGAACCTTCTGTGTGACCATAGGCACAAATAAGTCTCATTGTCAAGTTTCCCATTATCATATTTGCTCACATCACTCTACTTGAGACTGCCTGCCATTCAAGAAGATTAGCCTCGTATTCTGTGTTGAATACTATGGCTACTCCTTCTTTTCCTTGATTGTCATTGCCTGAATATAACATTTTGTATTTATTGCTCAGAAAGATCTCACCAGTTTTTGTCTTTTTTGTTTCAGTCTCCCCTATTATGTCGATCTGGTACTTATCTAATTCCTCAGCTAGCTCCATTTCTTTGCCATTCAGGCTTCTTATGTTGATAGTACCGATCTTTAACTCTGGTGATGTTGAGTTGGGGTGTGTTTTCAGATTTGTTCCAGTAGCTGACTTTTCGCTGTTCGCTCTGGTTTCCTTTAATAGGATGAACGCCCCAGCCAGCATGAAATTCTGCCATGTTGTACCATCATTTTGTATTTTGGTTTTTAAGCCAATAAGAATAC
Source organism: Typopeltis vanoorti (assembly GCF_054136105.1). NCBI lineage: Eukaryota > Metazoa > Arthropoda > Arachnida > Uropygi > Thelyphonidae > Typopeltis > Typopeltis vanoorti. Next base: position 98,917,584 of record NC_143566.1, read on the forward strand.
AATTTGGTTGTATTCTTATTGTTGCTAAATACCAAATTGCCAGCCCATCCTTGTTCGTTCAGAATCCAGTTAGATACCCAACAGGGTGCACCACGAGAAGGTGAGGATCGGACATTAGGTCAGAAGCCCTGGTTGGTTCTCTGCATTCCTTTATTTTTTACTTCTGATTTTCATACCACATTTGTTACAGTAGTTGCTCAGTTTATTTACTTGACTGTGACAGGCCATTGAAGTAGATGGAATGAAATTGAAAATGTGATGGAATAATATTTGAATTTACATTTCACCTTTATCCACATTTGATGCTTTTTAACATATTTGTACATATTTTTTCCTTTTTTGCATTTTGTTTTTTACTTGAAACTAAATGGCGAACACTTATTTCAAATTCACTGTATGTGCTTCAATTCTGAATCAATGGGTTGATGTCATTATCGAAGACTTTCCTATTTTTTGTATGATGTTAGTAATAACTAGTCCATATTCTGAACAGAAATCTATTTGTTTGAAGTTTTTTCACTTGGTTAGACTATAAATTCTATATTTAGTTTAGTCCTTTATCCAAGTGTAAGCAAACAAAGTTTGCACCTGAAGTATCTTCAGGACTGGGGCAACTCGTGGTAAAGGTGGTATAAGTTCTCATCACTTGCCTTAGTATCTCCCATAATGCAAAGATGTGCTTTGCATATCTTAGAGTTAGATACTCCAAAATCTATCTCCAGAAACTGAGTGCAGTATTTTTAAAATCAACTCCAAGCTTCCTATATGAGAGGCAGTATCCCATTGGGCAATGAAAATTGTCTACTGCCTAAAGACATTTGAAAAATATATTCCAGACTGAGATGTGAAACAGTCTGTTGGTTGCAACACAGACAAGTTATCAATTTAGCCAAACAAATTGGTTAATATGGATTGCATTATTACAGAAAATTTATATTGAACATGAGTTCGAGGAATAAATAGTGTAGGAGTCAAATGGATGTGTAATCTTATTAAGCAAGAGATTCGTACAAAAAGGAAGATGTGGAAGGAATACCGTTTGCATAAGGATGATGTCCGTTATCAATGTTATAAGCAGCAGACACTAGAATAGTCACAACTGTTGTATGGAAAACAAAGTCTGAATATGAAGAGAAACTGTATGAAAAAAAAAAAAAAAAAGAAAGAGTATGAAAAGTTAATGTGTCTATTAATTCTTCTAAATCAGGTGGCGTGAGGGTTACAGATGCAGAAGAGGTTGTTTAGTTAATGAGTGCCCATTTCGTTAAAATCTATCAGCCTGGTGAACGCAACATTGAGCTCACTCTTACCTCTTCACTAGATGAAGAAATGCATGTTGTGAGGCCAAGGTATTAGAGCTGTTCCACAAATTGAATAAGAATTCAGCACTAGGGACTGATGGAATATCAGCACGTGTGCTAAAAGAGTGTTCAGCTGAACGCCATTCCTTTGACCAGGATGTTTTATATGAGTCTCAGAACAGGGAAGATTCTGCTGGAATGGAAGGAATGTATGGTAATTCCATTGCATAAGGGTGGTGCAAAGACCGATGTATCCACCTATCAACCAATTAGTATCTCAGGAGCGGTGGTGAAGATTTTGGAAAAATTGGTTAGGGCCCCATTCAGAAATGGATTGACAGTGAATCTCTACTTTGCAATGAATAACATGGGTTTACTAAGGGAAGGTCATGTTTTAACAACTTACTCACATTCTATAATAACAATGTTACCATTGAACTAGAAGAGGGGAATGGATACACCATGATACTTTTGGATTTTGACAGAATACAGCATGGAAGACTGTTGCATAAATTGGAGTAAATGGGTTTGGGTTATACAATATTAGCATGGATAAGAGGATAGCTGACTGACAGATATCAAAAAGTGGTATATGGGGATCTGAGTCTGCAAGGTTTAATCTCCTCTATCTCCCCTTTTCTTCAAATGTGTCATAGAGGCTACGAGAATAAGATCGTCCACAAAGGCCATAGCATTAAAGGAAGAAGCGCCTAGAGAGAAGCCTATATGGCTAGGAAGAGAGTGAAGAAACATAGGCTTCTCTTTAGGCGCTTCTTCCTTTAATGCTATGGCCTTTGCAGACGATCTTATTCTCGTAGCCTCTAATAAGGTAGGCTTGCAGGAACTCCTCGACCGGGCATTTGACTTTTTCTCTATTTGAGGCCTTTCTATTAAGGCCTCAAATAGAGAAAATTCTTGTCCCCTCTGGTCGTGACAAGAAGCTTAAGGTCGAGACTATAGAGTTTTTCCCTGCACGGGAGGCCGTTGCATGCTTTGACCATCCTGGAAGAGTGGAGATACCTCGGTATCATGTTCACCCCTAAAGGGAAGGTCTTCTATCCTAGAAGCTGGGATCACTTCTTTGAGGAAAGCTCCTCTCAAGCCCCAGCAAAGACTGTTTTTCCTTTCCCACTATCTCCTAACTCGCTTTTACCACAAGTTGGTGCTTGGTAGAACATATGTCTCGGTACTGTCCTGAATTGACAGGGCTATCCGTTCAGTTGTGAGATCATTGCTCCGACTGCCGCCTGACACTCCTCTTGCATATTTCCACTCGAGGGTGAAGGACGCCTGACTCGGGGTTCCATCCTGCTCTTTAGCTCTTGTCCCCTCTAGTCGTGACAAGAAGCTTAAGGTCGAGACTATAGAGTTTCCCCTGCACTGGAGGCCGTTGCATGCTTTGACCATCCTGGAAGAGTGGAGATACCTCGGTATCATGTTCACCCCAAAGGGAAGATCTTCTATCCTAGAAGCTGGGATCACTTCTTTGAGGAAAGCTCCTCTCAAGCCCCAGCAAAGACTGTTTTTCCTTTCCCACTATCTCCTAAGTCGCTTTTACCACAAGTTGGTGCTTGGTAGAACATATATCTCGGTACTGTCCCGAATTGACAGGGCTATCCGTTCAGTTGTGAGATCATTGCTCCGACTGCTGCTTGACACTCCTACTGCATATTTCCACTCGAGGGTGAAGGACGCCTGACTCGGGATTCCATCACTTAGATGGCTGATCTCACACCTGCAGCTGTCCAGAATCGCAAAGTTAGAATTATCTTCTTCCCCTATCTGCAGAGAGGCTTTCTATAGCCCATTAATACAAGAAGACTTTAGGTGGGCTAGAGGCTGGTCCTATTATCAAGTTACCTTAATTGAGTCAGCACCTGCAGAACACAAGAGATGGGCATCTCTGCTGCACTGTTCTCTAGATGGTGCTCCTTTCAAAGAGTCATATCTGGTACTTCCCCAGCATGATTGGGTAAGGGATGGCAACAGACTCCTCCCTGGGTTCGGGTATATTGACCTTATCAGGACGAGGATCACCCCGCCCACTCGAGCCCGCACAGCTTGATGGGGTAGTGATGACTCAAACTGTAGGGCTGGCTGCCACTACATTGAGACGTTGTCTCATATAGCCCAGTGTTGCTTCCGCTCCCATGCGGTCCACGTGCGGAGGCATGGCGCCGTGGTCTCCATTCTGAACAACTGCTTTAAGAACAAAAGTTGGGAGACCATGGTCGAACCACATTATAGGACCTCCGCGGGTTTGCGTAAGTCAGGGATAGTGATTAAAAAGAGATGGTGACATTTGGGTAGTTGATGCCCAGATGGTGGGAACAGGGCACCCACTAGCCTATAGCCATAATAATAAGGTAAACTATTCTAAGAATTACCAAGATCTAGTTAGCAAGATACGGGAGGAGCATGGGAAACTCCGAGGTTTAGCGGTGCCACCATCTCTTTACATGGTGTATGGAGCACAGATAGCTATAAGGACTTAAAACAGCTTTGGCTTATGCAGAAGGATATAAAAGTTCTTTCCTTGAAGGCCCTACAGGGCAAACTAATGGCATGGCATTGCCACCAGAGAATGACTACAATGATAACTAGAACAGGCATAGGGTAAAACGCTTGTAAAGACTTACACCTATATCAAGTCTGGAAGTGATGTAAGGGTAGTACTGCTCATAGCCAGTACAAAGATTTAAAAAAATAATAAAAATAATAACAAGCAGTGTACCACTAGGATCAGTGCTTGGCCCACTGTTATTCAATCTGTACATTAATGATATTGGGAAGGATTTGACAAGCGACATACAGTTATTTGCTGGTGATGCAAAGATAGATAGGGTAATCAGGAATGCTGCTGATAATCAGTCTTGCAGAATGATTTGAATAGACTGGAATTGTGGGCATGGGAAAATGGTGTCAATTCAATGGCAGTAAATGTAAAGTCATTCACTTCGTCATGATTAGATATCCAGTGTCGCATTATATTGGTGGGATTAGGCTAGAAGAAACTGATGAGTCTAGGGATATTGGAGTGTTAAGGAAGTTGAAGTTCAGGGGTTATGTGGCAAAGATTGCAAATACAACTCAAAAGATAATTGCAATGCTGAAACGAACGCTCACATGTAAAGATAAGGATGTTGTTTTGCCTCTTTACAAGGCCTTGATAAGACCTCACTTGGACTATTGTTTGCGGGTCTGATCTCCTGGTTTCTGTTGTGATTCTGATATATTGTAGAGAATACAAAGGAGAGTGTTAAAAAGGATATCAGGATTGTGGAATACTGATTATGAAGACAGATTGAGAATTTGTAGACTGCAGACACTAGCAAACAGGAGAAAGAGGGGGGAGATATGATTGAGACTTACAAACTTCTGAAAGGGTCAAACAGGATTTCAATTGATGGAATTTTTTAATTCCATCAATTGAAGCTGAGAATGACGGCTGCCAAGAAGGGGTGATGGCCATATTTTTCTTTCAGAGGTGGTGTGTGGTTGGAATGGATTGCCTTTGGATGTTGTGAGTGCACGCAGTGTGAATGAATTCAAGAATAGCTGGTGTGTGTGTAGTGTGTGGCCTCCCTCGATGAGTCTCTGACTCCCTAGAGGTCTCTCTCTTAATAATAATAATATGCAAATAGGAGTTAGAGTTGGTTCTTTACTCTATGCAGATGACATCCTCCTTAATAAATTTACAAAAGCAAATTAAATAATTGATATGATAAATTTTGTATGAAAATAAATAGAAAAACAGGAAATGGTCAGATGCATTCATTTTCAATCGTGGACCTATAGAATAGGTTAAACATATAATAGCTATTTAGGCCCAGTAAATAACTGAATAAGTAAGGCTTGTGTAATGGGAGTCCAGCTGAGTATATTTATTTGTAACATCAAGTTAGCAGCATACTAGGCAGTGTTAAAACAGTTTGAGCTTATGCATGTTACAGTTGGATTAGAAAAATATAACTGTTGACCACTGAGAGAGAGAAAAATCGGGAAGGTAGCCAATGGGTACAGCATACGGCACTTTTAAGTGCTGCCTTGAAGGAATACACTGAAAATTGATGACAGCAATAAAGAGTGATTAAATGAATGAATTTGAATATTAATGAAAGTTATGGGCCAAACTGATTGCCTTTCCAGAAACTGCCTAACAAATGTCTGTGTATGCCAAATTTATCTGGGTAGTTGACATCTTTTTTGTCACACTAAAATATGTAAAATCAGCCAAGAAACTAAAATGAACTTTAGTAAACTAGATTTTGTCATTGAGTCTCCACAATTTTGTCCTTATTTTCAAACTCTTCAGTTTTTTTTTTAAACTTTTAGTATATTCAATATGATATTCATTTTTATCCCTTGAAATTAAATATCCATAATAGTAAACATATTAGGACTTTTGGTAGCCAGCATAGACTAAAAATTAAACCTGTTCTAGCATTAGTGAATGTGCTAATATGCAGCATAGAAATTAAAGATTTAAGGTTGTTTAATAGTAAGATTATGCAATGGTTTTATAAAAATGTTAATAATTATAATATAATTATTATAATAAATAATAATGGTTTTATAAATGAATGTTAACTTTTAGAGAACTGTTGCATGCAAATCTATGATGCGTAAGTTTTGTATTATGAAGTTTGTCTAAATATTTATGACAGTATGACAATCCTCATTCTTTGACGGACTAATTCTCTGGAGCAGAAATATGCTTTGTCTTTGGATCTGGGGAATAGATAAATGATGAGATTCTGCTGGAGTGCATTATTCAGTTAACATAACAGTGGGAAACCTACTGTGTGTGACAGCAGGTTTCCAAACTGAACCTTGTCAGCAGTAAAACTGCCTTTCATAAACTTATAAACTGAACTCTTTATTTTATGATAAGTTGTGTTACAGCACATTGCATCCAATGATTAATGAATATGTTTCACATTCACAGAGAAATTAGTCAATTTATCTCATCAGAGATGTAATTACATTACTTGCAGATAAATATGCAGTGAGCTTTTAGTGATAGCTTTATCATCAAATCAATGTCTGAATGAATTTGTCAAGTCATTAAAAAAAAAAAAACATTGAATCAAATTTCACGTATTGTAGACATTAATTTATTCAGAATTTTCTTCTCACTCATCACCTTGTATATATATAATAATTTTGTGTGTGTGTTTTTTGTATATATAAAATCATTTTTGTTTCATATGTTTTTAGCCATTAATGTTGCTATTTTATTTTCTCTTTTAAGCTCTTGGAAAAGTTGGGTCATTCCAATCAGTGTAGCTCTTATAGCTTCATGTTTGTATCGTTTGTATCTCAGTTACCGTGTATAGAAGTATACTACAAATGTTTATAGCTGGGAGTCTCCTGAGAGATAACAAATGGACTAAAGAACTGTGAAAAGAACTCATCTGCAGTAACTGCTAGCTGCCAACAATCATGATGTTCGATTGGTATATTTCTGTGGTTCTGTTTACTTCTAACTCCTAATCCTTTAGCCTATTTGATATCTTTCCTTGTGCCCTATGGAAAATCCCAGCTGTATTACTGTCATCTGCAAGGTGGCTGTCAGAATTATGATAAACAGATGTGCTAAATCAATAATTTCTTAAAATTTAGCTAGAGAATAATGGGAACAAATATTATATGCACTATGTGACATAAGCATTATTTTTCATTAATAATGTGACAAATGTCTGTCTTGTAAACAGTTCATAAATAAAGTATTAGTTTGCAGTGATTAAATGCATACTAGCTTCCTTGTTTCTCTACAGATGTTATGTTTTCATATACGCCTGTTTATTGGAAGGGTGTAAGGTTTTTTGTTTTTTTTTTCAGTGCATTAATAAAGATTTCTGTACTAATTTTTGATTATGATAAGTATATGGAGCATTTATACAATTGCTCATAAACAGTAGATAGACCACTTGATCTTTGTTTTATAGGCCCTTTTGTAAATTATTGTAAAGTAAGTCTGTGGAAAATGCTTGGAAATTTTAATTATTAATATGGTGCATGTTATATGTGCAGTAAAAAAAAAAAAAGCTATTTTAATATATAATTACTGTTTTTCTTTCTTTTGATATCTTGGTTTGAGTCTCTGTCTGAAGAGCGATATGAATATGGTTTTTATCTTAATATGATTATCATGTTGTGATGAGCCTGCTCTACAGCTTGAATTATTGTTATCTCAAAATTTTATTTAGCATTGTTTTGAATTGTTATCAAATAGAAAAGTCATTTGAGAAGTTGTAATAATTAATGAGATTATACTGGTGCTATGAAGACTTTTATTTTTTTTAGAGAATTCTTGGACTAATCGATAGGTTATTCAATACTTATCTCAACATTTACATAAAGGGACTGGACCAAAACAAAAAATAAAAATGGAAACATCCATTTAGTTTTCATATTTCATTCATAGAGATGCAGCTTTGAGCTTGATATGTCAAATAGTGCTGCAGATTTAAAGAAAATTAATCATTTAGAATTTGTCTATTGTAGTAGTAGCATCATACAACTTAAATAGAAAGTTACAGCTTTACAAAAATCAGTAGTCTAGAGCTAACTGTAAGCAGCTAATTTTTGGAATGCCATACACACACACACTATAATATAATATATTTGTATATACTTCTGAAACTTTCCAGAGTCATTCCTTTTGAGTGATTCCATTCCAGTGCAAGACAGCTATCCTGTGGTCGCACTAGTAGATAGTCATCCAAAAGTTCCATAGCTGATGCCTATGACTGTCTGAGAAGTCAACTTCTGCTTTAATCAGCCTATTTGTGTTTTGTAATTAGTATGAAAAATATCAGATATAAGTTTCATACCATCTGCAGTCATCAGGCTTGATATATTTCAAACTGTCTCGAATTTTTTGAAACTGCTGATTCCTTAAGTTAAATTCCAAGTGGAATTTATTTCAAAATGAAGAAGACACGGATGTCATAATTTTATTCTTATTAGCAGGCTTCCATTCCTGTTACTTCTTCTCACTATAGCAAACACTGTTATAACAAACCATGCACTATAAGAACAAGTCCCAACCAAAGCCCAATAGACACTGCTATTCTAAAGGAAGTTCACCATAACAAACTATCCACTATGATAAAATACTCTTGTGGTTCCCTACAGGTTTGCTATAGTGAGTCAACTGTATCTTGTTCCTATATATATATATATATATATATATATATTGGAATCCTTAAACTGCTCAAGAAACTATCTTATTGTATATGAATAATAGTAGTTTCTCAAGATTTTTGTTAAAACATTCTATTGCAAACAGATTTTATTTAGGTTTTAAGATATCTGATTAACATAAATGTTTATTACGAATTTTATTATGTAATTCAAGACTGGAAATTCTTTAGTTGATATAATTGATTTAATGTAGTGAATAAAAACTAAATGCCAAAGAAATCTAAAATTGTTGTAGTAATTTTTTCACAATATATCTTAAGAATAGCTGCAATTGCAGTGGTTACGTATAACATCAGATGTGACATTTTGTAGAGAGGCAAAGGGTTCGCCTCTCCTGTGTGTATCACAGAAGACAAAGGGATAATGTATAATTGCTTTATTTACTTCTCTCTCTTTCTTATCTTTCCATTCCATGGAAGAAGCAGGCATGGTGATTCCACAATTATTTATTTACTTTCGAAAAACAAGTAAATATAATTTTATAACTGTGTTAAGGTTAAAAGATCCATTCCTGTAGATTTTCCAGTTTGATGGAAGTTTTCCTACATGCATGCGTGCACACACAGTGCACTACTAACATTATGCTCAGATGTTGTAGATCTGATCTTAGACGATACTGTATTCTGTTTTTTTTTTCACTGTTAACGCCTCATTCAAAACTTAAACTTTAAATGTAGATCTCCATGCTGTCTTCTGAGGAGAAAATTCATTCAATATCAGTGTATGTAAATTACTGTCATGCCTTGTTTCTTGCAAAAAAAAGTTTGTTAATGGTTAGATCCTTACACACAGCCCATATCTTCTTTATAGCTATAGTTTCTTGTATTTAAAACTATTCTCATTATACATCTGCTCTACATTGAAATGCTGTGGCACATAACTGAGGCAGAGTACCAGAAATCTCCCTAAACCCATATTCTGGCTACTGACACCTCATTACATTGCTTTTCATGTACACGCACGCACGTGCGCACACACACACACACAAAGTACCTCAATAGCAATTACTCAATGAACTAGTACCAATAATTCCTCCATGCTTGCTTCCAATTCTATGAAAAATAAAAAAATCAGCAACAGCTGACCAATACCCTCATTTCAATCAGACTTCAAAAGCAGTCTTCTCTTTCATTCTGGAATAGCCTTCTCTTCTTCCAAGGATCACAACCTGTTACTGTTTTAAAAAAAATGCAGTGAGTTCCTTTCCTTTCCTTTCCTTTTCTTTTCTTAAATGTAACATAAGGTATGTTATTTTTTTTTTTACCTCTCACTTTGTAAATAAATTCATTAATATTAAAAAATTAAAAAAAAGCTTCCAAGCTTGTTCATGGTAACTACTGGTATTGCCAGTTATGAAAATATCAACTGAGCATTTTCAGCATAAATCTAGGTTAATTAACTAATAAATAACTCATATTAGTTAAATATAATTCCTAAAAAGAAGCTCTCATCTGACCCAGTATTATAAATTATGCTCACTGAACAATTGTTATATCTGAACAAGTTTTAGAATTCTCTGAACAAGTGTCTTATAGAAATCCCTTGTAAATTAATTCAGAATCAAAGACTAAAAGTTTAAGGATAATTTAATAAAAGTGGGAGGTGCTTATTTTAGCATGTTTACTGTCTTCACTTAATGTTAGTTGTTTTATTTGTCTGCTGTCATATTCTAATAATAAACAGTGCATTTTGTAGTATTTGTTTGGATAAATATTTTTAGTAAGAGTAATGAAGAGTAGCATTTTTTAGTCTTTGGAATGTTTTTACATGTATGCAAGAGTCATGGATGATATAGTATTTCAGATTTATTTGTGGTACATTGATTATGAAAAATCAGACTGCTATATTTTTAATGTCATTTTTCTAATTATAGTAAGTAATAAAGGGAATTATTTGACTTATCTAATATCAGCCATGGTTTTACAACACAATTTAAAATAAAAGTCATCTTTTTTTTTTTTTTCAACTTATGGAAAGAAATTATGCAATTTCTTTTTTATTTTTCCTTGTGTTTAACAACATTCTTTGTACTGAAAATACCTTAAAACGTTTGCTTAGTCAAAGGCATTGCAAATAATTTTACTTGGAAGACTGCATTTTGTTTAACACTTACTACCGATGTTGATATTAGGTGTCATCTAGTTTGTTTAGCTATCACTTAGTGCCTTCTATCTATGGCAATTTAGATCACTATACGTTCAGCCTGTTGGCTTTGGCAAGTTGCACTTGTCAGCCAGTCACTAAATATTTGAAGGAGAAAAAAAATGTTGTAGTTAATAGTTTCTGAAAATATTGTAAATATTAAATTGATCAAGGGCTTTTAGAAAATAGAAATATTAAATTAACAGTGAAGGGTATCTTCATGTAATAATGACTATTTTCTGTATACATATAATGAATGCAAGAAAGTGAAGGTACAGCAGTCCTCTAACTAACCACATGATGTATAATCAATAAAAAAGATATTTATATGAATATGATATGAACATATGAATATTCTTAGCAGTGAAACATTTGTGCTTCTCTTCTGAGTATAAGTTTATGTAACTTCTACTCAGGAGTTCTAATGACAAGTTTGTGGACGAGTTCTGATCATTAGGTAACATGCATGCAGTGTATGTCATACAGTTCACCCATTAGGATGTAAGCTTTATTCCTGTAGTTAATAACTTCTTTGATTAAAGTTTGAACTATAGAATTGAGCTACTAGAGCAGCTGAATTGAATAATAAGATTAGGAGTCCACCAAGAATATCAGAATTTGTAGGGTTTTTTTTATTATTTTATTTCTATATTTTCTGTAATGTTTTCTAAAACGTATGCACTTTTTTTTGTATGGTACATTTTTTTTCAAAACTTATTCCAATTTTTCTTTCTTTCTTTCTTTCTTTCTTTGCATAGTTTTTATGTTACTATATTGAGAAATATAATTTTAAGCTGGCTAAAGAAATTTAAAATTGCCTTTGTATAACTGGAGCTTAAATATTTTTGAATGAAATATAGTAGGCTTAGATCATTATCAATTTTAATAAATTGAGTATTGGATGAATGAAATAACATTTATGTTTCCATTTTAAATCAGTATCCCAATATGAATTTGATGCAGTATTTCCTGTTTGTAATTATTCTTTATATAGATTCAATAGTTACTTTTTTTTTTAGTTCAAACTTATCTACAGTTTTGTAATAATACCATAGTATAATTAAGTCATATAAAATGAATCTTCAAGACTGTGCACAAGTCTATTGTGCTTAGTATACTTTTATTATGGTTATTCATGACTAAATAAAATATGATGTAAATCTAAGATGGCAAAGTTAAAAAAAAAAAGAAAATAAATTAAGTGTTTTTTTGTTTTCTTTATTGAGAAATTCATAAAGAAGTTAGTTCAACAACTCTTAATTTTGCAGAAATTAAATCCATAAAATTTATTGCATAGTTTATTTTGCTGAGTTTGAAAACGAACTTCAAGATTCTACATGAACTGCAAATAATTTTTATGTTGCTATCGAGATAACAGTAAGGTAATGTATTATTCTGCTTGGCCATCCAGCCTCACAAATGCAACAAGCTTTGTATTTTGTGTATGCCATTAATCAACTTATAAACTTCAGTTAAATCTCCTCTTCATGTCCTGTTATATAAATTCAACAAATTACAAATAATCAACCAAATTCAATAACTATCATGATAAAAAAAACCTGCAAGCATAAAGTTGAGCTGTAATCAAAATTTCCATGACAGATACTTGTATAACCATCAGAATTTCCTTTGTTTTGCAAGTGGAGCCTTTAAGTAAGCTTCATTTCTTACCTTGACTAGTTGTATTCCTATTGTTTCCAACTTGAATGTTCACACCTAACATTTCTAAATATTTGTATTCATCAACTCTTTCTAAATCCTTCTCATTCAACAAAGATTCATCTGATCCTTCTTACAATCTATTAACATAATCTTTTGAAGATTTAGTGAAACTAGCATCTAAGCTGTTGAAAGTTTTATTCACTTGGTTATAATTCAAATTAAGCTTGGCAAGAAATTATATTCCTTTTTAATCTATTATCCAAGTGTTAGCAAACGAAGTTTTGCATGTGAAGCATCTTCACAACTATGTTACTTGTATATTAGAGGCTGACTCCCATTAATTGTCTTAGTATTCCATAATGCAAAGCCCATATGATTTTGTACAAGTATGATGCTGTGCATTATGAGAAGAGTCACTACCCAGATCAGTTTTCCTTTCACCCAGAAGAGATAACAAGGCTGAAGGAATGCAGAAATCATATATATTATTATATGGGTACCTCCATGGAGTCTGAAGACTCGTCACTGGAGACACAATCTATCATACCTCTCCTTGAACCCATTAACAAAGTACTCACAGCTGACTCTGGCAACCCATTCTACCCATTCACAACTCTCCAAGCAAAAAATCTACTCCTCATACCACTAGTAACCACACCTTTAACCTCCAGAGATGCCCTTGTCCTGTTCTCTCTGGCTAAGTGCTGAAACATTTCCACTGCATCTATCCTATAAAACCCTTTAAGCAACTTAAATGTTTCTATCATATTCCCTCTTTTTCTCCTATCAACCAACTTCTGCAGTCCTCATAGAGAACAGGCCACTTGCCATCTTGGTCATCGCTTCTGAATCTTCTTCACTGCTTCCTCATCCTCAAGAAACCCAGGAGACCAGATGTGGGCATATCAAGCCTTATAAAGAGGAATAACAACTTGTTGATGTGTTCTTCAATAGCCAAGCAATCTTATAGGCTACTTTAGCAACCTTGGCAAAATGTCCTCTAAACTTTAACTCTACCACTACCCCCTAACTCTAGCTTCATCTATTTTCCTGGAGTACAGTGCCATCAATGTCTAGAAATTTACATTTCTAGATATTAAACTGGCACTCATTAACTTTTGCCCATACCGACAGCTTATTTACTGCAAGCCATCTACATCGCCTTGATTAACTATTACTCTTCTTAATTTTGCATCATCAGCAAACAACTGAATATTTCCTTTCAGGTTATTTCCTACATCATTTTTGTACAATTAAACAGCAATATGGTTTCAGCATTGAACCCTGCAGCACACCACTAATCACCTGTTTTTGTTTCAATTCTTCCCCTCCATATATCACTTTTTGATATCTGTCCAGCAGCCATTGTCTTAACCAGTGTCATATCCAGCCCCATTTGTTCTAATTGTGTAACAGAGTTCCATGTGGTATTCTGTCAAATGCCTTGCACAATCATCGTGTAGCCATTTCCTTCATCCAACTCAGCCATTACTCTATTATAAGAAGTTAGTAAATTAATAAGGCACGACCAAGTAGCAAAGCATGTATTACCTTATTATTAAAATACTCTAAATTAGAGATAGATTTTTTCACTTGGTTATATTCAAATTAATCTTGCTAAGAAATCATATTCTTGTATAATCCTTTATACAAGTGTTAGCAAACGTTTATGCATGAAGTATCTTCACATACAAACTTTGCTTGTGAAGGCGATGCACTTTCACAAGTAAATTAAAGTGTATACCATAATGAGATACATCTTTTCATTACAATGAGGAGAAATTGGGAGCTTTGCTGTTTTTATGTGTCCAATTAATGAGAAACAGTAAGTGGGGAGGGAAGAAACTGTGAAGATTCTTTGTGTGTAGTAAAATAAGGTGGGGAAAAAAATGAAAGAATTTATCATTTTGTCTGCCCTGCCCACTAAACAGTGGGCAGGGCAGACAAAATGATACATTACAATGCTCCACAATTTGCATTAGATAGAAATTAACTATGCCACTTTAGGGTCTTTTAAATTATTACTTGTGGTATCCAACATAGCTTGCTAAGCTGTGGATGACAGGGAAGGGAGCATATTTTTGTCACACCTTTCCTAAATTAGTTTCACTATTTGTGTGTGTGTGTGTGTTAGAACAGTGCTTCCCAAACTTCTGGATGTCAGGGCCCCCTTTGCAAAAATTAAAATATTTCACGCCCCCCCCCCCCTCGGAAAAAAATCGTAATAGAGAGATATATTATAATAATATTTATTGTATTTATATTCAATACAAAACATACACAGCGAATATCGCAAAAATCAAATGCATATATTAAATTTTTTGCCTCTTACCGTTTGGTTCTCAAGATGATGCAGGCTGTTCTGGTAAAATATGAAATACTGTCTTTTTTTGAGTCTGTTTCTGCTTCTTCTGATTGTTCGTGGGGATTTTTTTTAATATTTTTTATCAGCCACTTATCCATCTCGGGATTAATTTTTTTTTAACGTAGAATAGATCAAATAATATCACCACTTACCGATACTGGCACACCACAGACTGATAACATGAAATTAGTGAATATTACCTGAATAAGAGATCCCCGGACCAGGAACATTTTTCTCTTTTGTGACTTTTCTCCCTTTACGGTAATTAAGCCTAACGCGAAACAGACAGCAAAGGGGTTATTAAAACATGCATATGATTGGTGCGGTATTAACAAAAGATCGCGCAACTGAAAGATAAAATCATAGCTGACAATTGAGCTGAAATGCTAACTCTTTTCAACCGAATTCCATATGTGAAACTGCTATAACATTCATTAGATATATATGTGTTACTTAGTTTTAACACTTTTACGTTTTTACGAATTTTAACACGTTTGGTTGAATTTTATTGCTGCCTTGGGAAATCGAACTCGCACATCTAATTAATAACAATAGTTTTTAGTTAGATACTATGTTTGCCATGCAACATATGGTTTTGTTTCAGTCTATACAGCATAGTTTATGTATGAGGGGACATGTGATTCATTAATTAGTGTGTTTTTATCCCAGTTGTCTCTAATTGCACTATTTCTTGAGAAATATATTACACAGACTCCTCATACCTTTTTCACTGGCATAATAAAAGTACTTGTTTTTATTGCCTCTGCAGTATAGTGGCTGTTAGAGAGGGCGTGTTGTTTACCACTGCAAGCGAGTTACTATCTCCCCACATGAACTTGTTTAAGCTTTTTTTCATGTGTGAAGTATATGCGAAACTTTTATTGGTAACAGAAAACTAGCTCGGATGACAGTGATAATATAAAACGAGTTTTGATATGTATATAAAGTCAATATCTACAGTCCCTGATTACGAACGCGTGATGAAAGGGACAGGAAGATTTGGAGCTTCCCACGCATAACGGCTGACTTGATGGGTGAAGCATGAATGCTTTTCATATTCCCCTCCATCTGAAAAGGAAAGTTCTTTGGGTGGAGAATTATTCAGCTTTATGCTCGCCCTGAAAGGGCAGTGAGATTAACTGTGTTCAGCTGAGCATAGAATTGACTTGGGTCTCTTGTACTTGCAGAAATCTGCTTCATTATAGTCTGATGTTTGATCAGTGGGTTCGGATGATTAATTGTCTTATTGAAGAACTTTTCAGCTAGTCATGAAGAAGAGATGTGATGTAGGGAATGCTGACGTCTCTGTAAATTTGGGAGTTTCTGATGAACCACGGAGCATCCAAACTCATTCTCAGACATTTGTTTTGTATTCTCTGCAGCTTTTGAATATTTGTTTTAGAAGTATGACTCCAAGCAGGAGATGCATAAGTTATGACTGGGCGTATTATCATCTTGTATATGAGCAGTTTGTTCTGAGTATCGAATTTACTTTTTTTGTTGATCATGGGGTAGAGCTGCGCTATTGCTTTGTATGTCTTTGAACTTATGTGTTCTATATGGTTGGTGAATTGTAGTTTTTTATCCAGAATTACTCCAAGATATTTGACTGTATTCTGCCATGGGACTTTAACACCTATATTGATCATGAGAGAGTTGGGATGGAATTTTCTTCTATTCATTGTTGAGGGCTGTCAGAATTGAGTGGGTGCCTTGTAGGAATCTTTTTGTGGAGGACGGTGAAGGATTCGTCATACTGAATTCTTGTAGCATGGTAGCTAGTGAGGCAGTTAGTACTGATGTTAGATTTGAGCCTATATGATCATGAGATTGAGTAGCCTTTGTTCGTGCTGCCTCTGCATAAGTTTTAGGCATTTGTTTCCTTTCTTGATAGAGATAGTTTGGGCTGGGGTGTGACTGGCACGGCTGTCTTGAGCATCACTGAATTGTGTTGGGAGGGTAGTTTTTTTGTAGCCCTCAGTTATTTGGGTGTGTAATGCATCCCTTGTAGTTTGCAGGGTGAGGTCCTCCACAATTGGCGCATTTAGCTGGAGTGGATCTTGGTTTTGTACACATGACTGTCTGGTGGCTCTCGCCACATTTTAAACACCTGTAATTTGCCTTGCAGAGTTTTTGGGCATGGCCAAACCTATGGCACTGCCCAGCTGTTGACCTCTTCCTTAGTGGTTCAGTAGAAATTCTGAGGCCGCATATTGTTGTTAATTCATAGATCTCTTTTTGTGTCTTATCAATTTCTACAAGTATCAGTGGCATTGGCCGCTTATCTGCCCTAAGCAGCCTGCTCACTTTCACTGGTGTTAGGTTCCGACTCATAAGGTCAGTGGTGACTTCTTCACAGGTGACACCCTCGGTCACTCTGCCAAGCACAACCTTGAGATATTTCTCACTGGGTAAAGCAAAAGTATGATATGGGAGACTTTTGTTATCCATTAGTCTTGTCAGCTGTCTAGTCAGTGACTGAGGCTGGTTGGATTTTGACTCCATCTTGATTTTTTGCCCAGGAAAAATTACTGGTACTTAGTATTACTGGTTCCACCAGTAATACTAAGGGACAAGGACAAATGGACCATTTGTCCTTGTCCCTTAGTATTACTGGTGGAACCTTTTCGGTGTTCTTTGGGACTTCTAATGTACATGTGTCTTCATCCATCTGGTCTTCTATGATTCTTCTTCTTTTGTAAGAGTGCTCCCCTTGAGAGATGTTTTGACAGGGGGATTTTAGTGACAGAGCAGCAATGAGATCCTCTTGTGAGATCTGAGGATCTCACAGAGGTAGGTAGGTAGGTTTCTAACCTACCTCCCTACCTTTCTCCTCCTCCTCTCCATCATTAGAGTGAATGTACTCTTTTATAAATCCTGGCCAGTCAGTTTCTAATTTGCTTATAAGTTTGAGCACTTCTAGAGACTGTTCCTTGTTAAGGAACTGGATGTGATCTTTGATGTTGTCCATCTCAAAGTGGTGATTTCCTGCCAGCAGAGATGGGTTAAAAGCAGTATAATAATCCCGCAGGGCCGGGGGCCTACCAGCAAAGTATCCTGTAGACCTAGACAGACTACTAGCAATATATGATCCTGCCGGACTTGAAGCCTGCTAGCAAATGTCCTGTAGACTGAGTTTGTCTACTAGCATAGTCGTCTTAGAACCTACTAGTTTGGGAAAAGAAGTATCAATATCTCACTTGGCCACAGTTAGAAACCTACCTCCCTATAAAACCTTAATACCACCACTGGTCCTCATTGCGGGTGGGGCCTGCCGGGTATTTGACCTCTTGCACTTTTCGTGCAGAGGGGGAGACAGTAAGAATGACACTGTGTTAGCACCAGTGCAATGTGAGATTACTGAGAAACCTTGTATGCAATGTAATCAGGCTCAGTCTAAAGTAACACGTCAGTTCTCATCAAAAACATTCACCCTTCTTCCCTGGAGAGCATTCGAAGCAAATACAGTTAACCACTGCTTTGAAATGAAACATACGAATAAGCAGTATTTACTAATATTCATTAAGCGCCGAAATACGCAGGAAGCAAAGTTTGTGAACTAACACCAATGTGTGAATTTTTGCATTAAAATATAAAAAATAAAAAAGAAATCATAAATAATAAAAGTTAAATACGTTTCTTTTAAAATAAAAAAAATCTACTTAGTCTTAAAACATTTTAAACTTGTTTTCATTATTTCACGGCCCCCCTCAACAAAACCTACGACCCCCAAGGGGGCCACGGCCCACAGTTTGGGAAGCGCTGTGTTAGAAGACTGATTTACTCAGTTGAGGTACATGTTTTTTAGGATTAAATGACCAGGAAATCGAGATAAGAAATAAAAACAAATTTTAATGGCACAACTAGTTCTCTTTAACAGACTTCTTCATATTATGACAGATGTATCAACTTAGAAAAAAAAAATCTTGCCATCTCTTGTCAAGGCCAAGAACTTTTCAGACCACCCTCGTAGTTAGCAGAAAACTTCTTGCAGTCTTCCAGCTCAAGCCCACTTGCTAGCTTTCCTTAAGTGGAGACAATGTGACTAAATTGGATATTGATATGTTCTCTGATGCTATAACCAGATCCAATACCCTCATCTCTTATCCTTTCCATTATGTGCCATCATCATCAAATTCCTGACATGTACACTCAAGGGGTGTACAGGATATGATAGTACTACATGAAAAATTTACATCATTACTAACTTCCTATCTACAATTTCCCTCCAAATCAGTCTCTTACTTGTCAAGACTCCAATGTTATCATTATCAGATCTTATATTTCTATCGTCAAAGGCACATTGTACTGTATCAATCCACCTATATCTTGGTCTTCCTCTGGGTTGTTTTCCTGCCAACCTGGCAGAGAACACTTGTTTTGCTAATCTTTCCTCACCCATTCTGTTTAAGTGACCATACCACCTGAGATTAGCTCTGCTAACACATTCCTGGATGCTGACAATGTCAAGTTCTTTCCTAATATCCTCATTTTTAATATGATATTGCCATCTGTTCATGCCTATAATCTTTCTCAGAACTCTCATATCTGCAGTCTCTAGTCTTTGGTCAAGTGTTTTACTTCTGACCCAGCTCTCAAATTCATAAGTTAAAACTGGTTTGAACACTGTCTTGTATACTAAATTAGTGTTCCGACTTATTTCTCTCTTATTCCATATGAATTTATTCAATTGACTGCCTACCATACCAGCTTTGTTGATTCTGTTGTCTATTTCTATATTTAATTTACCATCTTCAGTAAAAATCATGCCTAAGTAGCTGAAATATTTTTCTTGTTCCACAGGTTCTCCATTCACAACACAGTTGACATTTTCAGTGATTCTGCCTATTTTCATTGTCTTTGTCTTTTTATTGCTGACCTTCATACCATATCTATTACAACAGCTATTCAATTTAGTCAGAGAATCTTGCAAACTTGTAGCGGATTTATTTAGAAGTATAACATCATCCGCAGAATGCAAAGAGCTGACATTATCTCCAATTTTGATATCATGTTTAATACCACTTTCCTTCATAATGTGATCCATATAGATAATGAATAACAGAAGGGATAATGTACATCCTTGTCCCACACCAGATTTAACATTAAACCATCTTCCTGTACTTCAATTCTAACTGCTGACTTACAACTCAAATAAAGACTAAGTATTGTTTGATATGATATAATGCTCCATTGACACCATATAGCTGTAGCGTATTGAATAGCTCCTCTCTTGGCACCTTGTCATATGCCTTTTCCAGATCGACAAAACTTAAATACAGGTCTTTGTTATATTCCTAGGCTTTCTCAACTATTTGTCGTAAAGTGAAGATCTTTTCCTGACAGCTTCTATTTGGCCTGAATCCAGCTTGTTCTTCACCAAGCTTTTCTTCCACAATTCTTCTCAACCGTTTCTCAAGTATACTTGCATAGATCTTGCCAGGAACTCTCAGTAGGGAAATACCTCTGTAATTCACACATTCAGTTTTATTTCCCTTTTTATATATGGGTACTATTAGAGCTCTACTCCAATCATCCGGAATTCTTCCCTCTATGCAGGCTTTCTGAACCATGCAGTGCAGCCACTGTAAGACTTATACCACCATACTTCAGCATTTCTGGTTGAATATCATCTACTCCTGCTGCCTTTCCACATTCAAGCCTTTGATGGCTTTTTCTACTTCAAATATGGATATGTATTCCTGACTGTATGCCTGTTGAGTGTTTTTTACCACTGTGCTATCACTGCTTGTTTCATTTAGCAATTTTTCAAAGTAAATATTCCATACTTCAAGGATATCTTTTTCTCCTGTTTTCATGTCACCTTTATCATCTCTAACTCCTTTTACAGCACTCTTTCCTCCATTTCTAAGCTTCTTCAAAAACCTGCAGAATATCTTACCACCTTCTTGATATTTATTTTCTATGTTCTTGCCAACGTCTTCCCACGACTTTTGTTTTGCTTTCTTACATTTGTCTCTGTATTCTCTAAGAGCAAAAGCTGACTTATTTGCTTTAAAACTTTCTTACATGTCATTCTTTTCAATATGAAATTCATTTCTATCCTACTCAAGACTAAATAGTGATCACTTTCAATTTCAAATCCTCTGTACACTCTGGTGTCCTGCACCAAGGAGAAAACATCAGTATCAACAATAACATAGTCAATGAGACTTTTCTTATTCCTTACCTCTTCTCTCCATGTGAATTTGTGCACATTTTTATGTTGGAACATGGTGTTAATAATAACCAGTCCATGTCCTGAGCAGAAATCCAACAGGTATTTGCCATTATTATTAGCTTTGCTCTTTTCTCCAAATTTTCCCAAAATATTTTTGTATGTCTGACAATCATTTCCTACTCTGCTATTTAGATCCCCAACAAGGACCAACTTTTCCCTTTTCATTGTGTCAGTTGCTTTTTCTAAAGCATCAAAAAAAAAAAAAAATTCCTCCACTTCTAACTTAGTAGAACCTTCTGGTGGGTCATAGGCACAAATAAGTCTAATTGTGCAATTCCCCATTCTGATATTTGCCCACATCACTCTACTTGAGACTGCCTGCCATTCAAGAAAATTAGCCTCGTATTTTGTGTTGAATACTATGGCTACTCCTTCTTTTCCTTAATTGTCATTTCCTGAATATAACATTTTGTATTTATTGCTGAGAAAGATCTCACCAATTTTTGTCTTTTTTTGTTTCAGTCACCCCTATTATATCGATCTGGTACTTATCTAATTCTTTAGCTAGCTCCATTTTTTTGCCATTCAGGCTTCTTATGTTGATAATACCGATCTTTAACTCTGGTGATGTTGAGTTGGCGTGTGCTTTTAGATTTGTTCCAGTAGCTGACTTTTTGGTGTTCGCCCTGGTTCCCTGGCAAAAATAACGGGGGCCTTGTTTAACCGGGTGACACCCCAGCTGGCATGAAATTTTGTCATGTTGTACCATCATTTTGTATATTGGTTTAAGCTAATAAGAATACAATTTGGTCGGCTAAATCCCAAATTGCCAGCCCATCCTCGTTCGTTCGGTATCCAGATAGATACCCAACAGGGTGTACCACGAGAAGGTGACAATTGGACATTATGTCAGAAGCCGTGGTCGGTTCTGTGCATTCCTATCAAGGCTATGTGGAGGCCTCCTCTCAATTATATAGCTTTGACCCTTAAGCACCCCATATGTGTCGTCTTAGGTAATTATCTCTTTACTGTATAAACTCCATTTCCTTCCTTGTGATCATTCCTTCTTCCAGTCTATATCCCCATAATAATTACTCGACCTGCACTGATCATGGTAATTTGGCAATGTATACTATCTATATTCTTCCGTTTACCCCCTGTGTTATATAATAGCAGCCAATTATATATTTCATCTTGTTGATCTCTATCTCACACAAATTTGAGCTTCAAATGAACTGCCCTCTGCATACCTGTCCTCTTGAGGCACTTCTACTCTTTGTCTATCATTAGCAAAACTCCTTCCCTCTGTTCTGTTTTACATGCCAGAGAATAAATTCAAATTAACTTTTGATAAAGCAATACTTGTGGCCTAATCAATATATGAAGTATAATAAAATTAGTTTAATCCTTTATCCAAGTGTGGCAAACAAAGTTTGCGCCTGAAAGTATCTTCAGGACTGGGTTAAGGTGGTACAACACTAGGGCAACTCGTTGCAAAGGTGGAGCAAGCTACCAACACTCCTATCTTAGTATCTCCTATAATGTAATGCAAAACACATCTCCTTGTGGATATGTCTGATGTTATGCATTAAGGGAAGGACCACTACCCAAACTAGTTTCAACCTTTATTGAGGTAGAATGGGAGTTCATGTGTCTCATCATTGGCCTTTGGAAAATACAGCATGCTGAGGATCAGCAGACAGTAAAAGAGGAGTATGATATAAGATAGAGTAGGATAGTAGGAGGTAAAAAGAGGCCTCAGTCAACCTGTTTAGCCTTATTGGCTAATTGGTCTGTAACATATAATCTCAATTTATCTGTTCAGAAAAAAGGTTAAACATAGACTTTTGTCTATAGTTCACATATTATTTTATCTAAAGTAATGATTTACTCCAGTGTTAATGGAGGTTCTTTTTATGTTACTAGATATAATATCCTTATTTTTATTCCAGGAAAATAATTTTTTTTTTTTTTTTAAACAAGATGTAAATAACAGGACTTATTTAAATATTTATTTTAAATCTAAAATAACAGGACTTAAGGTCCGGTAAGTAGGAATGAAGAGGAACTTACTGAGGAACTTGTATACCTGTTACCACTGGGACTTAGAATGGGGAAGAGACTGGCCCGGGAGATGCTGCTCACGAGGAGCGGCACCGCCTCGCAGTAAGCCTTCGCCACCCGGGTTCTCAGCTTTCCCCCCCTTGTTTGGAGTAAAGAAACCGTGCCAGCAAAAGCTTTGTGGCTAGGGGAGACAGAGTGGTTATTCTTTTTCCTGGGGTGGGTTTTTTGGGTTCTAAAGAGATATACAGGGCCTGATGCGTCCCTGTATAAGAAAGCATATTGTCGGTGGTTTGCAGTATTGATTCACAAATTTAAAGTCTCCTAGTAAGTGCCTTTCTTGTGCAAGAAATTTGGGTAAGTAGAAAAAGAAACCTTTTCTTATTCTTGCATACATTAAATTTGCGTCTCGTACCTGGGATTTTTTCCATACTTTCTAGATGTGATATTTTAGTACATTGATTAGGAAGATAGTGAACTTTTGGGTTTTTTGGACTGGTGGCGGGAATTGTAGTCGTATGACCTCCCTCTTCTACTGTCAGCATGGGGATTCCCAATGTTGTGCTGAGTCTCTGCCAGATGCGTTGGGCTGGTGGGCAAAAATAAAAGAAGTGGTCCACTGTTTCCACGTCCCGGCAGACATCGCAGAATGGGTCGCACAGGTTAGGTACATCTCTTCAGTGGGAGACAGGCCCAAGTGGAGATACCAGGCAGAAGCATTAGCAGGTCATCTCTGCCTATAGGAGTTGTCAAATGGTGTGCCACCCTTTTTTAATAAATTACTCTGGATTTAGAGAAAGATGTTGAAAGTTTATTTTTCACTTGGTTAGAGTATAATAAAATTAGTTTAATCCTTTATCCTTAATGCATAACATTAGACATATCCGCAAGGAATGTGTTTTGCATTATAGGAGATACTAAGATAGGAGTGTTGGCAGCTTGCTCCACCTTTGCAACGAGTTGCCCTGGTGGTGTACCACCTTACTCCAGTCCTGAAGATACTTTCAGGTGCAAACTTTGTTTGCTCACACTTGGATAAAGGATTAAACTAATTTTATTATACTCTAACCAAGTGAAAAACTTTCAACATCTTTCTCTAAATCCAGAGTAATTTATTAAAAAAGGGTGGCACACCATTTGGCAACTCCTATAGGTAGAGATGATCTGCTAATGCTTCTGCCTGGTATCTCCACTTGGGCCTGGCTCCCACTGAAGAGACCTTATTCGCCAAGACGTGAAAGACAGCTCCAGTTCGAAGAAGAAAGAACCTGTGCCTACCAGTCGAAAAGAGGATCCATTTCCCGCGGCTCGAAGAGAGAGCTCCATGCTCACTTTCTACAGAAGTACCTCGGCGTTGGTAAGACCTTTTTTCTTATTATTGGCTCTTTTATCCATTCCTTCTGGTATCTCTTTGCTTGTTGTGAGGGACACCGGGCGTTCCCCGACTTCGCCCTCCTTTACCCCCCCCCCCCTTCTACAGCCAGTAGTTAGGTCTTCCCCTAACAATGCCGTTATTCTTACCCAGAACTAGAACGCTTGGCATCGAAGTCAAGCGGCTCCCAGATTGAGCGGACGTTAGTAAAAGCTCTGATTGATACAATAGGGGCAGAAAACATATACGGTTTCACACCGTATACTCAAAAGAAAGATTCCAAATTGTAGTTAAAAATGACCAAACAAGAAGCAAATTATTAGAAGGTTTTCCCTGTGCGGGACAAACAATTAAACCTTATTTAATAGGGAGTTTACGAAAAACGTTAAGAATAACTAGATTTCCCTGGGAATACCTGGAGAATGAAGACAACGTCAAGAAATGTTTTAGCCAATGGGGCGATATTATTAATATCAAAGCATTTGAACATCCATATTACAAAGGCTGGAAAACAGGCGACGTTGAAGTACAGATGGATATGAAAAAGGAAGTTCCCAACTTCATTTTAGTGGGCCAAACAAGAGTCATGGTTAACTACCCGGGGGTTAAAAGATTGTGTTTCCGATGTAACTCTGAGGGTCACCTAGGGGCAGAATGCCCAAAACTAAAGTGCACAAATTGCAAATCAACAGAGCACAAAATAGTAAACTGCACAGAAGCTTGTCTTAAATGTGGGGACTTGACCCATAAAGTGAACATGTGCTCGCACAGAACAACCTCAGAAGCAGCCGGAGGGACCATAATACTGATCAGGGCTATACCCCTCGGTACACCTGAGGTATCATCAGGGAGCGATTTTCCAGAGCTCCGGCAACAGACCGAAAAAGAAACACTAGCAGAAAACACAACCTCCATGAAACCCGTAACGGGTAAGACACCCAGGGCAACCCGCCACATCAAGGAAATAACAGCCAACTTCGAAACCTGCAGCAAAGAGGAAGAAGTTGTAACAACCAGCGCCCCAATAAAGTGCACAAGAGAGGCAGAAACAGAAGAGGCAAAAAAGGCTAAACAAAGCAGCCTACTCTCGTCAGAAGATGAAATGGACAACATCCAAACTACAAGCCAACGCGAAGGCACCTAGCCCCTTGAGGAGGCAGTAACAAAGACAGTAAACCTATCCCCAGTAGCGGACCAACCTGCAGAACCCCATTCACATATCTGCAGCACGGACATTTATAGCATCACAGAAATGGAATTTCAAAACGACCTCGTTATGGATATTCCAAACAGCTCCGATAGTGAATCACAGGTGGAACATGTAGAGCAACAAACAGACAACACCCCCCCCTTCCTCCAAATACCAACATGGATTTTAAAATTGCCACATTAAACACCAACGGTTTACGCAACCCCTTTGCACAAAGCACTGTCTGGAAGCTAATGTTAAGGTACAAAATTAATATCCTCCTGATTCAAGAAACCCATTTTTTTAAGCATTGGGACGTGGAGAACTTCTCGAGAAGCTACCCAGTCACTAGCTACTGGTGCTTTGGGGATGCTCACTCGCGAGGGGTGGGGATACTAATTCGCCCCCCAATTGCGAGGGGGTTCTTCAACGTCCAGAAGGATGCCATGGGACGTCTAATAACGGTAGACTGGAAGTAAGGTGGCCGTACCATCCGGCTTGTTGCAGTATACGCCCCGAACAGCCCATACCACAGAAGCGGTTTCTTCTCTGCCCTTGAAAACTACCTCTTGGGAGCAGAACACCTAATAGTAGCCAGGGACTGGAATTGTGTGGAAGACACACGTTTGGACAAAGTAGGCGGGAACGCAAACTCCGGAACCGCCGCTCTAAAAAGATGCTGTGTAAATTTTGATCTCGTCGATGTCTGGAGGAGGAATAACCCATCGAAGGTAGAAACAACGTGGTGCCGCGGCCAGATATCGACGAGACTAGATAGGGTGTACGTGTCCCAAAACTTGGAACAGTATGTTCAAAGGACACATCACACCACAGCACACAACATGTCAACAGACAACAAATTGGTCATTTTAAAAATTACACTCCCAGAAGTTATGGAAACAGCCAGAGGTCCTTGGAGGCTTCCTCCTACCTTTCCCAGTCTTTTTAGCGACCAGCTACAGAAACTCTGTGATGAATGGACAAACATCAACTGGGACTGGGAAAACTGGCTGCACTTTAAGTGGCAGGCTAAGGAACTGTTTCAAAAATGTGGGCGCGAAAGGGTCTACCAACAACGTAAACGGCTGAGGGATCTCTCCAGGGAACTCGGCTGGTACCGGTCAAGTGAACGGAGCGGAGTTCCCTACGGATATCTTATCAGACAGGTAGAAATAGAGCTGCAGCAAGAGCGACAGAGTAGAGTCGATGACCTCGACTTTCGCACGAGACTCTATCTCAGAAATTTGGAAACACCCTCCGCCGCATTCTACAATCAACAACGGGTGGCAGCAAACGATGAAGGAACGATTTACCAGATCAAGGAGAAAGGCCAGATTCTAAATTCAACCCATGAAATACTCCGTCACTTTCACCAGCAGTATCTCGGCATCTTCGCTGACCAGCAGGGCACGGATGACTTCAGTGAGTGGGACGTCAAACCTTTTTCCCGAGCATCTTAGTGCCCTACATGACAGGCCGATAACTGTAGCTGAAATAAAAGCCACATGCAAAACGATGAAGACAAAAAAGACCCCAGGGCCAGATGGACTGGGGATAGAATTCTATAGATCTATCGGGGACCTTGTACTGCCAGCACTAGTAAAGATCCTTAACGAATTCCTCACTTCGGGAAACATCTCCAAGGAATTCGCTAAGAGCTATACAATCTTTATCCCCAAAAAAGACCGAGATCGGACCTTGTCAAATAACTGGCGTCCCATCTCCTTAACTAACCTAGACTATAAACTTTTCGCAAAAATTATCTGTACACGCATTAAGGGCGGAATAGAAAACATAATAACAAGTTCACAGGTCTATGGAATCCCAGGTAGATCTATGGAATTTAATCTCTTCCTGCTAAGAGACCTAATCAGACTGGCCAAGGAAAAAAATACCCCCTGGCACTTCTCTCCACCGACCTGGAAAAAGCGTTCGACAGCGTCAGCCACACGTACTTACAGAACACCCTAAAAAAAGTAGGCATAGGCCCGAGACTTCGGCGTACAATTAAACATATGTATGCGGAGGCCTCGACACAATTGTCTATTAATGGGTTTATTAATGTCTATTAATAGGACAGAACCAATCCGTATAAAGAGAGGGGTTAGGCAAGGCTGCCCACTAAGTCCCCTTCTCTTTTCCCTAGCATTAGAACCCCTCATCAAAAGAATAGAGAACACCTCTGCAATTAATGGTATTCCACTGCCCCAAGTCTCCAAACAGTGCAAAATAGTAGCATATGCAGATGATGTAGTGGCCACACTCAGAGACTGAGTCTATCTGCATCTATCTTGACATACTGCAAAACTTCAGCATAGTCAGTGGTCTCAGAGTTAATGCCCAAAAAACCAAAATCAAAAATTTTGGAAATTTCCATAACACCGGACTTCCCTACGGTTTAGCGCTGCATACGCAGCCGCTAACAATACTAGGAGTTCCCTTTTCTGAGTCGCTAGCTTTACCAGTTAAAAAATTACAGGAAATAAGTACGGAAAAGATAAGTCTATTCAAACCGACCTTTTTCTCCTTTTATGGCAGAGCCACAGTGATAAAAACAATCATTACCCCAATGCTGATGCACACAGTCAATATCACAGGCATCACACTGCTACAAGAAAACCAATTATCCAAAAAACTCATAGATTTCTTCTGGAATGAAAAAAAACATGAGGTTAAAAAACAATACCTGCAACTAAAACATGAAGAAGGGGGGTATGCTCTGCCTGATCTCAAAAGCTTGCTTTATGCAAATACATTCAAAACCGTACGGAAGGCCTTAAACTCAAACCATATTTCAGGCCTCCTAATTAGATATTTTATAGGACTTTTCCTCCCCCTCTTTGGAACCACAGACTATGCTGGACCCCGTGCAAGGGTTGTGCCCAAGTGGTACCGCACACTAGTAAAATCACTCGCAGTACTTAGAGACAAA